>NW_025335761.1:65224142-65267396 GCF_004798865.1 Varanus komodoensis
CGGCACGTGGCCCGCTGCCTGGCCGCGTCCGGCGTTGTGCTCGCGGCTCCCCGCGCGCCTGCGGAGCGGGGTCGGCGGGGCCGCGCGGAGCAGGTGCGTAGCCGGGCAGACGTTGCCGCGGGCCCCAGGGCGCCTGCCGCGCACGGACCCTGCGCGAAGGGCAGCCCCGGCCCGGCCCGTCCCGGCCCGTCCGTGGCAGCCCTGCGCGGGCGCTCGTGGTCCGGCCCCATGCAGACCCCCGTCAGGGCTCGCGGGCCCCGGCTCGGTGCCCACCGGACAGGGTGCGCTTGGACGCCAGTGCTCTTAGCAGGGCTAGCGGTCCGAGATTCTGTGGGTTTTCCTTGAAAACATCTCCAGTTCGTCAGGTGGGAGAGGCATCCCCTCTGTGTCACAGCCTTCATTTTTGTGTTTGTGTGATGTTTTCCTTGCCCCCAGTTACGATCCTCTCCAGCCCACGTTTTTAGAAAAGCAAGCAGCTGTTAGCGTTCACAAATTCTGTCTGTCTGTCTGTCTGTCCACCATTCCTTACATGCATAAACTCCATGCCCCTCACTGCACAAATGTCTTTCCTTCTGTTTTATGCATAATGCTTCAGTTACTTACCATTCTCCTTGTAACTGCTTGCTGGATCCACACACCTTTTAACATGCTGTTATAAAACACACCCTCAGTCACATGTGATCTAGATATCACTCCATATGCATGCAAACTAATCGTTTCGGAGTATTGCCAGTTAAGCACCTTTTCCTACTTGTTTGCATGGACACCCCCCCCTTCATATTTGCCTTTCTGCTGTGTATTCCTAGAACAATCATCATAGTATTAATAGTGTTTTCCACATTCCTGAGCTCAAGACCCTTGAGTAAGTCTGTGAAAGTCTGACATGCTTTTGCTCGCTCGCTCGCTCTCAGTCTTTCAATACTTTGCAGCCCCAGCACTTCAGAACTGAAGGGACTTTAGCCTCAGTGCCTGCACTCCTTTGCCACAGTGTGTATGTGGGAGGGGTGGTGCAGAAAGAGCTGAGTTGACTGGAACTGATGGGAGTTGGAGGGAGGAATACAGTGTTGTCCTGCTGCTGACAACGGCTTCCATCAGTAGAACCAGGATGCAGGCTGTTCTCTCCCTTGCGGAGCCCCATGTGCCCCCAGACCTACTCAATAAGTTGGGAAGTCCTTTCAGGTTTACAAGTGGTACTAACAGCTGCAAATGGGAGAGGAAGCAGGCCCCAGTCTTACTGCTTATTTTAAACTAATTGCAAACCATGAATATTCATGAGAGAGAACTTTTACAGGAAGCTGGGTTTTCGCTCCCTTTGGTTTGTGGATTAGTTTTCATGGGCAAAGAGAATGGATATTTTGGAGCCAAAATTGATTCTGCAGGATGAAGTGTTCAAGACTTCCAGTTCTTTTGCCACATCTCCAAATCAATTTTGAATCAATATTTGTAATGGCTTTGTTTGTGCACGGTTCACATAAGATAGTATCCGGCAGTGTCCCAGTATTAGCACTAATGTCCTTGCACTAGTCTGAACATGCACTTGTGCAGTATAAGTAGTGAAATAGGAAAAAGTGGTGGTTTGTTAGCAGAATTTGGCAGAACAGAAGGAAAAAAGAGTATTTTTTCAAAACGAGATGCAAGGTTCATAAGCCTAATTTTTGATGCCCATTTTTGCTGTTAACACTACTGAATGTCAGCAGCAAATGCCTGTTTTTTTCTGCTGCTCTAGCAAATCAAAACTATATTGCACAAACACTGTTTTACATAAAAGCACCATATGATTAGCACTTCTGCATAGCTAGATACTACCCAAGGAATGCTGCTTCTTTACATTGAAAGGGTGCAATTCCATTTAGAATAGTTGAATAAGTGTTCTTGAGACCATTATAGGCATAGAAACAGAGCGAGTCAGAAGGGGTCTCCTGGGCCATCTAGTCTGACCCCCGGCTCCAGCCGGCTCCGCTCACAGCATGCCCACCATGTGCATGTCCAGCCTGTCCTTGGACGCCCGCACCGATGGGGCCTCAACGACCTGTAGGACTGTACAAGTATGTATGTATGTGAGATGGAGTGGTGATGGGACAATTCTACATCATCACCGATGGGCCAAAAATGTATCAGGTGTTTTGGAAAGGGTCCTTTAAAATTAATCCATATAATTTGCAAATAAGAATAGTTGATGTGTATGTCTTATTCCTCCATCTGTGTAGTACTGGCTCCTTGGAAGAAAACTATCCAGTACTGAGGCTTCAAGCTTTAATTTACACTTTCAGAACAGTTTTTAAAATAAGATTTACATCCCGCTTTTCCTTTGGGTATTTCAAAGAAGTTGATGTGAGGCTTTCAGGAAATATCTGAAGCAAGCCATCACCAGGCTGAGAAATGATTGGCTTTAACAGTAAACTTGTGGTTTTTTAGAGAAGTTCAGCAGGGGCAGGTTGACATGTGGTGGCCAAAATAATTTATTTATCGGTAGAAGCTTTGAAGAAGCAGAAGGCAGTGCCGCCTTTCTTCCCAGACACTTGTTAAGGCTCTTCTCAGCAGAGCTGCCCACAAAACATTTCGGCCCATAAATAGTATGTACCTCGTTGTTAAAAAATTAAACCGGAAGCTGTGAGGGCCACAGGTTGACAGGCACCTAACAGCTAAATTGCACCTGCTGGTTGGTTCCACATGACATACTAAGCCACTGTGACTTCGAAGCCATGGTGGCTAAACATGTCCAGACCTGGAATGTGTGCCTTATAAGCCATCCAGAGAAGGCATGGCATGGCGTATGGTTTTGTTTGCCCCATGGTGGCTTGCCATCTTGTTTGAACCCAGATGGCGTGACCAGCGAGAGACTGAACCCCAGAACCAGCCAGCCAGCCCGCCAACGTGGCCACTCTTGCCCAGTGGTTCTGGATGAGTGCTGATGACAGCTGCCCAAAAAGTCCCCGAGTGCCGTCAGCTTCTCCACTGCTGCACCACTCCCCGAAGCCCCACCTGGGGAGGGAGCACTCGGGTACCACCAAAAACACCCCCCCCCCCAGCCAGTAACGGCATTGAGAAGCAGCATGTGATGGCGGTGCTTCAGCTGTGCCTCGGTTGCCTCCTTGAAGCTAATCATAGAAGAGTAGAGCTGGAAGGGGCCATGAAGGCCATCAAGTCCAACCCCCTGCTGTTGCAGGACACCGCGTCACACCGTTGGCATATTGCTTGTTTCCCCCCCTCCTGGTTTGGTGTGGTAGCTGCCAGGCAGTGGCGGGAGTGCATTTTATGCAACCTCCTCTTGAGCGGGTCAGGCAGAGTACAACTTGGATCTGTCACGTTGGGCAGGAGACAGCCATGTCCCTGCCTGCTCTCGTGGGCTGCAGCATAAGCAAGGAAAAGGGCCCCCTGTTCTGCTGCCCCCTAACTGCTGCCTTTGGGGGGCAGGAGGGGTGGGCGCCTCCATAGCCAAAATGTGCCCGATGGTCTGTCAGGAGCGTGGTTGGTCTCACAGTGCGCTTTGATGTGTTGTGTGAAGCTAACCAGCATCTCTTCCAGGCCAAATAGCTTAAGGAGCAGCTTAACTTTGTGTGGATGGATTGACTTTTCACAGGCATGAAGTACCAAGTATGCCCAAATCTTTTCTTCAGTTACCTAGGAGTAAGACCCATTCAGTTTTTACTTCTGAGTAACCATGCGTCAGATCCCACTATCAAAGTGCAGGCCAGAGGATAAGCAGATTTACGACAGCTTTTACAGAATTTTCCACACAGACAATTGAACTGAAAACAAAAGTTATTTGAATAGCCGTGCTTTTCCTCTGCACAGAAATGAGAAGTTTCCCATTCATTTAAGTTTTGCTTTCTCTAAGCCAACACGAATTGTGCTTTCACTTATTTTAGCCTTTAAACAGATAAATAGTACATTATTTTCTTACTCACACCCGGGAAAATTGTACCCCATACAGAGCCTTTCATCTGCCCAGCCCCTACGATCTGATCAGTGCACAAGCTTAGTGTTTGGCAGATGCCAAGACTACAGATGGGTGGAGAAGTTCATCAAGGGGAAGCCATGCAAATAAGGGATCATGGGAAAGTATATTTTTCCCATCATGAAGTATGTATCAGTAGCATATCCTAGGGAAAAGGAAGAAATCAACAGTGGTGGCTCTATAAGCTGCTGGAAAAGAAATTAAGTATTCCTAGCCTCCCAAGTATGATAATTTAGGATTAAATATCTTGCATTCATCCTCTGAATTGCTTTTGTGTCCCCCATATGGTGCATTTGAAGGAAATATCAGGGCTGATGACTTTAGGACAGGGAAGGGAAGCATATGCCCCTCCCCCCAGTTTTTGTTGGACTGGAACGCCCATCATCCTTGAGTGCAGCTAATGGTGTGGGATGATGGGAGCTGTAGTCCAACAACATATAGGTGGGTGCCACATGTTCTCCACCTCTGCTTTAAAAGTTTGTCAGAAAATTTCTAAATTATTGCCTCGAATGTAAGACTGTTCAAAATAAAAATGTTATCATTTGGCCAGTATGTGCTTTAAAAGATTAGCTCTGTTGAACCTTCAGATTCCCCTTTTCTCAAAAGGTACGTATGTGTTCAGACTTTCTTGACAATTTTGAAGGCCCTATTCCAAGTGCCCATGGCAAAGAAGCCTAGGCAGATGGCTGCAAAAGGGAGGGGAAGGAGGAAAGGAAAGGAAAGGAAAGGAAAGGAAAGGAAAGGAAAGGAAAGGAAAGGGGCCTCTTGGTTGTGGCCTGTCACTTGTAGCATCCCAGTGAAGTTCGTTTGTTTACATTGTTATGCTGTCAGTGCCAAGCAAAAACCATTCTAGGTATTTTAAAGACCTAGTTTTAGATTTTGGGTTTTTTTTTCCTATTTCTATGCTGAGTCTTTTGTATTATGTTTATATGTTTGAGTAATTGTACTTCAGCTGTTCATATGTTAGTCTTTTAGCTGCCTGTAATCCATCCAGAATACTCTGGTTAATGGGCAAATTAAATATATAACTAAGTGAATCTAAAACAGGACAACTGCTGAATGTATTCCTGTTTTCTAGAGCAAGGAAAATAGTGAAGGGTTCCTTGTAAAAAAGACGGCAATAAGAATTTGCAATTCTTAGCAGTATCTCCGCATCACTTTCACAAATCACTTTTATTTATTGTTGGATCCTTATCCCTCCCATTAGCTGTAAGGGTCCCTGAATTAACTGAATAAGAGCTTGTCTGGATTGCATAAGCATTCGGTTTTGATACTTTATTGGAGGATATGCAGCGGATACGCAGGTTCTTGAAATGACAACCAAGAGTTTGTTGTCAGTAACTCTGTACTACCTTTAATCTCTATTCTACTTGTATAAAACCAACCAACTTTTGTTCAGGTTCAACAGCAAGTCCATCCCAACCTTTCAGCCAAGGAAGATTCCCTCTGTTACATCGAGGAGTTAATCCTTCAGCTGCTAAACAAGCTATGCATCGCACAGCCTCGGACTTTTCAAGATGTGGAGGTATGAACTGCTGTACATGTAAGGGAGAAAACAGGGGGAAACATTATGTCCAGGAAGAAGAACAAGCCGCAGGAGAGAGGGTTGTGCTTCCCCAGACAAATAGACTGGGTACCAAACATGTTTGTGCAGCCCCCTGGCTTATGGGCAGAGCAGTAGTAGCAGCCTCTGGTGCGAGCAGTGTGTTAAGCAGGACTGGCCAGCGTAAGCTATTATTTACAGTGAGCACAATGAATCGTGCGGGGGGGCTACACGGGAGAGCGTCTTTCCTTTGAAAAATCGCTGTAAATCTTTGTGTTCTGTGGGTGGTATTTAATGGCGATGCGTTACTGGTATGAAACATATTGGAGGAACTGCTTTTCTGCTGCCATAAACGAATTTTTTGAGGATCTATGATAGTATGCATTTTATTGACCTCGAATGTTGTGTTCGGTTCATTGCACTCTACTGCTTCATATTTATTTATTTAAAACATTTCTATGCTGCCCCCATGGCAACAAAGCCTTAGGGCGGCTCACAACAAAAACAGCATATACATATATAACTATTATACAACAAAAATATTAAAACCCGGTGCATCTCGGCTTAAAAGATTTAAAATCCTATAAATACCAATAAATTAACAATTAAAATAAGTTTTAAATAAAAAGGTCTTAGCCTGGCGCCGAAAAACAAATAACAATGGCGCCAGGTGGACCTCTCTGGGGAGCACATTCCATAGATTGGGCGCCACCGTAGAGAAAGCCCTCCTCCGGGTACTCAGGACAGTGTTCTGAAATGCAATTTGAGAAAGTGTGTGGTTGGAATTAAAGATAGTTTGGAGGTGAGGGTCACTGCCTCAAAGAAGAAATTCCATTGCTCTTGGGGCTGCTGAAAGAAATAGGCTATGCTCTTTTCTCCATTTTCTTTGGGAGCCCAGCAGCTGTTTTCAACTCTATTTCCTATGTTTGGACAGGAGCGTGTTCAGAAGACCTTTCCTCACCCAATTGACAAGTGGGCAATCGCGGATGCCCAGTCGGCTATTGAAAAGCGAAAGAGAAGAAACCCTCTCCTCCTGCCAGTTGATAAAATACATCCTTTGTTAAAGGTGTGTTTTATTAAGGGCTGCCAATAGGTATTTTTAAGATCTAGTCATTTAGGGCTGCAATCCTGCCTACATGCATCTGAAAGTAAATTCCATGGACCTACCCACTAGGATTGTGTGAAATTGTACTGATAATATGTATGTTTTTATATGTTCAGCCTGTCTCTTCCCTTAATACCAGTTGAGGGTCTTTGAGATGATCATGCTCTGCCTTGGAACATACGAAGTAACAATTAAAAATGTCCCTGGGTCAGTGCTGTGTACCTTCTTTTCCTCAACAAGGAAGTACAAACAGCCCCAGTTGCAACATTTATAAGCAGGCATCCCTCCTGCTCAGTGGTTTCACAATAAGCATATTCTGATACTGAAACAAGGAAAGAGGATGTTGGAAGAGACAGAAAGGCACCGACTTCTCTGTCCAGGGACTGCAGCATCTTTCTCCCAGCCAGGTGGCGGGTGTTCGACGTATCAGTCGCTGCTGTTTCTTTACTGACCCATAATTGGGCCTTGCTCCACCTGCCATCTCTTTTCCCAGCCACCTTTCGCCCTTTGCTCATATAAGAACAGAGTACATGAAATCTTATGCACGCTTCTTTCTGTTAACTTTCAGGAGGTTCTTGGTTATAAAATAGATTATAATGTGTCCCTTTACATTGTGGCTGTTCTGGAATATATCTCTGCTGACATCCTAAAACTGGCTGGCAATTATGTTTTCAATATTCGGCACTTTGAGATCTCCCAGCAAGACATTAAAGTATCAATGTGTGCAGATAAGGTAAGGTGCCGTGGGAATTCAGGGCTTATTCAAGCACTTTGTATCATATGCATCCAAATTAATTATGAGTTTGTAACTATTATCTTTTTTGTTTCGGCTAGATAACTGGCACCTTGCCCTGATTTTGAAAATTTTCTTGTTTATTCCTGTCCAAAGATGCTGTGAATGCCTATCCCTGCAACATACTAATTGAACCAAAACAGAATTGAATTTAGAAACAGAAATCAGCATAGAAATTTTGTGGTTTCCAGTCAGGTAGTAGCTCCATACTAAATTAATTCTGCTAACACTTGGTCATGTATAAAATGTGTCTTTTTTAGGTGTTGATGGATATGTTTGATCAAGATGACATTGGCTTGGTTTCTCTCTGTGAGGAAGAGCCCTCTTCTTCTGGTGAACTCCACTATTACGATCTTGTTAGGGCTGAAATCGCAGATGAAAGACAGTATTTGCGGGAGCTGAATCTGATCATAAAAGTATTTCGAGCAGCTTTCCTCTCTAACAGAAAGTTGTTTGCACCTCATGTAAGTCAGTCTCTTGCCATGCAAATCGTTCAGTGTTTAAACACTTGTGCAGTTCAAGCCATAATCAGCTGATGAGCTGTTGATAAAATGGAATGGTGAATTGGGAAACATTTTCCTCCAAATGTCTTATTCCAAAGAATCGGAGAAATATACAGCTTTGGGGTTGGAGTGCATTTTGGGAAGGCAAGAATAGAGTCAGAACAGGATAGGTTTAAAATCTGTTGACCTTCCAGTAAATACCTGTGGGTGAGAACTTTTTTGTATTAACGTAAGAGCTACACCATGAGTCTTGACCTCTTGCAAGAAATTATCTTAAAATAGCATATTTTTAAGGGAATTTTTGCTGTTTTCAGGAGCCCAAGGCATATATGTTTCTGCTACAACAACAAAATGTGGGGGTGAAAAATCAGTGTGTACATACCATAATTTTGAATCCCTCTTATTCATTCGTTTTCTGTACCACCCAATGACTGAAGCTCTCTGGGTAGTTTACAGCAGTTTCTAAAACAGAATGTAATACAATGAAGCACTTTTTTCCAAAATACAGAGTTTAAAATTGAAAAATTCAACAGCTGAAATGTAATACAGAATAGATTTACATAGAAACGGGGTGAGTCAGAAGGGGTATCCCGGGCCATCTAGTCTGACCCCCGGCTCCAGCTGGCTCTGCTCATGACGTGCCTCCCATGTGCATGTCCAGCCTGTCCTTGAACACCCTCACCGTTGGGGCTTCAACCACCTCCCGGGGAAGCCCGTTCCACACCCTCGGGGACCTAACGGTCAGGAAGTGCTTCCTGGCATCCACCCTGAATCTTGCTCCATTGGAACATGTCCTGCCCTCCACTGCAGGGGGAAAAAGGGTCACAACTCACCTCTGCATGGCACCCCCCTCATTACCAGGTCCCCTGTTAACAGCCTCGGTTTCCCCAGCGAGCCATCAACGGATGCCTCTGGGTGCCTCAGCATTGATGGCTGTCTCAGGCTGGCTTCAGAAGAATGACAGAGTTGCTACCAGGCAGGCTTCCAGGGCAGGTCACAGGAGTGGGGGCCCTGTTGAGAATGCCGCGTCCCCCACTGCTGTCCTCCACGCCTCCCTCAGGGTTGGTACATGCCTCAGAAGTGGATCATAGTGTCTGGGTCGATTACAGTTAGGAGAGGTACTCCACCAAGTATTGTGGTACAAAACCATAGAAACACAGAAACAGAGTGAGTCAGAAGGGGCCTGGGTCTCATTTGTTCAAAATTTCTGGTCCAGTTGTTAATATGACTACTGCATTTTGTATAAGCCACAAATCCGTAAGGGCAGCCCCAGACAGAGCGCATTGCTGTGATCTGATTCAGTGATTGCCTAGGACAGATTCCGGAAACCAGACCAACTCTGTCCAGATAGGATGGTTGCTAGACCACTAGTCAAAGCTACCTGATGGCATTCATGCCACTGAGGCAACCTGACAATGATGGTGCGACAGGTACAATTTATAACAAATCCCCAAATGTTGCAGTGTACAATGAACCACCAAATGCCTTTTACAAATCTTGCATATTGTCTTCTGAAAGTGTTCCAAGCGCAACAGAAGGAGAAATTCCTCTGCAGGAGCCTCACTGAAATAAATGCTATTTGCATAAAAGGACAGCATTTCTACTGTTGGAGGAATATGGACACAAACATAAGATTGATTGATTGATTGATTGATTGATTGATTAAAACATTTTTATGCCGCCCCCATCGCAACAAAGCCTCGGGGCGGCTTACAACAAAAACAGAGTTATACAAAGTTATACAAAAACAAAGTTACACAATAAAAATATCTGTGCAGGATCAGACCAAGGGTCCATCCAGTCCAGCATTCTGTTCAGCTGGTGGCCAGCCAGTTGCCCATGGGCTCCCACGAGCAGGACATGCGTGCAGCACCACCCTGTCCCCCCACTCTCCAGCCACTGGTGTGCCACCTAGGGTGCTGGATCTGCACGGCGCCTCTGATACTCGGAGTAGCTGGGTATACTGCGCGTATGCTGAAGGGGTTGCAAATGAATTTCCATTTCTATGAATAGGGTCATGTAGGATTCTGTGGCCTTGCAGACCATTCAAAAACAAACTTCTTTCTGGAGATTTATACAAGTGCAGATTAGCAACCAGCAATAAAATTCTTGTACTCCCTCCCACCTCCAACCCCCCTCCCATTCAGGCAGCATGGTTAACGGTACAAATGACCCGACCATCCATGAAACACAGAGAGACCAGGTTTAATAAGATCCGTGCATTCTTAATTTCTACCGTGAATCCTTTTCCCTTCAAAAAATAAAGCAAGGACTTAGCCAGCTTTCAGAGGGGACCAGGAGACTCAAGGAAAAGGATACTGTGCAGAATCGTCATATGGGGCTGTATCCGGCACCGTTGCTGTACTCAGAGTGTTGCATAAATGGGACCCATGAGTCATGCAAGAGAAAGCTAGCAGTTCAAGAAGTCATGCAGGGCACAAGTCAGGCCAGGCCAGGTCAGGTCAGTGGAGCGCCTTCGGCACCGACCTGCCCTTTCCTGGAACAAGCGTGCCTGCTTGTGTCGGGCTGCCTTTAAAGACTGCTCACTTCCCGGTGCCGTTGATAGATCCAGAGGCTACATGTTCAGGCTTGGATAATGAGCACTAGCAAGTTATGAGAACACTGTGAATTGCATGGAAGCCCTGCTGTCTGCAACAGCCTGTGATGTCTTCTTTCATCTTCCCTCTCCATCTGGTTGAAATCCCTGCACATTTTTAACCAAATAGTTGAATATTTAAATGATAGTAGAGAGTTGCATATGCACATTCAAGATGGCTTCTCTTTTCCTCAGGATATTGACATGATATTTAGCAACATCTCCGATATCCATGAATTGACAGTGAAACTTTTGGGATTAATTGAGGACACAGTGGAAATGACCGATGAAAGCAGTCCTCACCCCCTGGTCGGTAGCTGTTTTGAGGACCTCGCAGAGGTGAGTTAGGCAAGCTGTTCAGCTTGTTATGCTGGTGAGCATGATGAGTTTAAAGCCCCTGCTGGATCAGGATATGTGTTTCCTGCACTGGAGGATCCCTCCACCCCATAACATAAGCTCTTAGCTTATTAAATGGAAATACGTTTGACTAATATGCTAGATTAGAGGAGCTCGACCCTGACTGCTCTTTAGAAGGCCAGAACCTGAAGATGAAACTCAAATACTTTGGCCACCTGATGAGAAGGAAGGACTCCCTGGAGAAGAGCCTGATGCTGGGAAGGATTGAGGGCAAAAGAAGAAGGGGGCGGCAGAGGATGAGGTGGCTGGATGGAGTCACTGGGGCGGTAGGTGTGGGATTGGGTGGACTCCAGGGGATGGTGGAGGACAGGAAGGCCTGGAGGAATGTTGTCCATGGGGTCGCGATGGTTCGGACACAACTTTGTGACTAACAACAACAACAATATGCTAGATAGAAATAGATAACATAATTTTGGATAATTTTGGATAACGTGTATCTGCGTATAAGCCTAAAAATCCTTACCTGGAAAAGTTCCAAACTGTTTTCTGTCCACCAGGCAATGTATGTTTGGATTTTAAAAATAAAAGACAGACAGATTATGGCATATCTCCTGGACCTCTTTCGTTGAAGAAGACATCACTGATGTGTCTAGGGAATGGGTAAAATGGAAGCATTCTGAGAACTGCATTTCTGAAAGAACACCCTGTGGCCTTATTTTGCGGTGGCCTCTTTTGTCATATTTACCCACAAAAATGCGCCTGTAGGAAACAGATGGTTTCCCCCAATTTGCTAAAATATACTAGGACCTGCCACGCTACTTTTGAAGACTGTGCAGATATAATTGCTACCATTTCCTGAAAACATGAGAAAAAGACGAGCATGTAATCTAGATCAGAGCCATATAGAATCATAGAGTAGTAGAGCTGGAAAGGGCCAGAGGGTCATCAGGTGCAGTTCCCTGGACTCCAGGTCAAACCGTCCTCCTCAGAAGGCTGTCCAGTTGCATCTCAGGGCTCGCCTGAACATGTGCAAGGCTAAAGTGGGGAGGGCGCATTAGCACGCACATGATTCCTGTCTCTCAACCTACAGTCTGGGTTTCTGACTGTAGATGTGCTTCAGCTGAGCATGCGGACAAAGCCCCTGCCAGTGCATGAAAGCCGTGCCAACAGCTAAGCATGTGGGGTTGCTGGTGAGCAGAGCTTCTGCATGCACATTCAGCCCCTTCATACTTTAGCCCTTTGCATGTACAGGGAAATGCCTCCACTTCAGCTCGTTAGAAGTTTGAGCATGGCCCTTAAAAAGGGGTGTGCATTTAATTAAATTGAAGGCTTTCTAAATACAAAGAGTATTAAGATGGTAATCTTGGTAAAATAGGCCGCAGCATATTTCTGAATTTCAATGACTGGGAAGGCCCTTATGTATTGTTTCTTTCCTCTTGCATGAGAGTGACTTCCTCCATTTCTTAGTTTTCAGTAACCATACCTTTCTGTGCCATTCAGATTGGAAATCCTACGATTGTCTTGCCCCCAAACCTTTTTTGGAGTGTGCTCCAAATTGTAGTTTGAGATTAGTGCTGAACATGGCTTCCTAAGACATCATTGCAAACTGTGGTTTATGAAAAGCAAGAAGAAAGATGGGAGAACCCTTCCCCAAAGCAGAAGAAGAGAGCACAGGAGTTCCAGCCACTTTCCAAGTATCTGTAGCATAGCTTGCCCTTATGTTGTATAATATAAGCAGCGCTTTCTCAAGCATTGTGTGAATAAGTAATAAACGATGAAGGACCTGTAACGCCTTGAGGTGATTGGTATTATAAGCACGTCACTGCCCACATTTTTACATTATCCAAATGTGTTTGGACGATATCCCTACTAGCCAAATAAGTTTATCCAGCTTGCCCATTCCCCTACCTAACTTGGATGCTGTTTCAGAGACTCCCACGTGCTTAGGTAATGTTGACATTGTCCAGGTCAGCCTTCAGGAGACACTGACCAAAATAGGCTGGGTGCTGGCGTTCCATTCCCCACATCGCAGTGGAATGACTATATCCAGGGCCCCCATACAATGTGCCCTTTTTCCAGATAATGTTTATTTTACCTCTGGGTGCTTTACTGTTTTCTGTTTTACCAGGAGCAAGCCTTTGACCCATATGAGACTTTGTCTCAAGATATCCTTTCGTCCCAGTATCATGAACATTTTAATACTTTGATGGCTAAACCTGCTGTGGCACTACACTTCCAGGTAGGAGTGTATGTATTTATTCTGAACAGTATATCTTCCCTGCCTACCGATCGAATCATTTTCAGGGCAGTTTGCAGTCAACTGTACTACAAAGACATCCCAGAATGCACTCAACTGCACCAGCACTTAGTCCTCGGGGGGGGGGAGGACTGGCTGTGCAGGGAGAAGGTGCCGGGTTGGATCCAGCATCTCCAGATAAGGCAAGAACAGTCCTGCCTCAAGCCCTGGAGAGGCCGTGCTGTCAGCAATGCTGAGCTCGCTGGACTGATGGCCCAACAGGGCAAGGCAGCTTCTCAGGTTTCTCTGTCAGAGCCGCTTGGCATGGTAGTGAGAGCTTTGGACTGGGAACCCGGGAGATCCCCTCTTGGGGGTGCAGGCCATGAAGGTTGCTGGGTGGCTTTGGGCCAGCCGCTCTCTCTCAGACTCACGAGGTTGCTGTTGCGAGGGCAGAATGGAGCTGGCCCAGAGGAAGACGGGGGGGGGTGAATGGTGCAGGTGGTGGTGGTGGTGGTGCAGGGATGGGAAGCCTCTGCCTGGGGGGAGAGGGAGGCGTCTTGAAAACAACTGAGCCCCTGGGGAAGGTGACAGCACTCGTGGGCTTCTCCCGCCCGGCATCCCTGCCCTGCGGAAAACCTGGCCGAGCAAAGCCACCTCTCCACCTGAGGCAGTGGCTGCAGAAGCTCCAGCCGATGCTTCCACTGGGGGTCCAAGGGCATTGAGTGGGAGTCTCACTTGCTCCGTGGGGCAGATTTGCGGGGAGGCAGCCATGTTCCTGAACCCGGATCATGTCCACACCCTTGGCCCGTATTAAGTTTCCTGTCTGTTCTGCAGGGCCAGAACAACAAGAGGGCGCAGGGAAGCAAGGAAGGCGGACTGGATATTCAGAAAACCATCTTGCCTTGCTTTACCACCATGGTAGATGTATTAAGCATGCCCTGAAAACACTGCTGCTAAACTGCCTCTTAGGGAGCCTCTTAATAATCAAATCAATATAATTTTTAAAAATGGCCTGCTTTCTTTCTTCCCCTCTGACACAAGACTTGCCTTTTTTGTTTCTTTTTTAATTCAGTCAATTGCTGATGGTTTTAAAGAGGCAGTACAGTATGTCCTTCCACGGCTCATGTTGGTTCCTGTTTATCATTGTTTGCACTACTTTGAATTATTACAGGTAAGCAAATGCTTTTCAGTTATATTTGACTTTTCAGAGATCTTGCTTTTATCATTTTAGAATGCACTGGTGAGCTGCAGTTTAAAATGAAGCTTTTTAAAAAGGATACACTTCCAGTTGAAGCGACACCTTTGTGCGGGTTTACTCCTTCCTTGATTCACATGCGAGGACCACACCCGTTTTAAACGGATGGGTTGTTGAGCTGAGCGTGCAGGGGGTCGGTGTCACGCCCACCTCTCCACCGTTCCTGCATTACCCATGGTTAACTCCTTCAAAGGCTGCAGAGTACAATGTCTGAACCCAGGTTGCCGGAATCAAGCAACTAGGCAGTTAGCCTCTTGTTTGATTTGAGGTCAACCAGTAAGTTGCTTAACTCTTAAATAACCCACCAGTCTAAGTTTGCATATCAGGCTTCACAACCCACAGAGGAGTTTATGTGTTACAGGATAAAAGGGGATGAAGCTTATGCACGACGACTCATATTTTCAAACAGACAGGAGGTCGTTAGTGCAGACTCCCCCACTGCGTGCCTTGTGTTTTTCCATCTGTTTCTGATTTTGAAGAAAATGGAATTACTGCAAACTGAAGAATTTCTACCTCGAAACTTGACTGCCACTGCCGTGCCTTACAGGAGCGTGTTGTCGTCGTTGCTCCGTGCTGTCACGTATCTTGTCTCTGACTTAGAGCAGCCTGTAAATGTATTCCCTCCAACATATCTTGTCCT
This sequence comes from Varanus komodoensis, assembly GCF_004798865.1. Taxonomy (NCBI): domain Eukaryota; kingdom Metazoa; phylum Chordata; class Lepidosauria; order Squamata; family Varanidae; genus Varanus; species Varanus komodoensis. The sequence continues at coordinate 65,239,129 of NW_025335761.1, forward strand.
TCACGGCTGTGTAAATGCAAGGCTGTGGCTTCCTTGACGGCAGCAATCCATCTGATCACCTTCTGCCTTTGAATTTCCCTGGCACGATGGTCTTCTCCAGTGAGGCCTGCCTTCTTACGATATTTCCAAGTTACAACGGCCCCATTGTTGTCATTTTCTTACATGAGTGCAATAAAATTTTCTCTTACAGTCAAGTATAAGAGAAGAGATAGCCTCTGGCCAAAGTCTTTTAATTATAGTCCTGGGTTTGCTGTAACTCAAAAGCTTTCATTTTCACTGTTAAATTGCTTTAAAAAGCTTGTTCTGCTCTCAAATGAGGCTGTGATTGGCATGGACTTGTAATTTGTGCGTGAGGAAATGAATAATCCGTCGGAATGCCCAACACTCAGTGACTTAGCTTCAAAGAATGTTCCAAATCATGATTGCATAGAATTTTGTCATACAATTGGAAGACTCCCAAAATAAGATTTTATCCAATCTCCTGCTGTAACACTGGGTAACCCTCCCTGTTTTTGTGGCTGAACTGTTCTTTCAGGTACATTTTTCCTGATCCCGCTTTCTTCTCTTGTTTCAGAAGGAATGGAGTAAAACGTTCTTTCTGAGAGTGTTACAAATTCTTGAAATGTCTTACACAACCTCCCATCCCCCCAACAGTATTCCTTCAACTTAAAGACACCTAATTCCTTCTAACTGTAATTTGTCACATAGAGTCAGTTCACACATTCAGCATCCCACAAGATTGTGCGTGCATTGGAACAGTGGGTTCATGTGTCTCCCCTCACTGAGGGCTAGGCAAGTATCGCCAATCCTTTCATCTCAAACGGGGTATCAGCAGTGCCTGGAGTGGGGCACATCCAAACGCCCACTCCTGGGGTGAAAGAAAGGAATTGGAGGTGGCAGATGTACTGATAACCCCAAAATAGTCGCATACATCTTTAGAAAACAAAAAACAACATATCAGGAACTCGAAGTTGAGTAAAAATTCATGGGCCTTTATGGAGCTTTGCTATCTTCTCCTGAAACTCAGTCGTCTTCTATGAAACTTCAGTCTTGGAATTTTAAAATGCAGGATGAGAAAAGCCAAGTTCTGAGATGTGGATAGAAGAATTAGAAGGAAACAAATCTGCAGGTGGTTATGTAATATAATCTAGCCTGCTGTCATGATTAATGTTGTAATGTGGGGTGGGAGGGAATGGAAAAGGCTAAGGTTATTGTTCCTGTGCATTATCAGATGTTTGCACGTGTATGCTAATATATATGTAGACACATGTTAAGAACATTGACCAAAATTTGCAAGTTTGTTCGTTCGTTTTAAGTCAGTACAGTGATTATATGAACAACATGCGGATTGAACTGGCAATTATGCATTCGAATCTATAGAGAAGGGAGCAGATTTGGAAAGAACCAACTGAGCAGTGTGCAATCGATGTGGAAGGAAATGCCTCACAAGTAGGCCAGTAATGCACTTTGGGATGAAAAAGTCAACTTCAGCTGATGGGATCTGAGCTAGTGGTGACGGCCCAGGAAAGTGACCTTGGGGTTGTGATGGGCAGCACAAGGGAAATGCCCACCAGTGTGGGCACTGCATCTGAAAGGGTATCATAGAGTTGCAAAAGTGCAGAACGGGCAACCGAGTGATCATGGGGCTGCAGCAATTCCCCAGGAAGAAAGGTTACAGCTGCTAGAATTATTTAACTCAAGAAAAGGGTCGGTAAAGGCAGGGAGACATGATAAAGGTGCACAAAGTAATGCTCATTGTGGACAAAGTGAATTTGTCCACCCCGTAACTCTGGAGCCCAGTGGGTCATCCCACGAAGCTGAATCGTAGGAGGTTAAGGACAGATAAGGGAAGGACGTCTTTCCATAGTGCGCATTAAGCTAATGAACTTGTTGTCGTGGGACACAGTGATGACCGCCACTTGGGGCAACTTGAAAAAGGAATTTGGCAAATTCACGGAGGACAGGGCTGGCAGGGGCTGCACCTTGTGTCCTGCCGGCGGCTTGGTGCTGGCCACTGGTTGGTCGTAGCGACCGGGAAGCTGGGCTAGATGGAGCCTGATCCGAATGGGCTCTTCGTATGATCTCGAATCCTCCTGTTTCTGTCCTTTCAGCAATTGCAAGAACGTAGCGAAGATGAAGAAGACCGTGAATGCTTGAAACAAGCCATCACAGCTCTCCTGAATCTCCAGTGTAGCATGGAGCGCATATATAACAAGCACTCACCGAGGCGCCGCCCAGGGTGAGAAAATTGGCCCCCGAGGGGGCTTGGCTGCAGGAGCAGGAAGGGTGGAATTGGCTCGAGAGGGCAGGTCACGTCAGGGGAGCTGTGGCTGTGAGCGAGGCACCCTAGCAGAGTGTCTCTGCCTTCTGCTAGGACACTGCACAGTCATGGAGGAGAAACCAAGCACGTGGCTTATTTTTCCTCCCTGTGTATGCCAGTCACCCGCTGTCTAATTAGCATAATTTCCCTTGCTGGATGTGGGCTGCCATGGCTGCCAGATTTATTAAGGTACATGGCTGGGGTTGAAACCTGAGAAGAAGCCATGGACTTCTAGGTGGCTTATAAACTGCATAGCTGATTCATCTTGCCAAGTTCAGACTTCACAACAACCCATTTTCAACCAGAGTAATTAAGCTCGTACCCACCAGTGCCATTCTCCCACTGTTGCATCTTGAGCTGGAACTTGCCCACTCCCTTCCCTATTTCTGTGTTTCCCTGATTCTTGTGCAACAGCAGCTGCTACATTGGATGGTCCCCATGAGGTGCCCAGGCCAGTAGTAATTATATCTGCTCACTCCAGTTATTCCATATGGTTCAGTCATCTTCTTCTTTCAGGGAGATTGGAACAAATTTAATCTTCAAAAACATACTTAAGGGAGATTTGCTCAATTTCGCTTGAAGTTCAGCAACCCCAACAGTACTTGCTCTAAAAAAGAGCCAGAGTTGGGTGAGAGGAGCCAATAACTCCATGTGTCAACTTTATTCTCTCCCTCTTACACCTTGAACTGACAGTTGTCGATTTCCTGACTCTTTTGAGGCTTCCCTGAGCTCAAAAAGTGACAGGGATCAGTTCAAGGCATAATAGGGGTGACGAATTTCTCTGCCCCCTCCCCGCTTAGTGCACCTTTTTAGAGCAGTTACTTTGTTTTCAATTTGTTTCCTTTCTCGGTGCTTCCTCTTGGTCTCTGGCAGTATACACAGATTTATCTGCTTGTGTAAGCAACTGCTGTTGTTGTTGTTGTTAGTTGCAAAGTCATGCCCGACCCATCGCGACCCCATGGACAACATTCCTCCAGGCCCTCCTGTCCTCCACCATCCCCCGGAGTCCACCTAAGCTCACACCAACTGCTTCAGTGACTCCATCTAGCCACCTCATCCTCTGCCGTCCCCTTCTTCTTTTGCCCTCAACTGTTCCCAGCATTAGACTCTTCTCCAGCGACTGTGAAATATACATATCAGACACTGGAAACAGTTGCTTTAAAATTACTAAATCATCTGCATGCTTCTGAAGGACTGAAAATGGGTGGAGTAAGGATTCCAAGGAAAATAGGTGATTGGAGCAGGGAGTGGATTTGGAAAAGTTTCTGTCATAGAGTGAAGATATGAAGGGGTTGCCATTCAAGGGATGCCAGGATATGAACAGGGGGCAGGCTGGAGGACTAAGGGGGAAAGAAGCTAGATCAAATTGGTGGAATTTGTAGACATGTGTGAGGAATTTCGTTTGAGGCTGGAACCTGTCAGGTTTCCTTGGCAGATCAGCTGTGCAAGCAGAATTCTGCTTCTACACACACGACCTGTAAGCTTTCTATATCTTGCACACTTTGCACAAAGAAGGAGTCTCCTAGCATTCCCACGCTAGACTTGATCTCAGCGCAGCTTGCTTCCTGGCCAGAGGAGAGAGCACATTTCCAGCTAGATCCTAACATTCCTAGCTGGGAGTTACATGTTATGGTTCAACTGAGCCGTCTACTGCAGCTTATTTTCAGTGGCTTGGCATGATGCACAAATTCACTTAGGTCAAAAGTAGAAACGCATTTTGTAAACAGAGATGTCAAGAGCATGTACACAACCATGAACCTGAACCATGTGTGGCTGGCATAGCTTACATTCAGTGGCAAACCAGGGTGTTTAGCTGATGTGTGACATTTAAGAAAGATGCTGACAAGCTGGAAAGGGTTCAGAAAGGATGATGTGGGGATTGGAAACATTGCCCTATGAGCAGATTGAAAGAACCGGGCTTGTTTAGCCTCAAGAAGAGAAGACGGGGGTGGGGGGGACAGGATAGTATTCTACTAGTAACTGAGAGGCTGCCACTGAGAGAAAGGACAGGATCTCTCCTTGATCACCCCAGAGTGCAAGACAAGGGATAACAGGCTCAAGTTACAGAAAGCCAGGTTCCGACCAGAGAGCAGGAACGATTTCTTGACTGTGAGAGCGGCACAGCGATGGAACCAAGGAGCAGGGAGGGTGCTGGCCCCCCACTCCAGAGGAAGTCAGCGTGCAAGACGCACCGTCTGAGAGGGATGGTTTAGCTTGGAGCCCTGCACTGAGCAGGTGGTTGGATCCGGTGGCCTTCTTGGCCTCTTCCAACTCAACTGTTGGAATGTTTCAGCTGAAACTGAACTGTTGCGATGTTTCTGTTAATCTGGGTTGGGTATGGCTCTTTGGCTTTAATGGTTTTCTCAGTAAATTTTCCTTGTGGTGGTTGAAATGTATTTCAGTCAAGTCACAGAAGCGTGATACTTTTTCAGCTTATAACTGTCAATGTTGGAAATACTATAATCTAATAAAGAGTGTATTTTAGGGAGCCCGTGTTTTGGTTCTACAACCGCCAAGTGAGGAGCAAGCACCTGGCCATTAAGAAGATGAATGAGATCCAGAAAAACATTGATGGCTGGGAAGGCAAAGATATTGGCCAGTGCTGCAATGGGTTCATCATGGAAGGCACCTTGGCCAGGGTGGGAGCCAAGCACGAGCGGCACGTCTTCCTCTTTGATGGCCTGATGATCAGCTGCAAGGCCAACCACGGCCAGTCCCGGCTCCCAGGCTACAGCAGCGCAGAGTACCGACTCAAGGAAAGAATCATCATGAGGAAGGTCCACATCATTGACAAAGATGACACCTGTGAATACAAGAACGCTTTTGAACTGGTCCCCAAAGACGAGAGTGGGTTCATCTTTGCCGCCAAGTCCGCGGAAGAGAAGAGCAACTGGATGGCAGCACTCATCTCCCTCCAGTATCGCAGCACCCTGGACCGAATGTTGGACGCGGTGCTGTTGCAGGAGGAGAATGAGCAGCCCCTGAGGCTCCCCAGCCCCAGCATCTACCAGTTCGCCGTGGAAGACTCGGAGGAGAATATTGTTTTTGAGGACAACCTTCAGAGCAGAAATGGAATTCCCATTATCAAGGGCGGAACGGTGGTGAAACTCATTGAAAGGCTAACTTACCACATGTATGCAGGTATCTGGCCTTGACACTTGTTGGGTGTATCGCAACCGCCATTGTAGTGTTAGCTCGCGGGAGAGAAACAGTTAATTGAAGGTTGGAGGGCTTTGATTGGGGTCCATGTTAATCTTGTTCCTGTTTGCCTTTCTAGATCCTAATTTTGTACGTACTTTCCTTACCACATACCGTTCCTTTTGTAAACCACAAGAACTCCTCAGTTTGTTAACAGAAAGGTGCGTAAAAACCTCCCCACTTGTTTTCTGATTAAATTTGCTGTTACATTTTTAATATTTAATACCTATTTTGGAGAGCTTTGCAGTAAGTTTAAATGTTTGCACGCTCATTTTGGTGTAATCTGTTCTAAGGGCTTTTCCATATTTAAGTGCCTAATTAAATAATGCTATTTAAAAGCCTTTTGTGGTCTGGCACTACAGTGTTGAAGTACTTTGCCCATATTGAAGCAGAATATGTATGGAAGAAGTGAGGCTACTTAAGAGTGGCTTTCTCTTAGAAAAATAAAAAATAAAAATAGCAAAGAGGAGGGAGATCCGGAGTTGGTCTCTGATCAACTCAGTTTTGTTGGAAATTTTTGGGTCCTGGTTTCTCAGTTTTGATTGTACACCTCTTGGCTATGAAAACTTGAAAATGAAGGGGAGAGGGAATGACAGAAACCTGACTGGTGTGTGTGTGTGTGTGTGTGTGTGTGTGTGTGTGTTGTAGTAGTGGTTTGTGAGAGTGGCCATTCAACAAAAGCAAGCGTCATCCCTAGCTGAGCAGATCTTTCACTCCAACCGCAAAATAGCAGATATGGCAGGAGTAGCGATATCATTGCTGCAGTTAACATTTATATACTGCTTTAGCTACTAAAAATGTCATTAAGGCACAGTAGAATAATAGCAGACGGCAGACTTGTGGGGAGAGAATGCAGTGTCATTCCCACTCGAAGGCTAATCCCAAGCTGCCCTGAAGCGAGTGGGAATGACCGCAGCATTTCTGGAGCAGAAGGGAGTCCGAAGAGCTCACAGTGCTAGTCTGGAAACTGGAGCTGGCCCAAACTAGGGCAGCAAGCTGGATGACAGTCCATTTCTGGGCCCCAAAGAGCTTGCGGCAAAGTTCCCTGAAGGATCATGCCATCCCTATGGCCCTGCCCAGGCCCCAAGACCAACATTCCACAGTCCTTCCGCAGGCTCCCCCACCAGAGAGAGGGAGCAGGCGGCGGTTCTGCTGTGGCACCCCAGCTGTGGGACGGCGTTCCCAGGGAAGCTCATTCGCTGCCTGCACTGTGCTCTGGTCAGCACGGAGTGCAGAGCTTTTCATTTTCCAAGCATGTTAGCTTTTCAGTTTCTGTTTGGACTCTTTGCACTGCAACTAGGTTCTGCTTGTTTGTTATTTTTTATTTTTACAATATAGTTTTAACTTTCAAAAGGTTACGTTGCATTTTATCATCTCGTATTCTGTGTTTTTCATGGTTGTGAACCATCCAGATTCCTTTGGCTATTGGTTGGCATAGAGCTGTAAGACATAAATAAAACTGGTTGTTCCCTCTAGCACAACCTAATGAATGCTGGCAAAGTGCCAGCTTTGGACACTGCCCACACAGGTAGTCCCTGGGTTGCAAACAGACTGTACTTATGAACGCACAGCCCCTGTAAACCCTGTATGAATATCTCTAGCAAAAAGCCATGACTATCTCTAGGGAATTAGGCAACATGTTTGATGACACATCCTCAGTGGCCGTGTAATTTCCTAGAGATGCTCGCAGCTTTTCTCCAGAGATAGGGATTCGCTAGACATAGTCGCTGGTACCGCTAGGGAACTGCGTGACACATTTGGTGAGATGCCACCAGTGGCAGCCTAGTTGCCTGGAAATGCAGTATTCTCAGCGTTTGGCTTTGCCGTGTCAGCTCCAATGTACCCAGGCCAGTGTGTTTTGGAGCACTTGTAGGGCACACCGTTCCCCTTCGGTTTGTCTGAAACATTTGCCCTTGTAACCAGGCCCTACAGGGCCATTCATGATGAGAAAACGAAAATGGCTCTTGATGCCAGTTTCAAGAACGCAACTTCTTCTGCCCCCAGCAGCTCAGTTGAATCCTGACTCTCCAGCACCAGATCCATCCACGTCGCCATCAGTTAATGTTAGGCCTAATGTTGCCTCAAGAATGTTTTATACTGTTTTAAGAACTGTTTCTTTTATTTGTTGTTTACAGTACTGTATACCGGCACACACATATTCAGATATTCTCATTCTCTCCCTCCCTCCGTCCCTCCCTTCCTCTCTCCAGTACCTGTAATTCCTTTTTATTACTGTATTTGTATCATTACAATGCTGTACTGTGTTTAAGATGTTTCAATGAATATGGAAGTGTTTTATATGCATAGAAAGGTAAAATATATACATATACTAAGGCAAACATTTGGCTTACTTGTGTGACCTGTCTTTCATACAAACCTGACTTAAAGACGTTCTCAGGAACTGAACTCATTCTTAACTTGGGGACTGCCTGGAGTGTTTAATCATTTGAACCTAACAACTGCAGAAAATGTCCCTGAAAGTATAGCATTTAACTTTTTTTTAAGCTAGGGATTTCCCCAAGCCCCAAATAATCTGTTTTATAGCTTTCCTGTAATGTTGGAAACTGAAGTCCATTAGTACAATGCACAAGCTGCTGATTCCGTGTGTGTTCAGATAAGCAGATCAGTTGCGGTCTAGCAAGCTCAAGATGTCACCTCCACTGTGACTTTCAGGGCTGAATAGTATTCCTGCTGTTGATGTATAAAGCAAGAACCAGCAGAACAAAATAAATGTCGAGGAAGTAGGATTGCTTTCACGGCTATGTGGAAAGAGACAGAAAAACCATACTGAATTTTGCTATTGAAAAAGTATTTTACTGATGCAGAAACTGGGATACTTGTGTTAAGACAGAATGAGTAAATCACATGCCATTTGCATTTGAAATGTCATACTCTAAAATCAATAATGGAAGCCTGTTTTCAGTCATCACACATGACTGGCACATTCACTTTCTCCCATTCGTGGACCACAGTGTGCTTCAGGGTGGTTTTAACCTTATTCTGGATCTACTGTCATTTACTTTGTGATTTTCTTTGGTTACTAGATTTGAAATCCCAGATCCTGAGCCAACAGAAGCAGATAAGCTGGCAGTAGAGAAAGGGGAGCAGCCGATCAGTGCAGACCTTAAAAGATTTCGCAAGGAATATGTCCAGCCAGTGCAACTCAGGTTTGTGGGAATGTATGACGCTGAAAGCTTATCCAGAAGAGCACTGGTACTCACAAGGTGTATCATAGCATAGGAGCTAAGTATGTGCTGCAAATTTCAGATCCCATACCTCATTCATGAACTTAGGCAGATCTTGCAGACTGGTCACCTGCAAAATGGAGAGAATAATATTATGCAAAAGGCTTGCTGCTAGCTCGGGTATCGGAGGCCTTAGGACTGTGCGTACCAGTTGCTGGGTAACTTGGCGCTGGTGCACTCAAATGCTGCTCCTGGAATCTGCGGAATGCTGTGCCGGACGGATCCATGGCCTGATGCAGCAGGGCTTTCCTTAGCTTAGAGGAGGCTAACTTAAGCAGTCAGAAATTTTTCAAGTTGTATTTGTATAAATTCTAGTGCATGGGTCCTCAAACTAAGGCCCGCAGGACGGATCCGGCCCGCCTTGGCCATTCATCCGGCCCGCACCACCGCCCTCTTTCCCGTGCGCATGCTTGCTGCACGGGCGGGAGGTGGTGGCTTGCTTACTCGGAGATGGTTTTGGACTCGTTGGGAGATCTCCGAGCCAGCAAGTTGCCACCTCGCGCGCGCCCAACGACGTCTCACCAGGCTGCGCGCCCAGCCCCCCCCCCCACTGGCCCGCGCATGTAGCCGCCGCCTTTCAACTGGCCCCCTGTTGAAAAAGTTTGAGGGCCCCCGTACTAGTGGAATCCTGTGTAGTAGGACTGCCCTGAGTTGTACCCCTTTTTGACCTTCGGAGCTGCAGTAGGAGGACTTTTTTTTGGAGAGAGGAGAGAGGACTGAGCAGAATGGGGGAAAAGATATTTTGAAAAAGCATTCTGAAGAGAAAGCAAAGGAAGGAAAATAGACAGATTGTCAGGAAGGGCTCTGAAGAAACTGAAGGAGGAGAGAGAAGAGACCAAGGCAGAGCTGCAGTAGCATCCGGACTCCCTTGCCCACTCACACGCCAGTTGCCAGTCAGTGGATGCTTTTCAACCAGCTTTCTGTTACTTCTGTGTCCTGGACTGGCTCTGTGAACCATCTAATTTTTGTCTTCCTTTATTGTTTAGAGACTTGCATATTACACTGACTTGAATGTTTGTTTTGCTTCCTCATCCCTTCTCTCCCCTTTTTTTTTCAATGAATCCTAGTTCTTGTTTTACAGATGGTTGGTTCGCCCCCCCAAAATAAATAAAATTTTTCCACTCTAGAATTTCATGTTTGAAGGAAGATGCAAAACCTGAATAAATGGATTATCTAGAAAGACTCTGAAAATTGTCCAGGCTCTAGAGAGATACCTATAATATACTGAAGATTTTTTTGTGGCTCTGATGGGGGGATTCCATCACCAAAATTGATGTAAAGATGTTGTTTTCACTTCCCTTGTGAAATACAAGGATGTGCCCTTCAGAGTTAGCAGTAGAAAGGGATTTTTTAATTGAGGAAATAAATGTATGGCTCGCAGGATGATCCACAGTTCAAAAATGAGGAAAACCCACCTTCCAGCCCTCTTGCTTTATCAGTATTTGCACACGGTAAAACAGGGTTGTTTCTTCCTTCAGCTCTGTCCTGTTTTCTTTTTATCTCCAGGGTATTAAATGTGTTTCGGCACTGGGTGGAACACCATTTTTATGACTTTGAGAGAGATCCGGAGCTTCTTGATAAACTAGAGACCTTTATTTCCAGTGTAAGAGGTATGTGGCTTGAATTAATTGCACTAATTTGGTTTAAACCCAGATGCTGCACCTCATTTGGCTTGCGCAACATTGCCTGTTTCTTGAGAGATCTTCTGGAGCTGTGCTTATTCATGTGTGAGAAGAAAATGGAATTTGCAATGCTGCGAGCCACTTGTCACATCAGTTTCCTTTTAATTCATACTCTGTTTTACTAAAGGAAAAGAATTGCACTATACAACCATGATACAAATCTCTTTGGGTCTGTGCTTAGTGTTTTCCAGAAAAAAGTGCATATTTTCAAATGATTTACAGCACCAAAACCAAGCACAGAACTTTTTTCCTGCTGGATTCCATGCCTTTGTAGGAAAACCGTGCGCATAATTAGCATATGCATGTACGTCATGTTATTCAACCAGCTAAATGTGCATACTTGCCAGATGGGAAGACCTGCATGCAGTTTTGCTACAAGTAAGCTGTAGCTGTGCAGGAGATGCTGTGCGAAATTTGGTTGTGTCCTTACACATGTTGCTCTCTGAAAGTCTTTGGTTTGCTTGCATTCATGTGTTTACAGAGCCCTCCCCCCGCCCCTGGGTTTATTCTGCAAAATTCACTATATAAAGCTGGCACTATTTTCTTTGTTGCTTGGGAGGGCCAGCTCCGACACTCCTGGGGTCCCAGTCCAGTTCTTCTGGGTAGCCACACTCTTTCCCCCAATTTTCCAGAGCTTGAGACTTTCTCCATTTTTGTGCCTCTTTCCCCGCCACAATTCTCAAAATTTGAACCGTCTTTCAGGCAAATCCATGAAGAAGTGGGTGGAATCCATTGCAAAGATTATCCGGAGGAAGAAGCAAGCTCATGCAAATGGCATTAGCCATAACATAACTTTTGAGAGCCCTCCTCCCGCAATTGAGTGGCACATCAGCCGCCAGTTTGAGACCTTTGACCTCATGACGCTGCATCCCATAGAGATTGCTCGGCAGCTGACCCTCCTGGAATCTGATCTGTACAGGTAATCCACGGTTTTGGTGGGGTGCCGAAAGGTTGCCCCACACAGGCGAGCTGTGAAGTGCTTCTCGCATAGCAGATCTGTTCTGCACATGGAGAAGGGAGGAGTGTGCCCGCACGCCATGTGCACAGTCCCTGTGTAAGCAAGCACCTCTGCCACTGACGGCGTGCACTGGCGGAGCGTGATGTGCTCCCAGTGCACCGTGGCTGGCGCACTGAGCCGCCAGCCCTGAACGGAGGTGCGCAGGAGAGAACCTTGCTGATAGTTCAGCTGCTCTCAGTCAGAGGAGGGAGGGAGGGTGCAGCCGATGGGCAGTGGCAAATGGGCCAGCTCCTCTCCTGCAGGAGAAGGCAGGGCTGAGGGACCAGTAGATTTCCGGCTGCGAGAGGAGAAACCCCCTGGGTCTTGCGCTCCGCCTTCTAGGGAGTGCTCCTCAGCCGCTGCTCTGTTCTTGGTGCAAGGGAGGAGGAGGTGGATGAAACTGCCCACTGGGGCTCACCTAGGCTTCCTGGTGAGTGGGTCTGTCTGTCCTCTGGGGGCTTGTTCCTTGGCAGCTCTCCTGGGAAATGCCCCCAGCAGAACTTGCTCAGGGTGAAGTTGCAACCGATGCCGGCCTGGGAGGCCGCCAGGGACAGATTGCTCCAGGGATCCGAGGCTCGGCAGCCGGTCAGCCGGCTGCAGCTGAGAGCGGTTCGCCTCGCCTTCCAGGCTTTGAGGTCCTTGGTTCTCTACTGGCGTGCTGTGGTGCATGCAGGCAACATAGCAACAAGAAGCCATCATGTGGAAGCCATCAAGGTAGCGCCGCTCAAGAGGACACGAATCTACTCCTGCCTTGAGCAGAAAAAAGCCAGTGCACCCAGCAGGAGGGCCTGGGGGACAGAAGTGATTTGGAGGGCAAAGACAGGCATCTTGTGGCTCAGTTGCTGCTCTGTGAACCTGCATTTATAATTAAGCACTCAAACAATGGGGCGTTTCCAGAAGGGTTTATAGACCCTCCCCGGAAAAAAAGAAATGGTAGCCCGCTTCAGTTTGTTCCATTCCGGATCTATTATTTTCTTGCATACATGGCATTATACAAGAGAGCAGATCTTTCTCTCTCTCTTTCAGTGATGGTTAAAACAAAGACATGGAGCAATGGAGTTGACTTAGAGCGTAAATTTAGGAGAATTGGGACTGTGGGTGGCAGCCGAGGCCACACCATTGAGCTAAGTGAATTGTACTCCATCTGGGCTTCCCCTTTTTTGGAGATTTGCTTAGGAAGACAAAAGCAACAGCTCACGACCACTGGCTGTGAGGTGATGGCGTTACACCTCTGGGTCCTTAGGTATCACCTGTACAGCATGAATGACAGGACTCCACCTCACCTGCCTCTGTCTCATATTATTTCCACCTCTTCCCTTGCGGCTTTTCTCCCCCTCCCCGGCTCACAGGGCTGTCCAGCCATCGGAACTTGTTGGGAGTGTGTGGACAAAAGAAGATAAAGAAATCAACTCTCCAAATCTACTGAAAATGATTCGTCATACAACAAATCTGACACTTTGGTTTGAAAAGTAAGTGGTAGTTCTGAATGAAGTAGGACTGGAGGATTTAAATCAAGCAGCACTGGAGCCACCGCTGAATTATTGACGGGGCTTCTTGCTATGGAAGGCTTCGAGGATGCCCAAGCAAGAGAGTTAGCTGCTAACCGTATTAACCCTCGCAAGCAAGAACAAAATAGGCCTGGTTCCTTCAAATATAATTCAGCCAGTGCCACCTAGTGACTGAGATGTATAATGTCATAATCCCTGCAACTCCCAGCCTTTGCATTTAGAAAATAGATTTACGATTTCACCTTAGTTACGCCCACATCCTTCACTGCAGGAAGTAAGGAGCACCTCCATGAAAGTAGCGCCCAGGTGAAATTCTTACTGATATTCTTACTGGTCTTTACATCCCCAGATTATTCTAATTGGGCTTTTCACGGATTTTAACAGTTGTTCTGTCCATCACTCACAGTGTGGAGTAACTGGAATGCATCCTACAGCTTGCGTTCTGCACTGTAATTTACCGCTAAGCAGCCCTGCTGGCTAGTCCTTCTAGGGCATTCTCACAAAGTGCCTAATCTAAAACATCCCCAGATTTCAGCCTCCGGCCTTTCTCTGTAACAAGAATCATTTCACTGTCTCTTTTCGGCCTTCTGCTTCAGCAGATGAGGCTGTGGATGCGCTAATAAAAACAAAGAAGCAGAGCGAGTCAGAAGGGGTCTCGGGCCATCTAGTCTGACCCCTGACTCCAGCCGGTGCCAGCTGTAGTACCTGGCTGCAATAATGGAGTGGAGGAGGGCTAACAAACTGAAGCTCAGTTGAGACATTAGTCCGGGATAGGAGTCGTTCAGTCTGTGCCGGATAGGGGTGCTCTCCCCCAGAGGACTCGGTTCAGAGCTTGGGGGTTCTCCTTGATCCATCCTAGTCAGTCACGCGAGGTTCAGGCAGCCGCAGTGCATGGAGTGCCTTCTGTCAGCTTCAGCTGGTGGTTCTGTCATGCCCTTCCCCGAATGGGGATAGCAGTGTCAGTGATCTGCAGTCTGGGGCTCTCTGAATTAGACAGCTGCAGTGTAATGCTCTCAACGTGCAGCTGCCCTTGTCCAGAAGCCACAGTGCAGCAGCCAGATGAATAACGGGGGCCTGCAGGTCTGAACATAGAACCAGTTCTGCTCGGCTTGCGCTGGCCGCCTCCGCCTCAGCCCAGTTCTTGGTGCCGGCTCTAACCTTTAAAGCCTGACACAGCCTGGGACCACAATACTTGGTGGAGCACCTCAGCGACTGCAGTCTGCTTGGATGCTCCGTATCCAGGGCCTTCCCCTGAGGGCGACTCAGAAGACAGCAACGAGAGGGGGGGCTTTCTGTGTGGTGGCCCCCAGTCTGCGGCCTGCCTTGCACCAACCTCGTCGTCGTTTTGGTGCCAGGATAAGAGAGCTGCTTATGCCACAGGTTTTAAAAATATACTTGGCTTGAGGGGACCGCTCATCGCAAGTGTTTCTACAGGGCTGCTCTTCGTTGTATGTTGTTTTAGCAGTTCCACTGTTTTGTTTTAAAACACAGTATTTTCATGGGATTTATGGCCTTTTAATGTGTGTTATACGCCATTGTAAACCATGCAGAGAGGTTTGGTTATTGGGCGTTACAGAAATAATAATACCACAATCAAAACTTGCTCAACATACAAAAATATCACAGAATCTTCATAGAAATATTTTCATATGATGCTTCTATACTCCAAGCAATAGGCCCCCAACAAAGGGACAGAAGGTTTAGTACAGACTCCCTTGGTCTATTTTTAAACCTAAGTTCCTTAAATGAAATTTCTAGTAAACAATTAAAATCCATTGATTTGTTACAATTTTTTAAAGTTAATGGACCAAACTCTTGTTATGCAGAGAAATAGTCAATGGCCTGTGCACCGTTATGCAGAGTTTCTCGTTTAGCCTCAGGAAGGATTTAACCTAAAAATATCTTTACTTGCTGATTGCTAGAGGCCATACTTAGGCTGACTGAAGCCTCCTGGGAGAAAATATAAGCCGGAACAAAAGGTTTTGCTATGTACCATTTTTCTTGCCTGATGTACGTTCGTTCGTTCTTTCTTTCTTTCTTTCTTTCTTTCTTTCTTTCTTTCTTTTTACAATTGCCCTCTCATGAGCTGTCCTTATACAGTCTTTTTGCTAGTCCTTTCCCCACTTTAACAGACACTTTGAAGTGGAGGCAGGGTGGCTGCCTGTCAGGGACGGTGCAGTAGTGGATTTCTCACCGTTGTTCTAGACGTACTTTCGATCCCTTCCGGTTTAATGATTGTATTAAAAGAAGGTGAGGCAGGTTATGTGCACACTTTTTTGCCATGTTCTCAAGTTACATTTTTGATGTGGGAGAACTGAAGAGTGTTGTGAGGGCAACTAAAGACAGAAGGGGGAAACATTTAAAGATCCCATGAGACTGGCAGGAATATTCTCTTGGACAGCAGGTCTAATCCTATAAGGCTCTAGGAATAGGAAAAAAAAACGTTGGAGTAGAGCCAGAATGACCCAAGTTCAAAATACTGATTAGTCATGAAAGTCGTTAGGTGAGCTTTGCTCACCCGTGGCCTAACCATTCATCATGATAATAACACCACCTTGGAGGACCTGCAAGATACAAATACAGCAATTAAAAAAAATAAAATAAAAAGCACCATGCCACAGTGTGTGCTACTGCTCTTTCCTTCTATCCTTTTTGTAAAATAGGTGTATAGTGGAAACGGAGAACTTTGAAGAGCGAGTGGCTGTGTTAAGCAGGATTATAGAAATCTTGCAAGTTTTTCAAGACTTGAATAATTTCAATGGCGTGCTGGAGATAGTCAGCGCAATGAATTCTGTCTCCGTGTACAGATTAGATCACACTTTTGAGGTAAGTCCTGGTGGCTGTTGGAAGTCTAACTAGCTTATTTTCCACAGTTGATGGCAACTGAAGCTCAGTAAATGTTGCATATTTCTGTTCTAGGAAAGTACATGCAAAAGAGAAGGTTACAGTTGTTTTGATTTTTAAAAAGCCAGTTATCCCTGAAGAACCAAGTAGATAAGTGATGCCTGGACAACTCTACTTTTTTGTTACCAGTTTTGCTAGTTTTTGTTAAACACATTTAGTAGATCACAATAATGAGTTGCACTCTTTAGAGAGATTCATTCCTACTTCCATTTTACTTTGTGTTCTGCCAAAGGTAATCTTGGTGGTTATTAATTACTTAAATAGCTTCTATATTATGAACACCTGTATTGTGTTTTATATGCAATATGTTGACTATTACTAGTCTTTATGATGCTAGTTGCCCTATTATTTTATATCCTACATCTCTTCTTAAGGCTGAACATATCCAGTTCACTCTTTATAGGGCAGTGTTTCCAAACCCTGGATCATTTTTGTTGATCCTTTCTAATTTTTCTGCATCTTTCTTAAATGTTGGTGCCCAGACCTAGACACAGTATTCCAGGTAAGGTCTGGCTCGTGAGGAGAAGTAGGGAGACTACTACTACTTGTGATTTGGAAGTAATACTTCTGTTAATGCATCCCAAAATAGCAGTTGCCCTTTTTGCAGCTGCATCACATTGTTGGCTCATGTTTAGCCTGTTGTCCACAACAGCGCCAAGGTCTTTTTTTCTTTTCAGTTCTGTTGAGCCACGTCTTCCCCATTCTGTATCAATGCACTTGTTTTCTTTTTCCTGGGGGAGGATTTTGCCTAATAAATAAAAAATAGGAAATGATATATGAACATACATTGCTTTGTGTTTCTTCTTGTTCACTTAGGCACTGCAGGAAAGAAAAAGGAGAATTTTGGATGAAGCAGTAGAATTAAGTCAAGATCACTTTAAAAAATACCTTGTTAAGCTTAAGTCAATCAACCCACCTTGTGTGCCTTTCTTTGGTAAGTTACACTGCAGAAACAGAGTTTTAAAAGGGACTGCTTGCTATGCCAGGCCTTCATCTACAAACAATAACTTTTCAAATAAAAAGAATCATGTCATATTTACTATTTTTCCACTTTCCGGTGGATGGCCACAGTTGGATGCTGTGGTAACAAGCCACCCTCACCAGGTTCTGACTTTACGGATAGTTATTTTGTTGTATTATTGAAAACAACCCCATAAAGTTTGTCAGTATTATTTTCCAGCTGGAAGGGAACAGATTGCTTAATGCTACCCTGGCTGGTTAATGTGGCAATGCAATTTGAATGATCAAAGCTCCATTTCCTAGCCATTCTGCTACACAAAGGTGAAACGATATCTGATGCATAGTTGCAATGAAAGTCTGGTTTTTCTAAAGGGGAGAACTTTCTAACATCTTAGTGTTGGTCAGTTGGCATAAAATAAATAGTAATAAATAACAGAGTCTTTATTTCCTCTCTCCATTTAGGAATATACTTGACAAATATTCTAAAGACAGAAGAAGGGAATCCTGATTTCCTTAAAAGACAAGGGAAAGGATTAATCAACTTCAGTAAGAGGAGGAAAGTGGCTGAAATCACAGGAGAAATCCAGCAGTATCAGAACCAGCCTTACTGTTTACGGGTCGAACCAGACATGCGGGTAATCAGAGAGCAGTTGTGTCTCTCCTTTGCCTGTGAAGGTGAAAGGGAATGTTCTGGCGTTGGGTTAAAGCTGCAGTGGCAAGTGCAAAGCTGAGGTTTGGACCTAGCCGGGCCCCCTTGAGAAAGCAGCCGGGCCCTCGGCTCTGCACGCCGGAAGTGAGGTTGGCCTGGGGCGCCCCATGCTGAGCTCTCCTCATTGAGCCGCCATCCCTGTTGTAAACTCAGGTGCCTGAAGGGAAAGCACTACCTATATATAGCCTTTTAGGGTTTGGGTTAGGGTTTTATATCTTTATTTTTATTTATAACGATTATATAATTATAAAACATATATAGTATAATGAAACTTTATTTTATATTTATATATTTATATCCTACCTTTTGTCCTTTCAAGAAACACAAGGTGGCTGACGTGGTCCTCCTCTCAGCTTTACTCTCTCAACAACCCTGTGAGGTGGTCAGGCTGCAAGTTACCCAGTAAGACTGGCCCAAATGGCAGAGTGGGGACTGGAACCAGGCCTCCGGAGCACCAGTCCTGCACTCTTAACTGCCGTACCAGACCTGAGCCCCAAAAAGCCAGCCCTGGGCCTCTTGCTCTTTAAATTGCTTGCTTTGCTTGGCATTAAAGTCCAGCTGCTTGCAGTGCTACAGTAGAGCTTTAGCTGGGATTGCTCTGGCCACGGCGCTCTGCTTTCATGGAACTAGGGAGTTTTCCTTTCCCGATGTTGAGATGGCGCAGGGACTGTGGACATCGCCCCTGAGCGTCCCTTTTGTGAGCAGGAGGCAGTAATGAGCCTGTGCTTTGGTGTTCAGGCAGGGAAGAAACATCGGCCCTCCAGACAGGAATCCTCCTTGCTTAATTCGCTATAATTCATTCTCTCTCAGCTCTTGGGCAAACAATATTATTTTTGTAACCATATATTTCAATTATGCAGAATGCTGTATGCATCTGTTACAATGCTACAAATTTGTAATCAATAAAAGCTAGCCGTTTCTCTGGTCCAGGGTCGTTTTGAGGGGGGTTCTGCTGTTTTTTTCTGACTCCAACTGATTGGGATCCTACCTTGCAGGAGTGCCTGCTGCACAGTGTCTTTAAGAGGCTTGCGGCTAAATGTTTTGAAGCCTAGCTAGCACATTTGCATATGATTGCAGTAATAAATAATCTCCTCCTGAGTGAACGTGGAGTTGGTATATCACCCTCTGGAAATAATTTTTTAAAAATCCTTTTGCCCCCAGCCAGTGCAGTAACTGTTAATAGAGGCACAGAGTGTCTGAAATCGAGACAAAGGGTATTTTTCTTTCCCTGTCCACCTCTAAAGAAATCATATGTCATGTCCACATTGCTAGGGATGTCCATGACTTGTAAACATGATATAATGGAGCAAAGCTCAGGGAATCAAGGTTCCATTTGAATGCCAGGAAGCATTTCCTGACAGTCAGGACCCCGAGGGTGTGGAATGGGCTTCCCCGGGAGGTGGCTGAGGCCCCATCGGTGTGGGTGTTCAAGGACAGGCTGGACGTCAACATGGTGGGCATGTCGTGAGCGGAGCCGGCTGGTGCCGGAGGTCAGACTAGATGGCCTGGGAGACCCCTTCTGACTCGCTCTGTTTCTATGTTTCTAATGCAAATCGAGCTAATAGTCTTCCCAAACTGTGTTTCATAAGATCTCGTGATTTCACGCATGCCCTTCATTTGGAGGACTTTCGTAACATCGCAAGGATTCCTGCATTCAGTGATGCAGCCAAGCTTGGCAAAGGAGGCCTTTATTGTAAAATTGTTGTTTTTTAAAAATCTTTTAGAGGTTCTTTGAAAATTTGAATCCCATGGGAAACACTCCAGAGAAAGAGTTCACAGACTATTTGTTCAACAAATCTCAGGAGATTGAGCCTCGGAATTGCAAGCAGCCCACTAGATACGTAAGTCTTTGGGGCAGTAGAAGATTCTACTTGAAAGTGCTTGTGTGTGATTTGCACTAAAAATGAGTGTGTGTGTGTGTGCTCCCTTTCAAATAAAGGTGCAGGTACTTGCTTATCTGAATTGAGAGGTGAAAGCAGCTGATTCGCAGAGTGCATGGAGACATGGTATAGGCCTTTCCTGTTCTTATAAAGGTGTGAATGAAGACTGCGGCTCTGTGGGACCTCTCCTTCCATTTTTGGGAAGAGATTCAGGATACAAGTAGGGCTTGGATGAAGACAGCGAAGGAAAAGAATGACTAGAAGAGGACGGCTGAAGCATTGAAGTGCCCTGAACTTTTAGATTTAAATAATGGCGGCACAAAATAGCTTATAGTATTAAATGCTGCTTCACCATGGAGAGCCCTTAATATTTGTATGCAGTTTTTAATTACACAACATGTTCTACACAGCTGTGCTTGCAAAGGTTCAGAAGGGTGTTTTGTTTTTTCAAAAGAAGGTTCAATTTCAAAGCAAAATGGAAATGTCTATCTGCTTCCATGCCAAAGAACATTTTAAAAGCCTTCAAACAAATGCAGTTTGAAAGCAGATGCTTTTGATCTGTTTGTAAATACCATATTTTTCGCTCTATAAGATGCACCTGAACATAAGACGCACCTCGTTTTTAGAGGAGGGATCCATGGAAAACTTCCTGATAATCACAGGCACATTCCCCATCACTTCCCCATGGGCTTCATTAAAAGATGGGTTGCCATTTGAAAACACACACCGACCTGTGATTAACAGCTCTCACCTGCGCCGGAGGAGGGGGGTGGAGCAGGGCGCACCAAGCACGTGCCGGCCAGGTGTGGTGCAGCCGGGCTGGCAGTGAGCCAGCGGTGGTCTTCCAGGCAGCGCGATGGCAGCAGGTCTTCCTGGGCGGTGGGGGTGAGCAGTCCGTCTCTCCGTGCGGCCGGCGAGTTAAAGCCCGGGGCTCCTCCTCCTCCTCCGCACTGCTCCCCCGAGCGGCACAGCTCTCACCTGCACCGGAGGGGGGGGGCGGAGCAGGGCGCGCCGAGCGCGTGCCGGCCAGGTGGTGCAGGCGGGCCGGCAGCGTCCCGGGTGTTGGGCGCACACACACATTCACTCTATAAGACGCACAGACATTTCCCCTTACTTTTGAGGGGGAAAAAAGTGTGTCTTATAGAGCAAAAATTACGGTATGTATTTTATTGTTAAACACAATATTGTTTAAACATGAAAGGCACTTTTCATAATGATTAAGCCTTATTAAACTGATTTGTTTCCTGTGCATAAGGCGAAATAACCCAAGGAAGTTAACAGAAGGAATAATGCAAGGGCTGTGAAATCGCATTTTCCTCTGTTTTTTAGCCCAGGAAAACGACATATTCTCTGAAATCTCCTGGAATACGGCCTAACGCAGGCAGGCACAGCTCCACGTCTGGCACGCTGCGGGGCCACCCAACGCCCCTCGAGAAGGAGCCCTACAAGATTAGTTTTAGTAGAATTACTGAAGCAGAACAGGAGTCTGCGGCCTCGGCACCCACCTCTCCAAGCATGCCCTCCACCCCGCCAGTGTCCGCCTCTTCGGAGCTCAGCGTGTTCCTCGACATTGACCTCAGCAGCTCTTACGGTGTGTGTTCCAAGTAGCTTTTATTCAAGCGGCCGCACTCACAAAGGGAAGCGGGCATCCCTGGTACAGATGGGATGGGGAGGCTGGGGGCTGGGCAGGGCTTCCTGCTCTTTCTGCGAATTCGATGAATGGGTTGGTGTGTTTTGAGTGTCGCCTCTCTGCCTGCCTGCCCAGCTCACTTTCTTCTGGCTTTTCTTTAGCCAGGTTCTCTCCTCTTCTTGTTTGTCTCTCCACCACCTTGAAATCCTGGCTGTGTTTTGGTTAAATTATTCCACCTGGGGCACAATTCTCCTAATTACCCTCAAAGAGCCCCCATGTCCGTTTCCCTCTTTCTTTTCTGTCTCTTATTGAGAATTTTGGGAAGGCGCGTGTCTCGATTCTCTTACAGAGTGCCTAGCATATCTTTAGGTGCTTTCTAACTTATGGGTATAATTGAAGTATAGTATATACTGTTAATTGTTATAATAAACGAAATGGAGGTATTATTGGTCTCCTGGGTGGTGTGGTGGGGGTACAGTGTTACTTACTTTTTTACTCATTAGTTTGGTTTTATGTGTTATAATATTGATATTTTGGATAGTCATATTTCAGATGTTTGTATGTATGTTTTTTTCTCTGTGTTTTTAAAAAAATTAAAAGCGGGAGGGAGGTGTTTTCTAACTTTAACATTAATAGGTCATGAGATGGTCTTGCTCCAGGTAGTCTAGCTTGGAATGGCAACATCCCCCCAATTCCCACCAGACTCCACAGCAGTCCTTACTCTAACATGTTCAAACCTTTGCAACCCCATACCAAATGCTCCCAACTAAAAAAATTATCCTCTGGTAAAGCTTATCTTTTATTTCAACAGCATAAGAAAGGTTACTGTTTTCTTTGAAAGATTTCTTCGTGTAGAAACTACAGGTCATTATCTCAAGAATACACATAAGCATCTTCTCCCGGTGTGCAAACTTGTTGCGCAAAACCTGTGCCTATAATCAAACACGCCTCCCCACGATCGCGTTCTTCCTCGTGCCAGCACGCGTCCAGCATGTTTTATTCAGATCCCCTAGAATTAAAATGAGACGCAGAGCGACATCTGTGGGGACACTCAGAGCAGCATCTGGGGAAGCACCAGCAGGCAGGCAGCAGTACAGAGAAGGCTTGTTTCCAAGGCTGTCCTTTTGGGCGCCACAGAGGGGCTTCTGCACACCTGGAAAATAGCAGGTGGCCACCTGGGTGACAAGGGAGCAGGTGAGCACAGAACAGCCTGGAGGAGCGAGGCGAGCAGCAGCGCATCTGTTCCGAGGCAGAGATGGGTAGCAGAAGCGGGGTAGCTGGAGAGTTTCCTAGCGTGGCGGCTCGTTCTAGGGGGTCTGTGGTAGTGGAATTCCAGGGCCAGAGAAACCAGAATGCTGGGCTTGGGCGTCACAAGAAACCTTCCTGGAAAGCAGAAACCATAGAACAGATCATTGTTTCTGGTTGTGGTTCCTAAAGGCCAAACACATGAAGCTGAATCCAGCAACTGAGCTCACACGGCAGGGTCAGTGGCGGTAAAAGGCTGGGGTGGCCGTGGTCCCCTGTGGCTCGCTTGCCTTCCCTTCTTGTGAACTGGGCCATTGTCAGTTATCCAAGGACAACTGTCGTTTATTTATTTAAAATATTTATATGCCGTCCTGTTCGCAAAAAGCCTCAGGACGGCTTACAGCATAAAATATAACATAAATAAATTCCCAACCCACACTGGCTGCAGTAAAAGACATAGAAAAGACAATGTTAAAACTTATTAAAATACTGTTTGAATAAAAAGGTCTTCGCCTGGCGCCGAAAAACAAATAACGACGGCGCCAGGCGGACCTCTCTGGGGAGCGCATTCCATAGATGGGGCGCCACAGCAGAGAAAGCCCTCCTCCGAGTACTTTGCCTCCTGATGTCTTTCACGGAGGGCTCCCGGAGGAGGGCCTCTGCTGCCGATCTCAAGGGGCAGGAGGGCAAATACGGAAGAAGGCGTTCCTTTAGGTATCCCGGTCCCAAGCCGTTAACTGTCATCCTGCCACCTGAGTTCCCCTTTACCAGTTAAGTACCTGCCAATCAAGCAAGTGTGTTGGTGATCCATGTTGAAGCGTCCTCTGGGAGCTGCACCTGTTAGCTGTGTTTGAGGGGCTGAGGGCCGCTCGGCTGGAGACCGTGACCTTGTCCTGATCGCCTCCCTGTCTTCTCGTTACAGGCAGCAGCAACAGCATCTTTGCTCCGGTCCTTTTGCCACAGTCAAGTGAGTATCTTGACTGCCTCTGCAGGATCCCTCGAGCTACCAGTACACTAATAGTGATGTACACGCATTAGAAGGGAACCGTACCCTTCTAGAGACACGCCATGCTGTGTAGAGAGACATGGGGCAGGTTGCAGGATCACAGAGCGAATATAAGCGACCAGAGCTGATTTTCCCTGCATACTCGCTGGTCACTGACCACCAAAGCAGCACAGCCACCCCCACCCAGCACAGGTTGTTGGGATGCCTAAATCCAGTGAGGGCTGCTTGAGTTTGGGCAGCGCTCTGAGCCGCAGCGGCTTGTTACTAAGGCAGTGCTAGACCGCGCTGCAGCTTAGCACAGTATCTGAACCCAGAGCTTCCCATTGTGGGCGGTTTTGCACAAACACACGCCCCGAGATCCCATGGCCCGTAACAGGTGTGCTCACGGTGGTTTGTCCTCAGCATGAATTTTTGCGATGTCCAGACCCAGGAGGACAGGAGTTCCTTGGGTCGTTGGAAACGGCTTGAGAGCAGCCACACCCTCACAGTCCCGCTGGGAGCATCACCCTCTTCCCCTCCACTTTATTGCATCCCTGTGGAATTTGTGCAGTTTTCTCCTCGGTTTTACTGTCCTGCTATAATATTTGCGCAGTTTCTCCCTGTTTTACTCTCTTGCCCTGCTGGGTCAGACCCACACTCCACCCAGTCCAGCACTGTGTTCACTCAGAGGCAAACCCGCTGCCCACAGGAGCATTTGAGCCGGAGGCGTGTGATTTTAACCACCTGTCTCTCCTTACTCACCTGTTTCCTGAGGGAAACTAGCCCTGTGGTTACCAGTCCTCATGGGGGAGCTGCTCCAGCCCCTTTATCCTTCCGTCCGTCCTTCCTTCCTTCCTTCCTTCCTTCCTTCCTTCCTTCCTTCCTTCCTTCCTTCCTTCCTTCCTAGTCTCAGTCGTCTTTGAATTTCCTAGCTGCAGTCTTCATTTGAATTGAATGACGAGTTACGGCCTCGTAAAAATGAAGTTACCTACCAATCAAACATGCTCATTTATTTCAGTTTTTCATCCAACGAAAATGGCCCTGTGTGCGTAAGATGCGGGCTAGAGAGGGTTGTTTCCTTCTTCGTGGTGTGGTGGTGGAGTTGGCCATGCAAGGCAGTAAAGACAGGAAGACAATATTGCAGGGGGGATAAAAATCAATGCTTTTACAATCCCCAGATTACATTTTTACAATGCATTTGATTTTTTGTGCCCAATAACTGATACCCTCCTTGTATGAATGAAAGGATGTGAATAATGTTCTGTCATTCAGGAAATGACATGAGGCATTTCAATGGGAAACCTCATTGGAACAGTGATTTAAATCAGGTCCTTTTCATGCTGGTTTAAATCAGTCTACCTGTTTGAGAAACAAGGAGAAACTGGGAGAAAAAGGAGAGCATGTACCCATTTTCTTAGGCCTTCATTTCAGTCCTCACTTTTTCCTGAATGTCTTAATGTCTGAATGTCTTTCCTGAATGTCTTTCCTGGACACATGTCTTAATTTCGGTGGATCGCTGCCAAAAGAGATTTTTTGTGTGCGCAGATTTATTGTTCACGAAGCCAGCCAATGTCACAGGTGCTCTGCTCCCTTACTGGAAATTGTGAAGCGCAGCCAGCTGGCTTCCGAGTTGCGTAGGGGCAGTCAGGAAGGGAGCCTCAGTGGTAAAGGGCCGCAGCGGTTCGGTGCCGGCTGTCTCTCATGCTTCTCTCTCCCACCCACCAGAGTCGTTCTTCAGCTCCTGCGGGAGTCTGCATAAGCTAAGCGAAGAGCCCCTGCTCCCTCCTCCGCTGCCTCCTCGCAAGAAGCTTGACCAGGACTCGTCTAACTCAAAGGTGCGCCTTTTCTTGAGATACCCTCCCTAGCGGAGGACGCCTCTAGATCGGGAGCAGAGCAGAGTTACTCCTCTCTGCTTACAGCAGGAATTCAGTATTTCCTTCATCTTTCCTTGGTGTCTGGCCAGGCCCTGCGCCAGCCCCTCCTCGGCTACAGCAGCCTTCTGAAGAGGAGGTGGCATTTGGCGGCGGGGGGTGGGGGGCCAAACACGCCACCTCAAGGCTGCGTCCCTCTCTCACGCCAGAACTTGAACATCACTGCACTCAAATAGGTGATGCGGATTTATATGTCCCCAGTTCGAGGTCACGGTTGGCGGAAGCTAGGAATGCAGGCTGCTGCCCTGAGAACCCCTTTCTGTTTGCAAGAGCACACCTGAACGATTTCTTTCCTCCGTGCTTTAGGGAGGCTCCAAATCCGACGACGATCCTCCGGCAGTGCCCCCCCGGCTACCCCCTCCCCCAAAGATACAGCCACGGGCCCCGGCGTACACCAGTCTCTTTGATCAGCCGCTGCAGAGCCCGCCGCCGCCGCCGCCGCCGAGAGACCCCCTGCCTGACACCCCTCCCCCTGTGCCTCTCCGCCCCCCAGAGCACTTTGTGAACTGCTCCTTCAACCTCCAGCCGCCCCCCATGGGGCGCTTCCACAGAGACCCCGACCGGCTCCGCGAAGCCAGCACGTGCCCCAGCTCGCCCAGCACGCCGCCCAGCACGCCGTCGCCTCGGCTCCTGCGCCGCTGGTGCGTGCTCAGCCCCAGCGCCAACAGCCTCGCCGCGCCCCCGGTCCCGCCGCGCCAGAACTCCAGCCCTCAGCTCCCCAAGCTGCCACCAAAGACTTACAAGAGAGAGCTCTCCCACCCCGCCTTGCACAGACACTCGTTGCTCGAGAACGCGGAAGCGCCGCAATGACCTTCCCCGCGGTAGTCCTGGACACTGGAAGCGTAGCTGTCGCGTCCCCACTCTCTTAATTTATTCCAGTAAGGCGAGTGTATCTGCGTCTCGGACGAGGGCTCCTTGCACCCAGCGTGCCGCTGGCCCGGACTGACCCTCCTGCCTCGGAGCGGCAACAGCGGCTCCCGCGACCCTCCGCCCCGGCCTTTGTCCCGCTTCGACCGCTCACTCAGGGCATCGGCAGCGCCGCCTTTCCCGCCTCTTCCTCAGTGCTGACGCTTTTGCCAGTACAAAGAATACTGATTTTTGCACTGTAAATTATGTATGACGCTAACTTTAAACTGACATCGGTTCATTGCACTGAGCCAGAACTGGTTGCTGGTGGGATTTCTACTTCCGAACTGGAGCACGAGCGGCCTTTTCTACCATGTATTTTTAATGGGCACAATCCACCGGGAAGTTACCCCGAGTCAGCCCCATTGAAATGAATTGACTTCGACTTCCCAGTGGATTGTGGCAATCGCTGGTGGACTTCCAACCCAAGCATGAACATGTATATCAGGTTCCTGATTTTTTAAAGCCTCTTTGGCTCCTTGCCTTTCAGAAAAAAACAGAAAGAGCAGGGTTTGTGAATGACCCTTACTGCTGTTCTCAAATGTTAGTCAATACCGTGTCTTAATTTCCATTGATTTTGCTGCTGAAGATGAAAAACGGCAGGTGACCGAAGGCGGGGTGTGCGGCCAGTGCTCCGGTTCCGTGAGTGAGATAGGAGCTCCCTCCACCAGTCGCTCGAGGACTGTTCGGCCTGTGCCAGGTTCAGTTGTGCCTTTTTTATTTGGGCAGAGCGGAGTGTCTTAAGCTAAATCGTTGCCTGCTGTCTCAGTGAACAAAGCTATTACGCCATATTCTGTACATACTCTGTTTATAGTGTATATTTACAGATTAATAGCCTGTATACATTTCTGTGATCCGAGGCCTCTTCTGCAGTCCCGTGCACCATATGCTGTTGTAAGTATTTTCCTACCTTCCAGGAACAAAACGTTGCCTTCCAGACTCAAAACAAATCCCCTTTACTTCCTCACTTCTGTTTCATTAAGGGGTCCCTTTTGGAAACACGGTGTTTAAACCAGCAGACGCCGAAGAACTTTATTTGGACTTTTTGAAACTTAAAAAACAGACCTTCCTTTTTCCAGCGAAACTCACAGTGTTTAGTCAAAGCTGGCACATGACACAGGTCTGGTTTAAGTACTGTAGAATCCAGAAGCCTTCTCTCGACTGGTCTGTGGCCTTTTACCGTGCTTTGTATCAGAGTTCTTAACCAGATTAATAAATCAAACTGGTCTTAATTTTTAAGAGGGTCTGATCAAATTATTTTTTTCTTACAAAACTTGTCAGTTTAGGAAGGGCATGCTGAATCACCTTCCTGTACTCATTTGGGCCAGATACTTGATACTTTGGTGCCAAAAGAAGAAACTCCAAGACTCTTGTCTCTTCTCACCCTGTTCCCCTTGATTGATAATTTACTGCTAATTATCAGCTCCCCCAATTGACAGGGGCTGCCTTACTCTGTAACAGCAGGCCTAGTTGTGATTTTCCAGGACTGGATTCAAGAGCAGGTGTAAGAGGTTACCTGATGGACTGGGGGACTTGTTCTGATGTGCATGAGGAGGAAGAGGGGAAAGCGCTTTATTCACATACTAGGTGGGCTAAATTATTTAGTTTTTAGTTGAATATGAATTTACAAAGGCAATCATGCAAGGATTAAGGAGAAAAGACTTGAGCCTGCATCATTCAGAGGAGTAATTCTTCACTGGTGTATTGGTAGTGCTCCAGGTTCCATAAGAAGGATGATGGGAACTGCTGCTCCAGCGTCCAGGAAACAGCTCCAGACTGAGGAATTTATACTGCCTTGCTGGCATATGTGGGAGCTTTGCAGAGTTATGTAAGACGTGTCCCTCTTCCTAAGGAGCTTGCTTTTTAAAACCGGAGGCAAAGCACCTGGCTTGGGAGTTGGGGAGGAGGGACGCGGCTTAATGCCAAAGTACTCGCGGATGGTCGATGCCTGGCATCTTTAGCCAAGTCAAGAACCACCCCCATCCTACCAGGCATTCCAAGGTAAGCGTGTTTCCGGCAGGTTCTGGGCGGGGGGAACCATCGGCCATTTAGATTATCGGCAAAAGCAACTGCTTCGGGGCAGATACAGGGAAGCCCTTCACACAACGCGCGGTGAACCAGGGACGTGGTGAAGGCCACCGCTCTGGCTCCTTTTCAGGCAGCCAGAG
>NW_025335761.1:65267496-65309487 GCF_004798865.1 Varanus komodoensis
CCCGCGGCGCCCCCCTCCCTGGCCCCCCGACACTTGCGCCCGCGGGCGCCCCCGCCAGCGCCGCCCCGGCGCGGGGCCCGCGGGCGCAAGTGTCGGGGGGCCAGGGAGGGGGGCGCCGCGGGGCTCGCTGGCAGCGGCCGGCCCCTCCCCCCCCCCCCCCCCGCGCCCCACGAGTCGCACCCCGCGGCCCCCCAGAGAGGGGCGCCTGGCACCGGCGCTCTTTCGCTGCCGCGCCAGGCTGACCCCTTGCCATTTCCCCCGCATTTTAAGTGTTAGCGTTGTTTTTAGTACTGATTCTATATTTGATCTGTGATGCCGGGTCCTGTTTTTTAATGCCATTGCCACCCTGAGACACTGTAAAGGCTGGGATACAAAAATTGTAAATAAATAAGTAAAACAGCCTGCTTCTGAGAAGGAATCGGCTGACCAGGTCCCTTTCCTTAGGATGCTTCCAGACAGAGGGCTCCTGCCGGAGGCCTTGGGGGGCAACCCGTCTCTTTTTCCCTGATAGATTTAAATCTGTTCTCAGGAGATGTTGGAAGACGTGATGGGGGTGTTGTGAGTGGAACACAAAGCAAAATTCCATGGAAGAGCCGGAGCAGTGGCAGAATATAAGCTTTGTCCGCCAGCATCCGGGAAGCACCCTTTTCCCCTTGTTTATCCAGAGGCTTTTCTTGTTTAATTGCCTTTTTCTTAATTGTGCATGCCTCCTTCATTTCCCGCAAACCGGGTTGGTGCCCTTTTCCATATGGGGGCCCAAGGCAGAGTTCTCTGGCCTTGCCAAGGATTGAGCTGCAGAGTGAACCTTCTTCGCTTGGGCAGCAAGGGACCCGTGCCCTGCGCCTCCTTGAGTCAGGTGTGTGAACGAGGCCGGCCGCCAAGCGCACTGAACGACTGCTCCCAACTTCCTCTGCAGGGCAGATGTGACGGTCACTGATCTTGAGGAAGTCCAGGACCTGCTGAAAATGAACATCGAGAATAATCAGCATCTTATCACAGGCTCCATTCAAGCCAAGGTACTGAAATGGTTTGTATGAACTTCTCATTTCGTAACCTACATTCCCTTAAGGGACTGAAAACTAGTTTCAGTTAGTTCATGTTCTGATGTGCCATCAAGTCGTCTCCAACTTAGGGTGACCCCATGAATGGAGGTCCTCCAGGTGCCCGCCCTGCTCAGTTATTCTAAGATCAAGCCTGTGGCTTCCTTTTCGAAGTCAAGGCGGCTCTTGTTTGGCGATCCTTTTCCTGCCTGCATCTTCCCCTCGCAGCACTGCCTTCTCTGGGGAGCCCAGCCTTCCTTCTTGTGATGAGCCCAAAGAAGGGCAGCCTCAGGTTTGCAGTTTTTCCCCAGGGAAGGCGCTGTCTGGAGCTGCCTCTCAGGCAGTGCGGCGCCATTTCAGGAGAGGGGGACATCCTGCCAGGTGCTGAGGCCTGTACTGTGAGGCCCAGGTAGATTATGGCCTTAGAATTGCTTTCGGTTTACCCATACAGCTCCTTTTCTTGTTCTGACCCAAGTTAAGTTGCAATCCTAGGCCTGTTTAGACAGGAAGCAGTACTCCAACTCCCAGCATCCCCTGGCTGGGATTCCCCTGGGTGGGCAATGCTGGGAGTTTTTGGATCTTCTCCTGTCTTAATAAGCCTAGGATTGTACTCAAATGCTTTATGTGCATCTGAAGGTTTAAGGCTTTTGGGGAGGGGGGGAAGGGAGGGGGGCAGGTCTGAGGAGGGGCTGCTTCTGTGGTGGCCATGGGCTTGCCCCAGCCATCTTTCTGGGGCTCTCTCCCCCACTCCCACCTGGAGAGAAGAGCCTGAAAGGTGCCGTCAAGCGGGGAACTGCGTTTGAAGCCGCTCTGGGTGGGAGCCTTGGCTGAAATTCCAGGTGTGAAAAGAGAAGCCAATAGAGGAGCCAAAATAATCTCCCAGTATTTTGGTCTTGCATCCCCCTTACTTCCTGTCCAGGGGAACAGAAGTAGCCGACTTCCTCCCTGCGCCGGATTTCATACTGATGGCCGACTGCATCTACTATGAGGAGGTGAGCCACTGATCTCTCGGGAGGGGCTGTGGCTCAGCAGCAGAGCCCCCGTTGGCCTGCTGGCGGTCCCAGGCTCCATCCTTGGCATCTCCGGGTCGGTCTGGAAGACTCCTGCCAGAGACCCTGGAGAGCAGCGGTGGCCCTTCTGCGTTGATGGCCGTGGGCAGCGGGCTTCCGTTTAAAGCAGCCCCCTGCATCCTTGTTCCCTCAACCACAAGTGAATTACTATTATTCATTTCCTCTCGGTGCTGCCCAGTACCCAAAGATAAGATGGGAATCCTCGCATCACGAGGTCTCTGGAAGAGCCCCCTGAGAACAGCTTCTCACAGTCTTTGGGTGGGTGGGCCCCGGGCTTTGGCTGTAGGCTGGACTGAGTGGAGTGTTTTTTTGGCAGGTTTTGTTCCTGAAGTGACTGGAAGGCCTGCGGGGAATTGTCTCCCCTAATGCGTAATCAGTGCTTTCTTAATTAAGGCTTTTGCAGCATTAACGAAATGCTTTGGCCATGGATGTTTTGACCAAGGAAGAAATCTTGGGCTTGTAGTGGCTAGGCAATATTTCTTCAAGAAGAGCCCCTCACAAGAATATTCACAGAAATTCCCCCCAAGTACTCCCCAGTTTCACTATAACCCCACACATAGGGTGGACAATTTTTGAGGGTCTGTTTCACTCAGTTCCGGAAGTAGCAGCCCTACATTCATGCAGCGGTTCAGAGTTCTCGAACTTTCTCAGGGTTGTCACCGCTTTCTGTGGAGTATATAAACCAGAAGTTGCAGTGAATTGGCAGGAAATTCTCCCAGATAATTGTGCAAGTGAGTCCGCAAGAGAACTACACAATGCCCTTAGTCAGTGTAGCGAAGCTAGCTGGAATATATCCGGTATTGTGGTATGATCTGAGAATTGCAGGTAGGGAAAGAAGGTTTAACGGAAAATGCTTCTTTGTTTCATGGGCAGTCTCTGGAGCCATTGCTCAAGACCATGAAGGACCTGGCCAGCCCAGATACCTGCATCCTCTGCTGCTATGAGGAGAGGACCATGGGGAAGAACCCGGAAATCGAGAGAAGATACTTCGAGGTGAGCTGCCTGGCCCTCCCCAAAGCCCTTGGAGAAGCCCTCCTCATCCGTGGCGATTTTCAGAACCAAAGCAGAATTTGCACCAAGATTTCATCGCAGGGCCGTTTCATAGCCCGTGATAGGTGAATTCCGATTCTGCTGCTCTTTAAATTGCAGCTTCTTCAGAGGGACTTTGAGTGCGAAAAGGTACCGCTGGATGAGCACGATGAGGAGTTCCGGAGCGAGGACATCCATATCTTTGTCATCCGAAAGAAGTCGGTACGTGGTTACTGTCCCCAGAGAAGTTCACCTGGTGCCGACGCTTCATTCTTTTTGGCATCACGTGGAACCCTTTTTATTTCCCCATTATCTTAATGTTTCATTGGTTTTAATTGGAGTTTTTATCTTCATTTTCTTGATTGTTGGGTGCGGTGTTTGGTTTGTTATTTTATTGTTCTTATTGTAAGCCATCCCGAGTCGGCAGTGGTGGATTGGGGTATAAAAGTTTTAAATAAATAAATACGGCAATGGGGCCCAGTGGAGATGTGCAAACATTTGCGCTGGGATGCAACTGGCTTCGCCCTTGGGAGCCAGAGCAACAGCAGAGGGTTTCTTCTCCGTTTTTCGTAATCCGGCTGCTGGCTAGACACAGAGATGAGATCCATCCAGAATCTCATTCCAGCGTCTCCAGCCTCATGGCTGTCCCCTGCCACTGCTGAAGCTGCCGGGCTGTCTCCCTCCCTCCCTCCCTCCCAGATTTGGAGCTGCCCTCTCCCTTCTGCTCTCCCCTTCCAGACGCAAATTCCACTTTCCATAAGTGCCTGAACTGTGGTCTAGCGTTGCATCTGCACTAAGGCAAACCACGGTTAATGCTAACCTAGTTCTCCTAACTGTGAATTGCTAGTGTGGTTCAAACCATGGTTCCACATGGCCATTGAAAGGGGAGCCCCGATTAGCGACTGGGAGGGGAGCAAGGGGAACCCCGATGCATCACTGGTGGATTAGGCTGACGAAGGAAGGGAGAGGTTGGAGCAGAGGGTCTGGTCCCCCGTTTGCACGTAGGGAGCAAATGGGAAGAAGCCGGGGAATTACTCATTTCAGCCAGACACATTTGATTCTTAACATCTTTCAACAGCTTCCATCATGACATCTCGATGCAGCGCACTGATGCTCTGGCTATTAGGAAGAGTTCTGAAAAAAAGACAGCAATCTTAAGAAACAACCACACATTCTTCTCAGATTCTCGGTAGAGCATCTTCGTGCAAGCCTGGATCAACAAGCCTTCTCCTGCTGAACGGAGGTGCTGTCAGTTTTGCAGAAAAGCTGTGAGCACAACCTTGGGGTCCCAGTTCTCTGTCGGCGTGGAAGCCGGTGGCAGACAACTTGTAAATTGAGTGAACATAGATGTGTGATACAGAAGGTCCGACAGGTGATGGAGCTTGCAGGGAGCCTGCAAAGTCCTCTTCTGGACATGTTTCCTGAGTAACCGTTTATTGGCAGTTCATTAAAAGGTAGTATGACTTACCAAGCCCTTGGGTGCTGTTCATGCCTTCCTGAAGCTCAGCTCACACCCCATGTTCCCAAGTTTTCTTCCCAGATTGCAGTGTTCTCCTTGAGCCCCATGTAAACTGATACAAATTCTCTCTCTCCCTCCCTCCCTCCCTCCCTCCCTCCCTCCCTCCCTCTCTCTCTCTCTCTCTCTCTCACACACCTTTCAGAAAATGTAGGGGGGAAACCAGCAGGGGAAAGGGGGGTTTGCGAAGTGTCATCCAAGGACAAAGACACGAGAAGACGGTGTTGGTGGCTGCTTGTCATTCTGGCCGTCTGACCTCCCGCGGCTCCAGGTGGGCACACCTGTCCTCTCCGGCCTCGTTGCACCTCGCTAGTTGACTCCTGTGTGAGCACAGCGCTGGGCCAGAATATCTGAGAGCGGAGGAAAACTTCATGAAGACTTGCGTTCACAGCGGCTGAACAGACTTTCAAAGTGTGGTGAATGTCTGGGGGGAGAGAATGGACCCCAAACGGCAATGGGGGGCTTTCGCCAGCCATTTCCTTGCTCCGAGTCCTGGTGGCCTCTGTTGGTGCCAAGGTGCACAGACCTAAAGCCTCTTCTCGAAGCACCACAGGTGTCTTCCATGTTCATGCACCTGATGGGTTGTTCTGTCACGGGTGATGGCTGGGAGGGAATCCGGCCCTTAGTGCCGCATCGAACTGCCACAGCAACCACAGATTCACGAGTTCCTCAAACCCAAATGGAGTAAGCTGCTGCTTTGGCATTTTATCACAACTATTGCTATTCTAAATGGCTTTTAAAATTAAATATTTTCACATTTATATGCTGCTTAATAACCCAACAGGACTCCAAACAGTACAAGGCCGGGGGAAGAGGGGAGGGGATCTGTTGGAGAGGAGCAAGCGCAATCCATTTTTAAATGTGAAATGTTTTGGCATAACACTCCAATTTCAGCCACAAAGATGAGCCTGCTTCGAATCCACTTACGAGCAGCCAGAGGTGAGCGGGAACAGGCCAGGCCACGGTGGGCGGAAGGGTGTTTCGCCGGCTCGGCATTCTGCCCTCCCCTTGCCGGGGACGGCTTGAGCTGATGGCAAACGGCAGTGGGGCACTGCAGCCCCCCCTGTCTCCTATGCAGAAGGGGATCCGGAAGCAGCCTTCGGAGCTGCCACTTGGAATGGCGGCAAGCGATATTTATTTATTTATGAATTGTTTAAAATGTCTATATGCCGTCCTGTCGCAAAAAGCCTCAGGACGGATTTCAACATAAAATATCACACAAATTCCCAACCCACACTGGCTGCAATTAAAAACATAGAAAAGACAGTATTAAAACTTATTAAAATATTGCTGGAATAAAAAGGTCTTATGCCTGGGAAAGGGCCGCAGGAAGTGACTCAGTGGTGCACCCACTGGTCAGCCACGGGGTTTAAAACTGCCCCCAAAGAGAACTGAAACACAAACGGTGGTTCTGCTCGACTTGAACCAAGCCGCTTACCCACCGGACCCAGTACCAACCGGGGCAGGTTGTACGCCTGCATTTCCATCTCCTCCATTCTCAGATTTAACTTGGCTTGAGCTTGCCGGCAGCCCACGCCGAATGGTCCTTTCCTTTGGGTACTTCATCTGCTAGACGATTGCTGGCTGCCGGAAGGGGGCAGCACGAGCCCAGCCTCCCACCCTGGCCGCCGCAGCTAGCGGGTCATCTCCGTTCACCCTGCTCACAGCTGCAGACAAGAACCACATTTCCCCCAAAACTGTTTGCACATTCCTGAACTTGCAATCACATGGGATTTTTTTTTTAAATGTGCACCTGGAAACAACCTCTTTAAAAAAGCTAAACATGTTCACATTTTCGCCAATGGGGAGAAGTACACTTTTGGACAGTGTGTTTTTCCCAGTGTGGACCAAAAACGGTGCAAGCAAGAAGGGTGCGGGCCGCCTGGAGCTTCCAAGTGAAGCCAGGAGAGTTCTGACTCTCCCATCCACCTGCCAGACGGCCTAAGGATTACAGTTCTCCAGGATTCGCGCACTGCGAACTTAAACCTGTTCAACCAGCAGCAGCTTCATCCAGAGCAGCCCTTTGCAGACGTTGTGGGGTGGCATGGGTGTGGAGAGGTGTCATTTTGGGGTGGAAATGCGAGTTGTGTGGGTTTGCAACGGCGAGGTAGACCTGTCTGTGGGAGATGCCGCAGCAGAAATGCCGCGCCGACCGCCTGTGCATCAGGCACGCGGTGCCGGCGCCGCTTCTGTTAAGGGAAACAGTTTCCAGGAGAGGGTCTTGGTCCGCGCTCACCCTGCCCTGCCCTGCCCTGCCCTGCCCTGCCCTGCCCTGCTCAGAGAGGGTCCAGATGATGCCCTCTCCCCACCGGTAGCCCTCCCGTGCGAATCCGTGAAGGAAGAAAGGGGGCATGGCGCCGCTTGGCCGGTGGCCGCAGGAGCCCTCTGCCTGGGGTTTGGGCAGTGTGGGCTGCCCCTGCACGGCTCCAGCGGGAGCTGGGGACCCGTCCCAGGCTGGCCTCGCGGCCTTCCTGTGAACCAGCATCCCCA
This sequence comes from Varanus komodoensis, assembly GCF_004798865.1. Classification (NCBI taxonomy): domain Eukaryota; kingdom Metazoa; phylum Chordata; class Lepidosauria; order Squamata; family Varanidae; genus Varanus; species Varanus komodoensis. The sequence continues at coordinate 65,274,642 of NW_025335761.1, forward strand.
GGCATCCAGGCGGACTCCACCGGAGACACGGCCGCCCGGATCTGCTGGGCCCTCTGGCTTCAGACCCCGGAAATCCAAGCCCGTTTCTTGAGGATCCCGGCCCAGCGACGATGGGGAGTGGGTCCAGCTTGTTTTCCGCCTGGTCCAGAGGTCCCTGGGGGCATTTGGGGGCTGCTTTTGCCCCCTCTGCATCTCCCTCCCTAGCTTCTCTTCATCCTCGGACCCCGTCGTCCTGCCCAGGGCAGCCTTTCGAGTCTCAGCTCATCGGGGGCAGGAGTCCACAGCGTGCTGCATTTTCAGAATGTTTTCTTCCCCATTCCGGAGGATATTGTGACGGGGAGTTGGAGGGGAATTTCGGGAAAGAGCCAGTGGGTGAAGAGCAGAAGTAACACCTGGGCGTGCGTCGCTTGCTTCTTGTTTACTTCTTGCCCTCGGGAGGCAGGGCAAACGCAAATGGTGCCCGCGGGAAGGCCGAAGCGCCGGCGGGGTGGCCCAGGCGCCCTGCGCAGCATCCGGTGGTGGGCTCTCCCCCACTGGGGGCCTTCCAGGCACGGCTGCGCCAAGCAGGGCTTGGACCCGGTGCCCTCCCGGCCCTCCCCAGCCTGCTATTCTTAGAGCCCGGAGTTCTAGGGCCGGGGCCTGCCAAGGGGCCCCACCCCGGCAGGGGCCACTGGCAAGCCTCCGGCACTTGCCCCACCCTCCCCCATCGCAACCAGTTTGCTCCCCTGACTCTGGGCGACAGAGATGGGGAGCAGGGGGCTCTAGCTCCTGGCCGCCTGCCGTCCGGCAAGCAAAGGGGCCCTGCTGAGGAGACAGGTGAGGGCAAGAGCAGGTGGTGGAGGGGCACCGGCCCCCAGGGAGGGAGCCCAGCAGCTGCCTTGCCCAGGCGCCCTCGGCCGGCACCGGGTGAATCCGGTTCAAGAGCAGGAAGCTCGGCAAACCTCTGCAGAGTGCGGTCCCTGCATCCCGGGCTGCTGTGTTTCCGCCGCAGGGGCCAGGGGTGGGCTCGGTCCTGCTTCTCAGGGCTACGGGGAGGCACTGGAAGGATTTGGGGAAGGGCCCTCGGGGTGGGGGGGCAGAAAGCTGTCTCAGGAGGAAGACGTGTTGCCTGCGTTGCCGCCAATGGAGATGGCCGAGAGTTCGATTCGCCCTTGCCGGTTGGCGGTTAGTGGCAGAGAGAAAACGCAGCAGAGGGTTGCCTGCAAGGGAAATGTCAGGATCCCACGCGCGGGACTACCGGTGGTGCCATCGGGCTGCCCGTGCTCTCTTCTGCCGCGCTTCTGGCCACCGTCTTCTTGCGACGGCCCACCTGCCTTCTCTTCATGAGGGCTCGGGAACTGCACCGGCCACGGAGACCAAGCGCTGCCTATTCCTCGGTCCAGTTGTTCTCCAACAAGAGGCTACGGAGAACAAAGCATTGCACTCTGTTTTATGCAAGCCATGTTTTGTTGTAATAGTGCAATTGTATTTCTCATAAAAATAGTTTAAAAATCAGAGATTCCCCTCTTCATACTTCTTGTGAGTACAAAATCAACATTGACGCCACCAAGAATAACGATTGGTCCATGCGATTGGTTGTTTTCAGATGTTGGTATCTATTGGTATCTAATTGCCAGCCAGTTGTTTAATGATCATTCCTTAAATGACTGGAGCTGTCGTTCGAAAACACTCACCCCCCCAGCAGGGCGATGGGACTTAAATCCTTCGGCTTCCTGCTGTTTTGTGTAGCCTGCACTGAGAGTTTAGGCAGGCCTTTAAACCCTGAGCCAACTCATTGCGCTGGGCGCTTGGCGCTGTGTGGGACGCCCGCTGTCCGCCGCAGCCGGCCGGGCCTTCGGGCTCTCCGGTCGGTGCCGCTAGCGCCTCCTCGGAGCCCGCAGGGCCTCTGGGCGACAGGACCCAGCTGCGCCAAGCATCAGGACCACCTCTTTGCCACAGGCAGGAAACAATGAGGGCCTTCGCCCCAGGGGACACGAGTCCTCTTTGGCTCATTGTCTGCTCCACGCCCGCATGCTCCTCGCCCCGCGAGGGATGTGCAGCTACATGTCTGTAATAAAGGCGTTCCTGTTCACGCTCGCTCGCCTGCCGCAGGAGCCGCACCAGGGAGCCAAGCGTGGGAAAGACCGGAGAGCTTCAGCGCCGGACCTGCGGTGGGTTTGGTGGCTCCGGGAGAGCGTCCAGGTGAGCAGCTCATCCTGTGCGCTTCAGCTCCTGGGCACACACAAAGAGCAGCGGTGCCGGCGGCAGGCCTTTTCGCACACTTGGACCGAAGCCACAGCAGACGGCCGCTGGTTGTCCGCTCATCGGCTCCTCTCTCGCGGCTTCCCCTGGTCAGGCAGCAAACCAGCAGGGCCTTCTTGTCCTGTCAGTCGTCTGCAAAAGGCCATCGAGAGCCGGTGTGGTGCAGTGGTGAAGAGCGTGGGACTCAGGCGATCCGGGTTCGAGTCCCCACTCAGCCATGGAGCCCACTGGGTGACTTTGGGCCAGCCACAGACTCTCAGCCCAACCTACCTCACAGGCTACCCCTACCTCCAGCCACCCCCCCCCCCCCGTTTCCCAAAACAGCCCCCCCGTGAGACTAAAGCAAGAAGGGCAAACCTGCTAGTCCCACATGCGCGACGCTCTGGGCAAGGGATGAGGCTTGCCAGAGGCTGCTTCTCACTCGATGTGCCCAGAAGCCAAGCGGGTCCTCCTGGGCCTTGTAGGGCTGCCCCTTCAGTGTCCTGCTCTGCAGGGCAGGCTGCTGGGCCTCTTCGGGGAAGGGGCCGTCGCTCAGCAGCGGGGCCCCCGCATCTCCGCAGCAGACTAGGAAGGGATCCTGCACGGAGTCCTGGAGGGCCCATTCCGGGCCGGCCGAACCAAGGCTCCGCGCTGGCACGGCAGGGGATGTGCCAGGAACACGCCCAGGCATTGGGCAACCAAGCTCCACGGGCCGGGCTGTTTCTAACCAGCGTCACAGAGAGACATGGTTGTGCTCATTTATTTCTTTAGACGTTCATCCCCCTTACTTATAAAACCTATAGTGAAATAAAACCCCACACGTTTGCCTGGCTTTCCTGGGGGGGGCAGGGGGGGCACCTTGCCCAGGCGCCCCGTCCCCTCCAAGGTCCATCTCGCACTGCACACGTTTCTTTCCTGCCCTTCGGGTGGGGCAGAAGAACAGTCGCCTGCGGTGCACCGAACGGCCCTGGGGCAGTTCGGCGACGTGTTCTCGTGTGTGGATTGGCTCCGAAGTGCCGTGTCCGCAGCCAGAGAGCTCGCTTCTCCCTTCGTGCCTTTCCCGGGCCGTTTTCTTCTCCCAGGCACACGCTGCCCCCTCCACCAGACCCGATGGGCAGCGGCAGCAGCCCGGCCAACGCTCTGCCCGCCGTTCTCCATCGCGCCGGGCGTTTCATCAGCTCTCCTTTCCCACAGATTGCTCCTAGCGTGGGCACCCCGAGGGGCCAGCCGTGCGGATGCTGCACACCGGTCGATCAAGGGGGGGACCGGAAGGGGGCTGCTGGCCAGGGGAAAGCGGGCCGAGACGTGAGCCGGGCTCCGTGTCCGCATCTCCGGCCACAAGCGGGACGTGGTGGCACTCCTGGGAAGCCACGAGCCGAGGGAGCTGCCTTTGCATCCCTGAAGCAGGAGGCCATTGATCGCCTCGTGCAAGATTCGGGAGAGAATGCAAAGGGCTGCAGATACCAGGGAAACACTGCTGCACGGGGCACCCCCTCCCGATCATTAGGGCTCTTCACGTGATCTCAGGGAATGCGGGCGGGGGGGGTGCTCCGATCTGACAATCATTATTTGTTAGTAAAACACTCTGATGGTCCACTAGTGCCATTGCATAAGAACATCCGAAGAGCCTTTGCTGTTCCGCCCCACGGCGGCCGTCCAGCTGCCCACGGAAACCCACAAGCAGGAGGGGGGGCACCGGCACCTCCCACCCATGTTCCCCAGCAACTGGTGTGCATGGGCATATGCAGGCAGCACACGGCCAGCAGGAGCGTAGCCACAGAGCGCCCCTCCCCCACGAATCGGTCCAGTCCCCTTTCAAAGCCCTCCAGGTTGGCCATTGCCCCTTCCCAGGGCAGCAAATCCCATTGTTTCACTACACCCTGTGTGAAGAAGCCCTTCCTTGGATCCACCCCGGATCTCCCACCATCAGCATCATGGGAAGCCCCCGGATTTGGAAGCGAAAGCCTGGAATCGCACATAGCTTTTCACATACATCCCTTTAGAAAGAATTCTCAAAGTTCAACATGAAACAATTTTAAGACTGGAAAAAGAGAAACCGAGCGAAGCAGAACCTGATATATCCGTTTGTCTCTCGTCTCAGTCCTGAAGGTGCCACACGAGGAACGGCCGATGCCGCATGGCCAGAAGCCAGCCATGCGCAGGGGCGGATCTAGCCAACCGGGATGGGGCCGCATGTCCCCAGGCAAACCTCTGCCTGGGCCGTCCGTTCCTTGGCAGAAGCTAAGCAGAGCAGTGCTGCTTTCCGACTGGCGGCACCGACAGCACCCAGCCACTGAGCTCCACTGTCGGCAGCAGGGAGGGCGAGCGCCGAGGGTAGGTCTGGCCGGGCACCTGCCAGGGACTCACCCCGCCCCCGGCAGGGGCTGGCTGGGAAGTGCTCCTCTGGCAAGGGGGACCAGGGCTGCCAGGCCTCCTTGCCGTGTGGCCCTCTGCCCAAAAAGCGGCCAGGAGGAGCGGCAGGAGGCGGTGAAAAGGGGGGCTCACTTGGGGAGGGGGCCCAGGCCATCGGGATGGCCCGGCTGCCCACACTGGCAGGCGTCCTGTCCTTTAGCCAGAGCGGCCAAGCTGGCTGGGAATGGTGGGGAACGCAGGCCCCGCTCTGGAGGAGCCGCCATTGTGGAGGTCTGGCTGGGCTCTCGTTGCAGGCCTCTTGCTCGCCCAGGATTCCCGCCACGAGGGGCTTTGAGGAGCTGACTTTTATCAGAGCTTGACAGAAATCCCACAGCCGCGGAGACAGGAAGCTGGGTGCCCGCAAATGTGCTGCTCGGCTTTCTTCCTGTTATCTCCTGCAGCAGTTTAGGCCCCGTCATTGATGAGGGGAGGGGAGGTGCGGATCCCAGCGGGGAGAGGCATGCTTTGATCTGCGCATCCGGCGCGTCCTTTGTGCCGTGACCTTGAGCGTGGCGGTTCCAGGACAGAAAAAGACAAGCAACCCAGCCAGGGCATCGAGGGCGAGCCGCCCGGCTATGACCTGCGTGGAGGCAGAGTGAGACGGCCTCCAGTTTTCATCTGCTCCGCACTGGAGGTTAGAGGAGAAAACCCGCAGACGGCGCCCTCCCGACAGGCTGAGCCGCCCAGGTTCATACGCCCAGGGACTCCGTGTCGTGCGGACCTGGGCGCGTTTCTGAAGAGGCTGGCTCACGAGCTCAGCTGCTGGGCACGCAAGTCACCCCGAGGCAGGTCTTTCCTCTGCTGGGGCTCAGCCACCAGCACGGGCTCAACGCGCTGCCCAGACCCCGGTGCGGCCAAGAGCTTGGCCAGAGTGACCCCAAGCAGAGCCGCTGCTCACACCCTCCCGGCTGCCCCAGTGGCGCCGGGGGGCGGCTGCCAGGCCCTCTGCTGCCAAGCCGCCCGCCGAAGGGCTAGCGGCCACGGCCACGCAGGACCGGCCGTGCTTTGCTCGCCCTCCTCGGGAGGAGGCCCAACGGAGCAGGGCCCACCCCGCCGAGCACCGCCAAGCAGGGCTGGCCCTGGAGGAGGCGCTGCGCTCTCTTCGGCTCCTCCAGAGAAGGCAGTGCCGCAGGTGGTGCGCTCTCCCCCTCACCTGGTGCAGAGCGGGCGGCCTGCCCCCCCAACGCTGGATCGCCTGCCGGGCATGTCAGGGGTGCCGTGGCTTGCAAGCCACTGCATGCGCTCCTGCACCGGGGGCCTTGTCGTGTCCCACCCTGTGGAAGTCAGAAGCATCGGGCAGGCCTGCGTCGGGACCGCAGCCCTGGCTGGGAGCTGGGAAACCAGTTTTTCCTGGCTCGGCAGAGCGGCTCCCCAGGTGCAGGGAGAGGGCAAGGCTGGGGGGAGGAAAAGAAGGGCGGAACCAGCGGGGGCAGAATCCAGAGTCCCTCCAGCCAGTGGGCAAGCTTAGCCTGGAAGCCGCTGGGGGGAGCTGGGGGCAGCTGGTCCACCTGTACCCCCATCCTGCCCTGTACAGGGGACCCCACAGGCTGGCTTCACCCATGGCAGCCGTGCTCTGGGTTCAAGCCCAGCGCAGAGGGTCAGCCTCAGGGACGGCCCAGCCCAGCCTTGACACTCCCTCGTCCCTCTGGGGCGCAGAGGCAGCTGTGCCGTCCCTCTCCCACCTCCCTCTGAAGTAACTCCCGTTTCAGTAAAATGACTCCCAGAGCAGGCAGAGCCCTTTCCCCTCGGAAATGACCTGCCCTCCCCAGCATGTGGCCTGTGACTGATCCGGCGCTTGTCTGAGCGAAGGATGTCACATGCCGGAGCTGGATGGCCACTGCCGGGGGGCACGCGCCCCCCCCCACCCCAGCAGGACACAAGAGCAGAGCCCTTCCCCGGGGGCTGCAGTGTTGCCCTGGCTGCCCCCCTATGCTTGCTCGGCGGCAGGCCTCCTTTCCAGCACGGAGCTGCCTCGAAGGAGCAGGCAGAGCTGAGTGCTGGCGACGAGGCCGGGTAAGCGTGGCGGGATGCCCTGGCGCCCCCCCCACCATGCCTTGCGGGGCTCGTGCCCCCTGAGGAGCAGGCCTTGCCCTGCCGCCGCCTCCCCTCCCGGGACTGCCGGCCACACGGATGCATGCCGAGAGGCTCGCTGAGCGCCATCGCTGCGTGCCAGATCAGGCCCGGCCCGGCCCTGGAAAACGAGGCAACAGAGTCGAAGTCTTCCGGGCCCGAGCGGCAGAATCCGCGCCCTCGCCTGGAGGTCCGTCTGCTGCTTCCCGCGGAGCGGGAGGCCATGTGAATGGCGGGGAAAGCCTGGGCCTGGTGGGGCGGAGGTTTGGGCATCGTCGGGGGGCTCTGGATGCGCCCTGTCCAGACCGGCAGCGACTGGGTGCTGCTGCTCCTGTCCGTGAGCAAAACGGAGCCGGGGGGGAGGCGCTCCCCCCCTTGATGCTTCTCTGCCCCCGTGCCTGAACCGAGGCTGCCGCGTCCCCCAAGCAGCGTGTCCTGCTGGCGTGCCCTGCAACCATTGATCGGACCGAGGTAGGAAGATTCGCGGAAGTTCCTTATTCTGGACTCTGCAGAACCTTTCGGCCAATTCCGCTGGGAAGAACTTCAAATTGTCACAGAATAAGCATGTTGGAAGGAGACGTTCTCTCCCTGCACCTCCGACCTTTGCTGGAAATATTGGGGTGGGCTATCAGAGTGACCCCACCTTCCCCTGAAGCTCCCCTAGCGAGCCCCCGGCAAAAGTTGTGCTTGTGCGTTTCTTGCGTGCCACCAGGCAACATCTTTGACATTGCAAGGAAGCACAGGAGCGCTGCCCCAGGACCAGCCGTGAACGGGATGAGCCCCCTTGGCTCTTGGCCCCTGGGACTCCACGCCGATGACGCTCTAGAAATCAGCCTCCCCCAGCCTTGCTGCATCTCCCAGACTCCAGAAACAAGGCTGCCCCTGACCATGCAGGTTCCTCAGCACTCCCAGGCTGGCATCCAGGGCCACGTCTTTGCCGAATCCCCTGTGCGGTCACGTGACTTCGGGACCTGCCCGCATCGTCCCCCCGGTCCTGTGGCAGCAAATTCCAGGAAAAGACCAAATTCCTTCCTCCGGTCTAGACTGCCGGTCAGTGACAAAACAGGGGACCCTCAGATCCAATATTCCAAGAGAATATTCCCAGAGCCAGTGTGGCGCAGTGGTTAAGAGCGTAGGACTGGGACTCAGGCAACCCGGGTTCGAGTCCCCGCTCAGCCAGGGAGCCAACAGGGTGACTTTGGGCCAGTCACAGACTCTCAGCCCGACCTACCTCACAGGGTTGTCGTGGGAATAAGACTGAGAGCAGGAAGAGGGGAATGATGCAAGCAGTCTTAAATTTGTTGAAAGGAAAAAAGCAGGCTACAAATCTAATAACTCAACGCAAAAAATACAGAAGGAAGGAAAAACTGATTGCCTTCTCTGGAAGACACAGGGGCGATGGGGCTGCAGGGACAGACCTGCTGTTCCTGTCAACACAGGTGGTGCATTTTGACCCGTCCTGTCCACTGGAATCGGCTGCTTGGCAGGTGCCTGCCAAACTCGTACCTGCCTGGAGCCTGCAGGTCTGGGCGGGCTAGGAATCCAAGAGGCAGCCATTCAAATGCCACCACTCTGTGGAAAGGCAGCCAGGCAGTGCTTCTGCAGAGGGTGGCAACGGCCGCGGCGATCGCTTCCGTGAACCTCCCGTGCTGCCATGATAGGGGTGAGGGGTAATTAATACCTTGAAAGCCTCCTTGGAGGGCTCTAACGAGTCTGCCGCTTAATTAAATCCATGTCGCAGCAGGCAGAATGGCTCTGTTACGGCCAACCAAGGCGAAACAATCGACTGTTTCATTCCAGCTAATTGGCATCTTTTCAGTTTCCAAAATTCATAGCGTTTCTGTCGTCAGTCAGCCAGCAATGCCCTCTTCCATAAGCGGAAGGGAAGCCGGGCAAAGTGGCGTCCTCGCTTCTTCCAGCTCCTCCCTTCTCAGGGCCTTTCCTGCAGCCACCAAGTGGAGAGATGTTTCCCTCTGGCTGCCCCCACTAAAACCGACCTACGGTCCTCTGAGCCTCAGGTAGGCCTTTTGGGTCAGGTGGGGTACGACTGTGAGCCCCAGGTGGGTAAGAAAACAATCAAGTGTGCAATATAATGAAGAAGACAGTTGCTGGGGAAAGGGTTTAACATCTGGATGCATGAGTGAGACACCTTACGAGCCACAAGGCAATAAAATGCCCAGTAAAATTATTATTATTATTATTATTATTATTATTATTATTATTATTATTATAACATTTCTATGCCGCCCCTTGCCGAAACCTCGGGGCGGCTTACAACATGATAAAATACATTGAAATACAATAGTACATAATAAATTACCATTAAATATAAAAATACAAAAAATACATTGATTTACAAATACAAAATTAAAATTATCAGTATAAAATAAAAATGTCGTTTGTTTATCCAAAAATGCTTTCCTGCCATCTCCCCGATGCTCTCAACCAGTGCCCAATTGCACAGATGTCCGTCCGTCCGCTTCCCTGTCCCTTTCTTCCTTTCCATGTTTCCACTTTCCACTTCCTTTCCTTTCCCTGTTTCTCTGTCTTCCAATTATTCTTCCTTCCCCACCTGACCAGACGTGCCCACCTTGCTTGTCTCTGCAAGGTTTGCGGGGTCATGGACAACAGGAGCTGGGCACCCCTGGGGGGCAGCGAGGTGAAGGTGATCGCGCTGCGCCAGCCGCCATGGCTGCGTCCTGTCACCACGTTAATTACTGTGTGTGTGGAAGCAGCACTTTTCTGCACAGGGAGGCAAACACCTGTGCCACCTCGCTAGACAATTTGCCTAATAGAACCCTTTGCTCTCGACTGCTAATTCCGACTCCACCCCTGGCCTGTCTCTGCGTTTGCCCACAGCCCTGCCCAGGCGCAAGAGCATTTGGATTCAGAGGCCAGCAAGGCTGAGCCCCACGACACCCATGAGTCTCCGGCTGGTGCTGGAGGTCAGACTAGATGGCCCAGGAGGACCCTTCTGACTTGCTCTGTTTCTATGAGTCGGAAATGTAGAGCTTGGTCTTACTCTGGGAAGACTCTTCTAAGAACAGAGGGTGTGTGAAATTACTCCCTCTGGGCCAGAGCATCCATTGCCTGTTCACGACGCAGGTGGGAAAGCTTGACCACCTCTGCAAGGACCACCAGAAACCGACGCCTGGTACTGGAGGGAGTGGAATGGGCCGTGGAAGTCTCCCCCACGAGAAACAGATCCCTGCCAGTGACAACAGCAGGAACACATCAAGGAAGCTCATGGCCCGTTTTCTGTCTCAGTGGTTGTTCTCCTTTTCGAAATGCAGGGGAACATTCGGTATGCAGTTCTGCGCCTGCCGGGTAAAGAGCCACACCCACCTAACTTCATTGTCTGGAGCAGTTCAGCCTTGGGTTTTATTTTATTTTATTTTATTTTATTTTATTTTATTTTATTTTATTTTATTTTATTTTATTTTATTTTGGAGAGGTGGTATACGAGAGATGTCAGATTTCAGCCTGGACTAGCTTGGAGCAAGGATGCCTCGACCAGCTCCCGGCTGCTTCCCAGCCCCCTCATTTAAGGGAAACCAGTGGCTTGCACTGCAGGTCATCAGATGCCAGAGGGGAGAGCAAAATTTATGGGCTCACCCGCAACATGGAAAAATCCTGGCCCGCCGCTGTCTGTCGCCTCTCCGCTTGCGACTGTCCTCTCTCTTGTCAATATATCGACCCTTTAGCCAGCCTTCCCCAGCTGGCGCCCTTCAGCTGCGGCGAACTACAATACCCATCCCCCCCACAGCAAAGCCAGCACGGAGGGCCCTGTGCCAGGCAAGGCTGCTGGGCACTTGCTGACCCCCTTCCTTCTTCCCACCTTGGCTCCCACACGAGTGCAAGACTGTAAGCTCCTCGGGGCAGGGCATTCCGCCCTGTGTGTGGGGAGGTGTCGTCTTTTGGGTGACCCTATTCAGCCAAGTGCTGAGCCCTTCGAGAGTGCTAGGAACAAAATAAATGACGGAGCGTTTGGTGAGGAAGAAATGAGCGAGCGGGGTGGGGTGGGGGGGCTCCCGCGACCCCGTTAGCAACCACTCTTCCCTCCTGCTCAAAAAGCAACCTGCCGCAGCTCTGCTTCGAGGCCCCGGGGCAGCAGCGACGGCAGGCACTCGGCCACTTGGAGGATCCGGCGCACGGCCTTTGGGGTCATTGCTCCTGAAGCCCACACCCAAGCGTGAGCTGCGGCGGGGTCCCACGGATGCTGGCGCAAGAGGCAGTGCCCCAGCCTCCGGGGCTGCATCCTGATCTTGTCTGTTTTGATTTGAAGATTTATATGCCATCCCAATACTAAAAGTCTCTGGACAGCTTACAAAAGAACAAAAGTAAAACAACCATGTACAACGACCAACATACAGCCCACTGCATCCAGTAATGATGATAAAACCAGGGATCAAGACATTAACTGTTAGACTATTGGGAGAATAGAAAGGCCTTCACCCGACGCTGAAAAGAATAAAGCGACGGCGCCAGGTGAGCCTCCCTGGGGAATGTATTGCCCAGCTGGGGTGCCACCGGGGGGAAGGCCCTTCCCTGAGTAGCCACCATGGACCTCCAGGCAATGGGGGTGCTGGGGGTTCATTTGCCGCAACCCCACGGCCACGCCCCAGCTCTTCCGTGAAGCGTATGGGTCAAGGTCACGTGCCAGGTATGCCAGAGCAGAAGCAGCTTGCCCCACGGGGTGGGCGGCTGCCGGGAAACCTCCCACCACCAGCTGCTCGGAGGATGCTTGTTCCTCTCAGAGGAAGAGGGAGACAGGAGGGGGGGAGGCGGCGGCGGCGATGCCCACAGACCCCGCACAGCAGAGGGGCGGAGCCCTGGCCCCACCTGGGACTGGCCTGCACCTGAACTGCAGCGGGAGCTGCATCACCCAACCCCACCTGGCCTTTACTCCCCCATCTGGAGATGCTCCCAATGTGGCAGCACCAGGAAAGCCAAGGTGTATTTCACCTGCGCACTGAAGATCACCAAGAACTGAAGTCCAGCCACTTCTGGATCCCTCCAGGTGATTTGAACTACATGCCCTATCATCCATGCCTATTGGCCATGTTGGCTAGGGGTGTGCAGAAGACATCCAGAGTGTTGCCAGATGCCGGCACCTGCGATAGGATCTGCTTCTCCCTGTTCCCAAGTCAGGCAAGACTTAACTGTGCGAGCTAATTTTTGAATTCTACTCGTAGAAGCAGCTATTCCCACCTTCTCGGAGGAGCACAGGTGTGCGGCTGTTGTGCATATGCTGCACCTCTGGTCAAAGCAAAGGTCTGGCAGACACTTATAGCCATGCAAGGGCATCTGGACAGGGGGTGCGGCGAAGTGACCCCTGTGCCCCCAAAGGACACCCAACCCAGCCTCCCAGCCGGCGCTGCAGGCAAAACGCACGCTCCGTCACCGCAGCGCAATCCCCGAATGGGGAAATATTAATTTAATTGTAGGAAGAGGCAGAAAGCCCCTTCTGGAAAGGGCTGGACATGCACATGGTGGGCACGTCGTGAGCGGAGCCGGCTGGAGGCGGGGGTCAGACTAGATGGCCCGGGAGACCCCTTCTGACTCACCCTGGTTCTGTGTTTCCTGGCTTGCTTGCTGGAGGGAATCAGCCCAGCCGTGTCAAGGTCATGCTAATGAGCCGACGCTATTAAAAGCAGTCCGTGGCCAGCTGGCTCAGCCAGAAGCCCGGCCACACTAGCTCACCTGGCCTGTGGAACCGGTGCTCCTCGGTGCCAGGCGGGTTAAGCGCTGCTCCTGCCTCCAGCAGCCGCAGGAGCCCGGCTTTTAAGGCAAAGGTGAGCCGGCTCTGCCTCTCTTCCCGAGCCGCCTCTGAAGACGCAGCCCAGCAGGGCCGGGCAGGGATCACCATGGAGGCTGCAAATAAACGAACAGAGCCTCGCTGGGGGGGCCCCCACAAGCCCCCAAGCACAATGAGAGGCGCTCTCACGCGGGCAGCTGTTGGGAAAATTTGGATAGATCCTGTCTGAAAAGCACTACTCCTGTGTGCCTTTGCATAGTGGGATCAAATCCTGTCTTCCTTCTCAAAACCAAGCTGTCACTGTTTCAAATGGCATTCCCCCCGCTCCTTTCTCTCACCTTTAGCTGTGGGCTACAGCAGACAGGCTATTTTAGCCCAAATATACATTGTAAATAGTCATTGTTGGAATTCAGTTTACAATAATCTTTTGATAGCCCAGAGGGCTTCATGGGCCCTGATCATGCAGAATGTTTAGAGTCCAGATAGGGGTCTGAGCTTATCATGAATAGTTTCTAGTAGCTTGAATTTGCATGTCTGAGCAGACCTGGAGATGGGTTCAAGTTGCTCAACTAGAGAGTCAATGCAGACAATTAGAAATATTGTGATCTCATTGTTACAGTGTGATTGACTGACGTTCCTTTATCTGTTCTGTATGTGATGACCTCCGAATCTTATTGCAATCCCTGCATTCTGTCATCGATTGCCCTGTACCTGTGTACCTATAAAATACCCGGCAATGTGTTGAAGCTTTGCAGCAGGGTTCACCTCTGCCTGCCGGGTCATGCATGCATTATCGCGAGTACCGCAGGAACCTTGGGGTAAAGCAATAAAGCCTCAGATGGTCTGGACGCTTGGTCTTTCCCACGAACCCGAGTTCTCTTCCCTCTTCTCAAATTGAGATTCCGGGATTCTGACACGGCCGTGCTCCGGAGGCACCCGGAGAGGGAGGCGAGGCTGCTGTGCCGCCGGCAGGAAGGCCGAGGGGTCCACTGCTTCTGGGGCCCAAGGTGGTGGGGCGTCTCCTCTGGCAGCCCCGGGCACGGAGCAGCAGCTTCCCAGCACCCCCCCCCCCAGCGCTCTTGTGCCGCTTCTGAGCACCGGGGACTGTGCAGAGCACCCAGGAGGAATTAGGCCGGGGAGCAGACCGGCAGGTCCCCCTGCCCCCCCCCTTGTAAAGGAAGCCCACTCCCCATTGTAGTCTGGGGCGTGGAAGGGCAGCCTCCAGCCCGTGGACCAGACATGGCTGATTCCGCTCGGCTGCCCGTTTCCTGGCTGCCCTCACCTCTCGCCAGGGATGAGGGAGGGATGGGGTGGGAGGTTCCTGGGACTCCCCTTCCTTTTCAACAGCCCCTCTGCACTGTGGGAATATTTTCTGAGGAGGCAGCTGCATGGGGCTTTTTAAGAGCCCCACGGCCGCAGCGGGTCTGAGTCACCACTGGGGGTCCGACCGCTTCTTCCCTTCTTCGTCAGAGCTGTTGCATCCAGCTCCGTTGCTTCTGCAAAGAAACTCGGGGTCACGTCGCCGTCTTCCTCTCTATTTTATCCCCACAACCACCTGTACGATAGGCTGGACTGGCCCAGTGGCCTTTGCAGCGGCGGGGGACAAGCTCCCGGGCCTCCCCGTCCCCGTCCAGCGGTCGACCCAACGCACTCTACTGCTGCCCCCCGGCAACGGTTGGCGGCCTCGCCTGTGGCTGGAACATGGTCTCTGTTGCTTTCCCAGAACCATCCTCTGGCTGAGAACGTCAGTCGCCTGCTTCTCCTGGAGGGAGGGCTTGTGAAGGAGCACTGATACGCAGTTACTACCTCTGCCGGTGCATTTGGAAATGCACGTAACCCAGGCCAGGCCAGGCCGAGAAACGGGATTTCTCTAGAGCAGCCCCTGCAACTCGCTGCAGTACCGGTTGGATTGCAGGCCAGCATCTCAGCCAGCAGAGGCAAAGGAGGGGCTGACCGGGAAGGATAGGAATGGGAGTCCTCCAGCTCGGGAAGAAAGGTGTGGAAAACATCTTTATATCCTCTTTCAAAGCAAAGCTTCTCAAGGAAAACTTTTGAAACGATAAACAGAGGATCAGATGCTGGGAAGCCACAATAGTGAACCTCAATTGAGAAAATTTAAAAGCAAACTGAAGCACCTAAGTCTTTAAGGCCCATTTGAAAACCAGACTCCGTGGCAGGAATGTGGGTGGGTGGGTGGGGAGCCATCCATGCTCGCATCCCATCCCACAAAGAAGGGCCCCGAGAGGAGAGGGCCGGTCCTGCACCTGCCTTGCCATCGGAGGCGCGACTCGAGCGCCCGCCATCACCCACCTCGTGGCCTGTGAAGGTCGATGCAGGTCAGCAGTGTGGGAAGTGTAAAGTCTCTTTTAAAATATGAGTGAAGGATTGTTCTTTCTTAAGTGTAGAATCTGTATCTTGTAGAATGAATAAAGGCCTGTTCTCATTGTCTCATCCTCCCCACAAGATTTAAGAAACACTTTGGCGTCGAGTAAGAATTTTCAAGGCCACTTCGGCCAGTTGACCCCTTGGAAGGTACTGCGCAGGCTTCATAGGCTCATGAATAGTAACAACACACCTCTCCTAGGTAATGGGCTCATTAGCACGGACATGGGATGTGTGAGCGGGAGGGGGAACATATGGAGGAGTCGTGTGATGGAGGCGGATGGGGAAGATTGTGACTTCTTAGTAACCAGGCAGTGGCGAAGCGGGGAGAGTGTTGAGCATCGGGGAAAGGAAGGTATAAAATCTCTTGGAAACAGTAAAAGATTGCTCTTTGTTTCTCAGACCACTGAGGCATTGAGCCAGCCTTTGCAAAGGCTTTTTGTATGGAATAAACTGCTTGTACGCACTCGAATCCTCTCTCAAGGAGTTTTAAATCTCACAATTGGCGCCCAACGTGGGGCTCATGGCATCTTTCAGAGGAGGCAAGGAGGAACGATCCGGAGGCGTCCTGCCGAGTTCGGCAGCCGGTGGTGAGTCTGTCATCAGCTCCTCCGTCAACTGCCTGAGCCAAACAAAATAGGGACAAGGATCCAGGTGGCTACAACTCAGAAACAGCGGTTAGGACCTAGGTTTGAAGAGTTTTCGACCAGGCAACTCTGCGCACAGACCCAGGTGAATTAACCGACACGCTGTGTGATTGGGTCGGTATTAGTCTCACTGGGTGGTCAAGAGGACAGTCCGGCCAGGTGCGGTAAAAGGCCACGGAAAGTCATAATGGTCCCACTGGCGCGGCGTCCTAAGGGCGAGTTAACCGGCACGCTGTGTGATCGGGCCGGGAGTAGTCTCACCAGGTGAACTGGAACTGCGGAATGATCAGTTCCTAAGCCTAGGAAAATAAAACCACTGCTAAAAATATGTAATAATTGTGTTGTATTAAGTGTGTGAGTGTGAGGTCCCAGAGCGTGAAAGAGAAGTCCAAACGGATGCGTGAGTGCAGAGGACCTAGTACGCGGTTCCGTGTCCCTGCAAGGGGAGTGGCCGGAACGGTACCGAGCAAACGGAGAGTGATTGCGGGACATAACTAATAGAAGACAGAGAAAGGAAGGATGGGTTCTAGAAATACAAAGCCCACTAAAGAGATTAAATCCCAACAAGAAATACCGGTACACTTCCCATTAGGCTTTTTATTAAAAGAGTGGGATACACCCTATCTGATTAAGTGGACATGTTTTTTAAACAAGACTCAAATGATTAAGTACTGCAGAAAGGTCTGGCCAACCTTATATCCTGCAGGAACCAGATTATAAATGGAACAAGGATGGAAATCCCACCTTACAGAAAAACTTAGCCATGGCTTACAGGGGGAGGTTTTGCTGATTGGTCCTAAAGCGTGAGGACAGCAAAATCATATTATGGCCCCTTTTGGGCAGGTATTTTGGCAATGGGAGGATTTGGGTTTGTGGAGTCCCCTCTGACTGCAGCAGAGGTGAAACATTTTAGGCAGGAACTACAAGCTATTTTTGTTTGTCTGCTTGCTTGCTTGCTTGCTTGCTTGTTTGCTTGTATTTTGTTTTCTGGTGAAGAACTGAGTTTGATCCAACAGGCAGCTAGAGATGTTTAGAATAGAGAAAACCTTAACAGAGCAGGAGGTGCCCTGTGTTGTTTTCTAGAAGGGAGAGTTGGGAATTATTAGAGTATATGATCTAAGGAATCAAAGAAGCAGTACCTCAGTCTCTTAATGTACATAAGACTTTGTCTCTGGAATAAAAGAAAGATGATACTCCATCTGAGTGGCTGGAGAGACTGAAGCAACAGATGAAAAAAATAAAAATAAAAATTGGGCAACTGGATTCAGGAGTCCAGCCCATCAGATAGATATCGCTGAAGTGTCAGTTTGCAGGGAAGGCAGGGGAGGATATTAGGCAGAACAGAAGTTGCAGGTGTTAGATGGAAGAGAGGCAAGGACGTTGGAAGATTTGTTGAGAGGCACAGAAAGTGTATGCAAGGAGAGAGGATGAGGAAAAATGGACTCAGAGGATGGAATGTAGTGGCAATAGAGGAAATGGGAGAAAGTCAGGTAGAGGATGAGGTCGAGGAAGAGGATTTCAGCCCACACCTAAGGTGTGGCAAATGAATGAAGGATTAAGTGCAGATGCTATCAATGTGGAAAGGTTGGGTACTTTAAACGAGAGTGCCCTGAGCTGAGGCGAGAGGAGAGGTTAATTTCTCTCATGAAGATGGACAAAGATTAGGAAGGTCAGGGGTCTCCTCATAGGAGGACCCACTGGGAACCTTTGATAAATTTGAAAGTGGAACCGTTTGGGAAAGACATGGTATTTATGGTAGGCTCTGGAGCTACTTGCTCCACAATGAATATGATTGCAGATGGAATGAGATTGGGAAAAAGGGGAATGGATGGCTCAAGGAGTGGCAGGTAATCTGGTAAAAGCGAAAATATTTGAACCTGCTCAGGTAAAACATGTGTGGTGTGATTTTGTACTGGGGGGCAAATTTGGAACTTGGCAGGGAGAGATCTCCTAGCCAGACTGGGATTTTTGGTAAAAGGCATTGGATCGTAGGTAGAGATGAAGCTAAGGACGAGGACCAATACTGATTTATGTCTAAAACCACAGGCAGCTGGTGCTTGTGAGGCCTGGAAGGAAAATTGAACACTTTGTGGAAAGAAAAAAGGGGAGGGGGCACGATGCCTCTCCCTGTGAGAATTTATTGCATTGGACTCGAAAGTGAGCAGGCCATAACTTAACAACAAGAAAGGGCAGGTGCCACTGTGACAGGTTCCGCCTGGGTTTGTGTTTATGTTTTTGTGTGTGTTTAACAACCATTTGCCACCCCTGAGTAGTGTAATTAAAAGAATCAGAATCCTGGTTTGTCCAGAGGATTCTTAAAAGGTGATAAGTTTGTTTCAAAGCACTAATTGGACTAATACCAGAAGGGCAGAATGTATTCGAATAAAACAAAACTCCAGGAACTAGGTTTCAGGTTAAATGTTAGAAGATAATCTCTGAGGGCCAGAACCCCCAGAAAATGGGATGGGTTTCATGGGAGGTGGTTGAGGCCCATCAGTGAAGAAGTTTGGACAACCACATGTTGTGGATTATAGGAACAGAGTTGACTGAAACAGGCGGTCAGACTAGATGACCAGAGGAGGACCCCTTTCTAACTCGCTTTGTTTCTAAGTTTTATCACTCAACTTGGAATGATGTGCAAATGATGCGGCACATCTCCTCTTGAAGGGCTCAGGTGCCCTATGGAGAGAGAGCTAAAAGTAAAGTTTATGAGGCCATGGTGAATAGGAGCATTTTTTTTATTTGCTACTGCAGTATTTACTGAAGAAGGGGAGTCAAAGAGAGGGCTGGCGTTAAAAGGATGGAGGAAACAGCCTGCGCAGCCACAGCCCTATTGGTGGACGAAGCCAGGAAATGGGGGAGCTTTGGTGGTAATAGTGGCACCCCCAGTGCAAGCTCTGTTAGCCACCTGGGCTGGAAAGTGGTTAATTGACTCCTGACTTATGAGGCTGTATTGATGAATCAACTAGATTTGATTTTGGCTACTGGAGGAGGTGTGCATCCTGTAGATTTCTTGATAGGAGGCAGTTGAGACTTGGAGTAAGAGCACGATTGTGTGGTGTTGCCAATTGCAGCACCCCAAAACACCCCAAAAGTAGTTGGCCAGAGGAAGGCCACACAGTAAAACAAAAAACAACAAAACTC
Source organism: Varanus komodoensis (assembly GCF_004798865.1). Taxonomy (NCBI): domain Eukaryota; kingdom Metazoa; phylum Chordata; class Lepidosauria; order Squamata; family Varanidae; genus Varanus; species Varanus komodoensis. The sequence continues at coordinate 65,293,275 of NW_025335761.1, forward strand.
CACAGTTATACTGTCCCAGAAGGGAGGGGGGAGAAGAACAAAATGAACTTTCTGTAACCCACAGCTAACATGCCAGCCTGACCTTGAATACAGTAATCAAAGGGGCAGTGGAAACTGGTTCTAGCTGCCATGAAAGTTGCACATGTGCAGGGAGAAAGAACATGGCAAGCCTGTGTGAATCTCGAGCAGATAAGAAATAGACATGGGAAATGCCTGGTCCTTGGCAGAAGAAAGGACTCTTTCTCCAGCCCGGGAGGGGTGCATACGTTGATGTATCAATGCATTAGATGTGTATTAGGTGACCTAATTGCTTACCTAGGGTATGAAACGCATGTACTGGGATGCAACTTTTAAGACACTGCTTTGGGCTGAATGTCCCCTTTTATCTCTCTTTATTCTATAGTGCACTAGAATAAAGCTGGTTTTGGCTCTAGGCCTCGTCTCAGGCTCTGTTTGGCTCAGGTCTGGGGTCCACCTGGGTTTGCCCCAGGTGAGGGATAGTGGGACACTGTCCTCCTCCTGGTCAGCCCAAATTTGTGGGTTATGGGCTCTGAAGTGAGCCCTGAAATTGTAAGAAGGAACCGGGAACTGAGAAGAATCTAGACTCTGGAAGATGGGTAATGTTTGATGGCTAAGAATGGCTATCAAAGGGACTAGTTAGGCAAGTAATCCAGAGACTAGATCAATTTCTAAAAACGGATGTGGTATTGGGATGTATTTGGGCTAGCACCTGCCTTTGGGAAAATTAGGCAGGAAAGGAGTTTGATCATGAGTAGAGGAAAAGTTCCGGTGCATTAGAAGTTGGTGCAAGTACTGTAAAAATTGGCTCTGCCTAAACAATTGGCAATTATTCATGTAAAGGGAGATCACCCTGTGAAATGCTGTTTGAATTGCCTTACTTGGGGCATGTGGGGGAGTTACCAAGTTTCGAGTCAAAAGATAAACCATTGAATGTTTTGGTAAAAAAACAAACGAACAAACAAACGTGTAAAGAATGAAGCCGCTAAAGTTTTTCATGGAAGCACAAAATGGAGGAAGAGGAGGGAGGGGCCATGGCAGGGCGCCATGATACACCCTTTTCTTTTGGGTAAAGAAAAGAAGGAAAAAGGAAAAGAAAAAAAAAGGAAGAGGGTTGGTGTACCTCAGCTTCTGAAGAGCACTCCATTATTTAAGGGACAGCAGCTGCAGCTTTTTCTGGATTTGGACTGGGCAGCTGAATTCAGGGAAATGTGTGCTGGAAACTATGGACATCTTGACTGTGGGATCCACACAGCCAAGAAAGGGGAGTGCTCTGGCAGAAGGTACCACCATTTTGTGAGTGCTGCAGAGGGAACGCACACACAAGAGCCTCTGAGCGTGTGCCGAGTTCAAAGCTCTTTGGGAAGTTGGGGCAGTGCTGCTTCCAGCCACAAGTTGGGCGCAGGCTTGCACTGGTTTTCTGGATGGGATCTGGAGTGTCCAGAAAACTCTAAAAGAAAATGTTGGGGTGTTTGATTCTTGAGGGGAAGGGGGACAATAAGGTATTGCACTGAGGTGAGACATTCTTTGAGTGTTCAAAACCTGTATTGCCTCAGGAAAAATTCTGCACGAGAAGGGAGTGGGTTGAAGCAAAGGATCCTTGAGCACTCTCAATGGGGAGGCTGAGGGGAATATATTCTGAACTCCAGGTATACCATCCTGTGGCCGTGCCACAACACAAAGATCGGAGGAAGGGGGGTAATGGGTGGAACTGGGGCTGCTTGGTTGGGGGTGTGTGGGTGCGCATGGGTGCACAGTGGTTGTTTTCAAAAACCCCAAAGGAGACGACTTGCTGTGGACTCAATGTTGTGGGTTATTCCCTGTTTGCAATGTTGCCAAGTATTTTGATCAGGCTCCAAACTTTACGAGGAAAGATAGCTATGGAGGGTGTTTTGTACGAAAAAGGAATATTGATGGTGCTAAGGAGAGTTTTCCTTACAGTAACCTAATGTTAGTGGGGGAGGGGGGGAACCAGGCTTGAAAAGGGACAAAGATTTTGCAACTTCCTCTCCAGGCTAACGTGGTTAACCAGGGTCTGTGAAGAAATGTAAAGGTTGTTTTCTAATCCACTTGTTTTGTGAGCTGTACTTTCCCGACACCAGATGAACTGGAACTGCAAAGACTGTGAGTCCTGTGTTCGGCCTTGCTTTTTGCATCATCCACGAGGAAGCAAAGTCCTACAGCCAAGTGTACAGCTGAGGCCAGAAGTTGAGTGAAGCCTAGACAACAAAATCTCGAAGAATCGCCTCAAAGGGCAAAGCAGACGACTGAACTGGACATGAAGCCATGGCCTCATCTCACACTGCTCCCACCTCGCAAAGCAGGCTAACCCAGGTCTGTTGACCAAAAGGAATGGTGGCCTTAGACAGGATATTCATCATTGTGGGGGTCTCAGCCCCAATGAGGATGATCTCTTTAGGTCAATGGGTCAAAAGGGGGGCCTAGGGAGCAAAGGAACCAGTCTCAAAATAGACTGGCTGCAAAAGTGCAGGGGAGCAGGTTAGAGGTGAGAGCCGGCTGGCACAGAGTTCCTTGCAGCCAAAGGAGGGGGCAAAGAGATAAAGAGATTTGACTCAGACAATCCCCACCTGAGCTGCATGCATAGAAATGTTATAATAATAATAATAATAATAATAATAATAATAATAATAATAATAATAATAATAATAATAGAAGCTGCTTCCTGAGGAAGAGGAAGCACCAGGAGTTACCTGAACTGGCTGATTCGTCTGGTTGCTCACAAAAGAGGGAACTGTTGGAGAAATATGAAAATCCCGGCTGAGGGGGGTTGCCCATATGCACCTCCATGCTAAGGTCAGATCTCTGTTGGTATTGGCGGTTGGTTCAAGAGGATGGGAATTGGAAAAGGATGATGGGATTATTGTAATTGGACTGTTAGGATTATTTCTGTTACCATCTTTACTACCATTGTTAAAGACTTTTATTAATAATGCTGTTTGAAGTGCTGTACAGGCAACTGCCAAGAAAGAAGAGAGGGGGTTGCTGTTGAGGTGAGAAGTCAGGATCCTATGAGGGATGGATGAGGAGGTCCTGGCTGCCTTCGAACGAGCGGTTTTAAAAGATAATTCTGTTCCAGAAAAAAAAGGGGGGATTGTGGGAAGTGTAAAGTCTGTATCCTTTAAAATATGAGTGAAGGATTGTTCTTTCTTAAGTGTAGAATCTGTATCTTTTAGAATGAATAAAGGCCTGTTCTCATTGTCTCATCCTCCCCACAAGATTTAAGAAACATTTTGGCGTCGAGTAAGAATTTTCAAGGCCACTTTGGCCGGTTGACCCCTTGGAAGGTACTGCGCAGGCTTAATAGGCTCATGAATAGTAACGACACACCTCTCATAGGTAATAGGCTCATTAGCATGAACATGGGATGTGTGAGCGGGAGGGGGAACATATGGAGGAGTCGTGTGATGGAGGCGGATGGGGAGGATTGTGACTTCTTAGTAACCAGCCAGTGGCGAAGCGGGGAGAGTGTTGAGCATCGGGGAAAGGAAGGTATAAAATCGCTTGGAAACAGTAAACGATTGCTCTTTGTTTCTCAGACCACTGAGGCATTGAGCCAGCCTTTGCAAAGGCTTTTTGTATGGAATAAACTGCTTGTCCCCACTCAAATCCTGTCTCGAGTCTTAAATCTCACAGCACTGCGCCTCCTCATTTTATTAAACACCTTCAACCACCTTCAAAGGTCACCTGCGACAGTGGCTCAGGTCAGGCAAGAAGGTCAGGCAAGAAGGGGCAGGGCAGACAAGAAGGTGACCTGGGGCACCTCCAAGCCCAGGACCAAGGGCAGAACCAGACGCCATGGCCCCCCCACCCACAAAACCCTGGCTGGGCAACCCAGGAGGACTCCAAGGCCACCACTGTGCACGCAGAGGGCCCCGGTTCAGACCCAGTTCCTCCCGGTGGGGTGAGGAAGGACTCCTGGACGCCCCGGGGAGCTGCCAGAGCCAGACGGCATGGCCAAGCCGAGAGGGAACCAAGGCCCTGACCTGTAGGAGGGGGCGTCCAAGGTTCCTCAACCCAGAGGTGTCTAAAGCACTTACACATGAAGAAAACAAGGCCTCCTTCGACAGGAAACTGGCATCCGCCTGCACCATCCCCTAATCCAAGCATATGCATTCCCTCTGCCATGCCGGAAGGCGCATCCCCGCATCCCACTGTGCGCATGTGCGCGTGCATGGGGGAGCCGTGGTGGCAGGGAGCATCCCTCTGGCTTGGCTGAAGCAGTTTCAGCCTTTAGAGGACAGGCTGGATTTCTGCACAAAATGGGGCCGGTCTGAGGTGGCGAAAGCCCGGGAGGACTCCCCGAGATCTTTGGGGGCATCCTTCCAGCTCCTAGCAACCACATCCTACTTCGTGAGACACACAGCTTTGGTATACAGCCGCACATCCGTAGCACCCACCATAGCAAGCATCATGTTAACCAGGCTGGGTGGAATGAGAAAGCGTCGTTCCATCAGCTGCGCTACTGGAAACTCTGACATTCTCCTAAAGAAGACGGCAGCGCTGGAGTGCGAGCTGGTAGTTAACGAAAATCTGGAAAATATGAGTCGGACTACCATCAGCGCAGGAATGAAAACTGGACGAAGGGCAAGCTTAAAGCTGCATGGCGTTCGTTCTCCTCCGCAGACTTTCTGCCGAGCGGAGAGGAGGAATGCCCTGGTGCAAGGCAGAGCGGCTGCCTTTGCGCTGCCCACCCCTGCCGGCGCCTTCCCTGCTTCGCGGAGCGTGCAGGTGGCTGCACTTTAGGGCTTAGCTGGGAGGGGTGCGAGGGGCTGCAGTCTGAAGAGGAAACATGCGCAGCTCCTCTGAATCCGGTGCTCCAACAGAGCTCTGTCCGCAGCCGCAGCCTGAGCAGGTGCTGCAGCACACAATCCATCGGCCAGGGCAGGGTTAACCAGGGGCTGACTAAGGAATCCTTCCACGTCCTGGGTCTGAAAGCACGTGGGGCTGCACCTCCAGGCGCAGGATCATAGAATCACAGAATAGCAGAGCTGGAAGGGGCCATGAAGGCCATCGGGTCCAACCCCTGCTGGTGCAGGACACCAAGTCACACCATCTCGCTCAGGTGGCCGCCCAGCTTCCCCTTGAATGTCTCCAGGGTGGGAGAGCAGGCAGCTGGTCCCACTGCCGTGTTGCTCTGACAGGGAGGAAGCTCTTCCTGATGTCCAGCCTGAATCTGGGTTGTCACAGCTTGACCTGATCATTCCATGTCTTGCATCTTTCTTAAATCTTGGTGCCCAGAACTGGACACAGAATTCCAGGTGAGGTCTGACTAGTGAGGAGTATAGAGGAACTACTCCTTCTCATGATTTGGAAGTGATACTTCCGCTAATCTATCCCAAAATAGCATCTGGCCTTTTGGCGGCTGCATCGCATGGTTGCTCATGATCAGCCTCTTGTCCGCAGGAACTCCGGTACCGTTTTCATTTTTTGTTCCCCATCTTGCACTGATGCATCCGGTTTCTTTTTCCTAGCCATCCCCAAGCTCAACAGGAACGATGGATGTTGCAGTCCAACATGAGGGCGGGCACCAGGTTAGGGACAGCTGAGGAGCAGGAGATCCTGGGTCTGTGGGAAAGATCACAAACAGGCTTGAATCCCAGGCAGATCCCAGCATGGAGGGGGGGGGGGGGGGGGGAGGGGGAGGGGGGGGAGGGGGGAGGAGGGGGGGGAGGGGGGGGGGGAGAGAGAGAGAGAGAGAGAGAGAGAGAGAGAGAGAGAGAGAGAGAGAGAGAGGCCAGCTTCTAATAAATGACCACAAGAATTATTAGCCTATTTTTTCTGTCTAGCATTTTTTCTGGTCTGTGCTGGCAGGAGGGAGAATTCCTGTCGCCGCTTGCTGAGTTTCAGGGCCGGTGCAGAGGGGCCAAACCGGCCGCCTCTCTTCTCTCAGCCCCCGCCTCGCCTGCATGCGGTCCTTAGTGCTGGCAGCTACAGGGCAAGGGCTTAAATACCAGGCTCCAAAAACTGCAGGAATGAAAAGCTAGACAGTAATCGGGGCCGGAGGCTCTTTGAGGAAAGCTGTCCATTCAGGTTTGGGACCTGGAAAACAGTCTTTGGAATCCACCCTGATTTTTTCCAACCTATTTTCAGGACGGGTGCCCTGTTGCTGCTGCACAATTCAATACAATTCCCTTCCAAATTTATTGGGAGTCATTAAGCCCTCAGGAGATGCAGCCCCTACAGACCTGTTCTGCAGCTAAGCACCAAAAGCTGCCGGTTAAACAGTTACACAGTTCAGGACAAAGCGCATTCTTTAGCTCATGGATGGCTGTGCAATCGAGTTAATGCTTCTTTTGAGCATGGGCTTTGTCCAAAAGTTACTTCTTTTGAAGAGGAGGCTATTATGCAGATAAATTTTATACTGGAACTGTCTTTGCTATTGCTGAGCTGCGCAGTCTTTTAAATTAGGTACCCGCCTTCTGGGAATGAACAGATGGAATGGGGTTTTCTGCGCCTGTTTGTCCGCTGAAAGTCTGAAACAATGAACTTGGAGGGATCATGCAATGAACTGAGGACCCCACGACACTTTCAATATATGAATGGGAGGCAGGCAGAGGCCAATTTCAGGTGGATATGTAGTTGGATATTTAGTTTATTTTTGTTGAAGCCTATGTGCAATTACTAGAAAGTTGTGTGCTTTTCATACGTATGCATGCAGGCATATTAAAAAAAATGTTTTTACACATTGGGAGCCTGGATAGAACATATTAGAAACTCCTTTGCAGGAAACCACCAGAGGTGCCTGTAGGCATGGCATTCGGGACCCCTGGCCTAGACAGCCGAGTTCACTCCCCCCAAACCTGTGCCTTCAAGATGTTTTACACCAGAACTCCCATCAGCCCCAGCCAGCTTGGAAGTGGTCAGGGGTGAGGGCGCAACCTCACATATTTGGCAGGTACCATGCGGACGGACTGCACTTCCTCTCAGCGTTGAGGAAGGCGGCTTCTATACCGTCCAATTGCTGGAACGTGTTTACAACAGTACATCAAATATCCTACAAAGTGCAATAAAAATAAGCAACCATAAAACATCGTGAAATTGTCATACAAAATTTAAAAACCAAACACTAAAAGCTTATACTAATATAAAAATGACCTGAACAAATTAAAGTGTAAGACCTATTTCAGCAGCTAACATAACCCTGATAGAATAGTAAACTAGTCAAATGCCCCGTGGCAGAGGACGGTCTGGATCTGGTGCTATTAGAGCCCGACAATGGGTTGTTCCAGAGCTGAGGGGCCACCACGGAGGAGGCCCTTGTCCGCACTGCCGCCAGCTGAGCCGTTTTCGGAAGCGGCAGCTGGAGGGAGCCACCTGATCTTCAGCACAGTCCAGGGGGGCCGTGGCTGGGAGGGGTGTTGCGTTAGGGCCCACCCCATTCTTCCCGCTCGAAACTGTACTATAGGGGTGATATGAATCAGCTACTTCACAGGAATTTCAAGTGTCGCACTCACAGGGCTTTTCAAAAAGCGCCGCAAGAAGGTTTAGCTTTTATGCGGGTCAGGCAGGCGGTCCCTCCCCACCCCATCGCCTCCTTCGTCCCTGACAGCGCCCGGTGAGCGGAGTGACGGGCCTCCTCATGCGCAGAGTGGAACAGGGGAAAAGTGGTGCTTTCAGCACCGCAGAGCGAGAGGGTCGCAGCTCCACAGCGCGCCCCAATCCGGGCCACCGGAAGCTCCCGCATCCCCCCCACCCACTCGCCCGCTCACAGGAGCTCCTTGGCCTACATGGCTGCAATTAGCGCAAGCATGACAGGAATTCGTCTCCGTGCCAAGAGATCTTAATTAGCGGTCCCTTCCCACAACAGCTTCCTTTGTAGCTCTGTCCAGCTCGCACATTGCGATAGGATGACTCCTCTCAACTCAACACAAGTACCGATATTTACAGCCTGAGGTGTTTTTCAAAACCTACGATCGGGGGCTGTATTGTGGTACCCCCCCACACACACACTTCTAACACCATGCTTACATGTGCTGCACATCACTGGGGCCCGAAGAGCAGGCATCTCTGCCTGGGAGAGGGCAGTAAATCCATCCTGCTGGTTTATTCCCGGCGGATCACATGCCGTCAAAGCAGCGCCCCCCCCCCCGCTTCGCCTTTCCAGCGGCTTGTCGCTTTCGCAGCAGGGACTGTGGCAGCCAAGACAGTGTGCAGTGTGCAGCGCATGTGGCTAGCCGGGGTGAGGACCATGGGCTTTGTTGCTTTTATCTGCCCTGGCGTGGCTCTTGCTGGAGCACAGCTCTCAGAACCGCTTCGCTCGTGATGGGGCATTCGCTGTTCCTTGCATCGAGAACTCAGACCACCCGTCCCTGCCCGAAAAGTGGCAGGGCACAGCCGGGAAGTCACATGTTTGCAGCACAGAGCGTCCATTCCCTCCCCGGGAGAGGCAGCTACCAGCCACAGCGTGCATGTGTGCGTGTGCGCGCGCATGAGTGTCCCTGTGCAGTGCTGGTGTGCAGTTGTCCAAGGGCTCCTTCTCGACGCCAAGTCTCAGAATGATTCCCAGTCATCAGGGAGTTTCTTTCACTAGCCACGACCGGAAGTCTGTCTACTTCCTACTGGGCAGACAGAATATTGCACACATATAGAGGAAAAACCTGTTTAAACACCAATATTCCATTAGAAGTGATGCGCAACCTAGTAGATTTGGGGTGGGGGGCCTCCCCAGAAGGCATTATACACCAGAGTCTAACTTTAGCTTTAAAAAAAAAATTCACTGTACTGCCACATCCTGCTAGGACTGGAAACAGTTCTGGTTTGGTGAAGTTAGGGAAAGAAAAATCCTCCAAGTGAATGGCTGGCTGTGACGGTGGAGCCGTAAAGAGAGATTTGGATTCTGGGACCACAAGCTAAGCTTGCTGGAAGACAGACTGCTGGCAAATGATGGGCTGCACTGCACAAAGAACAGGAAACAGGTGTTTGGCCACTACATGAAAAAGTCCATCAGGAGGGCTTTAAACTAGAACTTATAGGCGAGGGAGACGTGCACCATGGCGCACCGCCACCTGGCAAGGACTTGTGTGTTTCAACAGAGGAAAAACCTCAAGCAGCACCAGCCTCCCAAAAATGTAGGACGAAAACCAGGGCACAGCCAGAATGAACTTCCATGTCGCTACACCAATGGGGAACAAACAACATGAACCTGAGCTCATACTGCACAAGGGCAATTGCGATCTTATAGGATTAACTGAATCTTGGTGGGATGACTCACATGACTGGAACTCTGCTACTGGCGGATACAGCCTGTTCAGGAAAAATAGAAAGGACCAAACAGGAGGTGGAGACGCACTGGATGTGAGAGACACGTATGTCTGCCCATGCACAGGAGGCAGAAGCAGGGCCAGGCCACAAAGGAAGACTATAAACAAACAGCAAGGAATTACAGGGATGGCATCAGGAAGGCGAAAGCAGGAATGAACTCAGAATAGAAAGGGATGCTGAGCACAAGAAGGCCTTCTTCAGATCCATCCAGAACAAAAGACGTGAGAAAGACAAGGGTGTCCAGCTACTTCAAGTGGGTGTCAGAGTGATAACAGACAACAAGGAAAAGGCAGAGGCGCTCAGTTCCTACTTCGCCTCCGTCTTCTCCCACAAGGACATCTGCAAGCAAGGCCTCCATCTTCTCCCACAAGGACATCTGCAAGCAAGAGGAAATATAAGCTGGAAGTGCGAGATGGCAGCCCAAGATGGACAGGCAAATGGTCAAGGAATATCTAGGTGGAATAAATACTTTCAAATCTCCAGGGCCCGATGAACTCCATCCCGGAGTCATAAAAGAGCTAGCTGAGGAATTCTCAGAACCACTGTTTATTATCTTTGATAAATCTTGGAAAACAGGAGAAGTGCCAGATGACTGGAAAAGGGCTAACATTGTCCCTATCTTCAAAAAATGGAAAAAAGATGAACCTGGGAACTGCTAGTCTGACATCAATCCCTGGAAAAATGCTGGAGCAAATTATTAAAAAATCAGTCTGCAAGCATCTTGAGGAAAATGCAGTGATGAATAGAAGCAAACATGGATTGATCAGAAATAAATCCTGTCAGACTAATTTAATCTCATTTTTTGACTGGGTAACTTCCCAGATGGACAGAGGGCGTGGACATAATCTACCTAGACTTTAGCAAAGCTTTCAATACAGTGCCACATGACATTCTGATAAGCAAATTAGCAAAAAGCAGACTGGAAGGAAAAACTGTTAGGTGGAACCAAGATTGGCTGCTGAATCGGACACAAAGAGTGCTCATCGATGGGACCTTCTCCGACTGCAGGAAGATAACGAGGCTTTGGCGAATGGGGCGGCATAAAATGTTTTAATAAATAAATAAATAAAATAACTAGTGGGGTGCCATGGGGTTCAGTCCTGGGTCCAGTGCCCGCCAGCATCTGTATTGATGATTTAGATGAGGAAGTACAAGGAAAGATGATCAAATCCACAGATGATTCAAAACTGGGTGGAATAGCAAACACCCCAGAAGGCAGAATGAAGATACAGGGCGATCCTGATAAACTTGAACACTGGGCTGAAAGCCACAGAATGAAATTTAGTAAGGATGAGCGCCAAGCCCTCCACTGAGGAAAGAGAACCCAAAGGCATCAGTACAAGATGGGGAATACGTGGCTCAACAGCACTGAAAAAGAAAAAGATCTTGGAGTAATTGTGGACAACAGGCTGAGCATGAGCCAACAATGCGATGCAGCTGCCAAAAGGGGAAATGCTATTTTGGGGTGCATTAGCAGAAGCATTACTTCCAAATCACGAGAAGCAGTCATTTCCCTATACTCTTCACTAGTCAGACCTGATCTGGAGTCCGGTGTCCAGTTCTGAGCACCAAGATTTAAGAAAGATGCAGAAAAATTAAAAAGGGTCCAGAGGAAGGCTATGAAAAAAGACCTTGGTTTGGAAACACTGCCCTGTTAGGACAGACTGAAAGAACTGGGCATGTTCAGCCTTGAGAAGAGAAGACTGACGGGGGACATGATATCCCTCTAAAAGGAACTCAAGGGATGCCACAAAGAGGAAGGTCAAGATCTCTTCTCGCTGATACCAGAGCAGAAATGGAAGCTCCATACTCAGAGGCAGTGTACCTTTCTGTACCAGATGCTTATTTTGGGGCTTCTCAAAAAATCTGAACCTGAAGTCTCCGACGTGGTGTCCACCAGGGTCTTTGCCTCCACTGATTTTTATTTCTTACATTTAATTTTTTAAAACTTTTCTTCCAGCATCCCCAGTGTGCTTTTGGTTGGCCATGCTCAGGAGGGCACTCAGTGTACGAATGGACTAGCTTGGCCCCATGGCAGCCATGTTGTGAGAGCAGCCATGACACACGTTCAAAGACCCCAAATTAACCCATTGATCCCACAAGTGCGGGGACAAATGGCAGCTCCCCACATTGGAAACAGGACGCTGGGCTGGATGAATGCTGGGCCTATCCTATCAGAGCGTGTTGGTGTGTTCTGAAATTAAGGACAGAGCCCAGCAGGGAGAACAAAACTGAAATACCAGTTTGCCTTGAAGAATGGAAGAGTGAGTTATGCATAATTACATACAGGGTCAGAGAGAGATGAAAGGAAGCTTGATGGAGAAGAGCTTTTCCCTCTTATTCTCCATCCCTTAAGAGAATAGACGCCACAGCTAGTTCCCAGCAGCTTATCGTGGGACAGGATCCCAGCCCTCGTAAAGAAAGATTCTTTGTCTCATGAAGGAAGTTTGGCCTCATTATTCCATCACCCAGCTCATTAAACAGAGAGGAAAAGCTGTTGTTGAAAAGTGATGTTACAAGACACAGCCCTTCATTTCTGGCATGCTCTTGTCAGTCAAGTTTCTTGGTTTTCAACATAAAAATTTTAAGCACACCCGTGGAGACATGTGTGTTATGTTCCCACCCCACCTCTTCCTCTGTAGGGTGTTAAACCAAAGAGGATAGCTAGTCACGCTTTAATTACACTTTGTGCAATTCATCTTCGGGGCTCAAAGTGACAGCTCCTTGCTGAGATAACTGGAATTTGCAGTCTAATCCTGCACTCTCCAAGTTTGCAAAACACGATGCAGATGAGGGTTTTCTGCTTCTACTGATCACAGAGAAGAAAAAGACACAGGCGGTGGTGGAGCCTCCCAGGGAAACCTGATGGAGCACTTCTGCTAGCTTCGAAGACACCAGTGGCCGTTTGCGTGTTGAGAAACTCCTGGCTGCCGAAAGGACTACGAAACATTATGTGAATAACAGATCTGAATGCATCTTCCCTACGCCTGCTGCACAACCGCAGCATCCGTGCAACCCTGATTGTGCGCATCTTGTGGCATGGCGCATGCAACACCCATGCTCTGCCAGGGAATGGGCAAGGGGGTAACCTTGCTGAAAGGAAAGCACAGATGCCTTTGGAGCCGGCATCCCCACCAGTTCCCAGGATAATAGCCATCCACCATGAGAGGAGCCAACCCCTGCACACGATGGTTCTTTTATACGGTGGTCTTCCCACTATTTCTTTCGGGTGAATACGATTTCCCCTGCCTTGTAGCCCTGAGGGGAAAAGGCTCAAGCGGACAAGAGGCAGAAAGGGAACCGGGCATCCTGACAACGCCAGCTGAAACCTGAGGATGCCTCTCATTGACTTTGACAAGCTTCTGCGAGTCGCTGCATATGCAGGAACGAGCTCCGTCGGGAGATCATGGCTACCATGATGGGAGATCATGGCTACCATGATATACCCAATCACCACAGGTTCTAGCAAGCTCCCTCGCAAGAAGCAAGCGATTTCTATATCTTTGGACAATTAAACTCTCTAAACAATCCCAATTTTTATCTGATTTACACCCTGCCTTTCCACCAAGAAAATAGAGGGGTAACGGTCATGTAAAAGCGACAAAGGCATGGTTAAGACAGGAAAATGGGTACTTTAAGAACACACGTCGGAAAGAGTGCACCCCCACCTGCCATGCCAAAGGCCTACTTCAGTGAGAAGGTCTCTGCCTGCCAGGAGAAAGCAAGCAGAGGGAGCTCGGCAGGGGGTCCCATAACCTGGGAGTTCTTCCCAAAGCTCCTTGGCTCAGTCATCAAAGGGAGACCGCAGCCAAGGAATCTGAAGTAGCCTGAGGCTTGGAAGGGTAGCAATGGAGGAACTAAACAAAAAGTCTTCAGATGTAAGGTTTTACTGGGGACTAAGGCCAGGACTTAGAATTTAGCTTCATCCCAATTGACCACGACCTCTGCTCTTCGACATCTGAACCCTACTGCCTTACTAGTATTGCTCAGGAAGGCAACTGAGGGATGTTAAAAACGCTGCTTTGTGTACGCAAGAGTAAAGCAGGGCAAACTGCAGTGTTTGCTCAAACGAGGAAGAGCTGGGCCAGAGTTATGAGCGGAAGAGAAGAAAAAGACTCACAAAAGGTGGTGGGCTCCCCAAGCTAATCTAGCCCCTGTTGGGAGGCGTTTAGCTAATACAATGGCTAGATTAACACATTCTGCTAGCACAGACAAGCAGTCATAGAAATGCTGGATGGACCCGTTCTGCATTAGCTGCACGACGACTCTGCCCGATTCATGAAGAGCTTTTGCAGAGCTAAGCATGAACGCGGAGGTGTGCGACGGAACGACAATAGAGAGATGCTGTCCTCTAAATTCGCACTGACGGGCTGCGCCAGTCTAAGGTCCGGTTCGGAAGGGGATCTTCTCTGCAGCATCATTCGTATTCAGCCCTGATTCTTTCGCACTAAGGGACAGCACTGGAATGGCTTCATGAGGTTAAGGAACATGTTGCCCTCCGGCATCTCACAAGACATATCTTGGACTCGGAATATTAGAGCTCGAATCCAGACAACTGTGCAGCTTGTTCGGCAACTTCGCAGCCTGTCACTTCTCTCAGACCATGCTTGGGTTGCTGTCAGGAGAGCAGCTGAAGCAGCAGGCACAGAGACACACAAGGAATAATCTGAACCACCATTTTTAAGGGAAATGCCAAACTGTTGTTTAGGCCAAATGATCACAATTTAACCTACCCCTTCCTCAAAAGGCTATAAGAGTGAGAAGTAGGATTAAGACTTAATATTTTTGTAGATTCTCCTCCTTCTCAAAGTTAACATGGAGGCTCCCATGTGGTTTCCCATTCATAACTAACATATTTGCTAAACTTGAGAGTGTTTTAACCTCCCATCTTAAGTTGCACAAAACTATTTTGACATTCAGAAAGAAACTGGGCAGCCCTCTGAGTGGGGTGGTGTGACTTGGTGTCCTGCAACAGCAGGGGGCTGGACTCGATGGCCTTCCTGGCCCCTTCCAGCTCTACTATTCTCTGATTCTTTGATTTTCCACCTCAGCCTGTACACTTAGCATCAAGGCCAAGAACCATTTCACACTTCATGTTTTGAATTTTGATGCAAATTGGATAAACATCCTGGAGAGCTTTGGCTATGGGTGGTATGGAAATGATGATGATGATGATGAGGAGGAGGAGGAGGAGTTTTGGGATACACCAAAGCACTGTCCGGTGGATTAGGGCATGGCTGACTGACTGAAAGCAGAAGGTAACCATTAGTGGGGAATCATTGGGATGGCGGCCAGTGGCAAGCTGGGTCCCTCAGGGCTCTGTCCTGGGGCCGATCCTGTTTAATCTTGTCATTAACGACATGGAAGAAGGGGTGAGCAGTCTGCTGATCAAATTTGCAGACGACACTAAAACTGGAGCAGTGGCCACAACTGAGGAGCAGGTACTCCAGATCCAAAAGGATCTGGACAGGCTGTGGAAGTGGGCAGGAGACAACAGGATGGTGTTCAGCGTGGACAAGTGCAAGGTCTTGCACTTGGGGCATAGGAATGGGTGTCATAAGGACAGGTTAGGGGACAAGTGGCTGGAGAGCAGCACTTGTGAAAGGGACCTCGGGGTGCTGGTCGACTGCAGGCTGAACATGAGCCAGGAGTGTGATGCGGTGGCCAAGAGGGCGAACGCCACCCTTGGTTGCATAGCCAGAAGCATGGCTTCCAGATCTAGGGAGGTATTACCACCACTCTATACGACTCTGGTGCGCCCGCAACTGGAGTATTGTGCTCAGTTCTGGGCCCCTCATTACAGGAAGGATATAGCCAGGTTGGAGTCAGTGCAGCGCAGGGCCACAAGGTTGGTGGCCGGTTTGCAGGGGATGCCGTATGAGGCGAGACTGAGGGAACTGGGTCTCTTCAGCCTGGAGAAGGGGAGACTCAGAGGGGATCTGTTGGCGACATGCAGGTATGTGAGGGGGTGTCACACGGAGGTGGGGAGAGGCCTGTTCTCCCCTGCAGAGGAGGGCAGGATGCGCTCCAACGGAGCAAAGTTCAGGGAATCAAGAATCAAGGTGGATGCCAGGAAGCCCTTCCTGACCGTTAGGACCCCGAGGGGGTGGAACGGGCTTCCACAGGAGGTCGTTGAGGCCCCATCGGTGCGGGTGTTCAAAGATAGGCTGGACACGCACATGGTGGGCATGTCGTGAGCGGAGCCGGCTGGAGCCGAGGGTCGGACTAGATGGCCCGGAGGCCCCTTCTGACTTGCTCTATGTTTCTATGATGATGGTGGCGGCAGTGGTGGCAGCTCCTCTGGCTTTAAAATTAGAGTAGTTTCATGGAAGATCTGCTTATAAATGCATATTAGCAATGCCTCCCATCCAAGAACCATATGTTGCAGCCACACAGATGAAGTTTGCTACATACAAAGGGACCTGACCAGCTATTGCTGGCCACAAATACTAGATTAGGTGGACTTTCCCCTGATGCAACATGGCAGTGCTTAATTTAATTGTCTGGCTGGCCTTGACCAAGGAACATGCAGATCTACATGCTGAATTTCAGTCATCACCTGAAGAAAACTTTCACCAAGGAAATACTGAAAACTTGCTTCATGATGCCATTAAGCACATGTAAACATGTTAAAGGATATATAAACAAAAAGACTCAACATGAATGCATTACACAAGTAAGGAACAGATATTTGTTTTTCGGCGCCAGGCGAAGACCTTTTTATTCAAGCGGCATTTTAACTGTTAACATTATTGGTTTTATCTGGCCAGGGCGGCTTATTTTATACTGTATTGTTGTATTTTAATTTAATATTTATATTTTTAATTTATATTATAATTATTTTAACTTAATGATGTGAGCCGCCCCGAGGCTTCGGCGAATGGGGCGGCATAAAAATGTTTTAATAAATAAA
>NW_025335761.1:65309587-65365645 GCF_004798865.1 Varanus komodoensis
CTGCAAAACCAAGTGGTCATACTGTTCCTTCATTCTCATACATCTCAGTAAGTTTTAGGAGTAGTACTCAAATTGTAACACAGAAGCAGATGCAGGCTCCCCTCACCCCCTGAAGTTAATAAAGGTGCATCTTAGAAGCCAAGATAAAGGTCTAAACATATTTATCTAAGGTTTTAGAAGCTTTTAGACCAATTGTGATACTGCCATATTTGTTTCAATTGTTAAGACAGGAATAGTTTTAACATTCAAGTTTTGACTACAGGTTTATGACTTTAAAAAGCAATGCATTTTCACACAGTGATGCTTACAAATTATTGCTGCACTTCATGGAATGAAAGTATTTTTGTACTAAAACTGGAAAGTAATGCAATTAGTTGATATTGCAGCCAAAAATTAACTTTACAATGCAAAATACAGAACCTGTGGTTTGATACCAGTCTCCTTTCAACCTGCACATGGTTCTATATAGAGTGGAAACTTTATTTGTACCCTTCTCCATGCATGCATAAAATTTGGTTCATAACTCCCTACAGCCAACATTCTGAAACTGTTCTTGTATTATCTGGCCAGCATCAGGCCCAGCAAGCAACCGCGCAATTATTCTAAATGCTACCTTTCTGATTCGTCAAAGGCCAAATAAAGGAGATAAAAATTTAAGTTCCCTTCTTAGTTGTAGGTAAACTTTTGCCATAAAGAGGACAGACTGCAGTTTGTTCATAAACAATGTTTTTCAGTTTACTAGATAACAAAGACCTATCAACATATTCTGCATGGTTGCAAAAAGAAGCAAATCTACAGCGGATGATAATGGAGAGGAGGAAAATTGAATCAGAAAGCATACATTTTAAAAAGTGATACCTTAGCCCCAGGACCCGAACAAATGAAGTCAGACCATCATAACATGGGCTTTCAATAGAGAAGAAAAGTTACTTTGCAGAGCTACATGTATCTGTTCCCCCCATGTTGTCAGAAGTTTGCCATAGAAACGAGTGCTTTTGTTCATTCACAGTTGAGGTTTAAGAGCATCTTAACACCAAGCAAGAATCATACTGAACTGGGGATCCAGTCAAGTGTGTAGAAGGGTGGTAACTGGAGAAGAGGTGAGCAATCATTAAAATCCTATGGATGCTTAATTTTTGAACATTTTAGTATGGAGAATCATTCTTTTCTGAGAAGCCACAGTGTTTCTTTTCCTCTCTAACCTCCCTTGAAGACTAAGAACAGTTTGCCATTTTTTAAAACAATCATTACGATTTATAATTAGACGTTAACCATGTCAGCCCTTCATAAAGTCCATCGCCCGAGGTGGCACAGGACGGCTGAACATACCAATTCCTATCCCTAATTCGGGTCAGGCCCAGTTTTTCTTGGATCTCATGTGGCTTCATGGCATCGGGAAGGTCCTGTTTATTGGCGAAGATCAGGATGATGGCGTCCCGCATCTCGCGGTCGTTGATGATGCGGTGCAATTCCTGGCGGGCCTCGTCGATACGGTCCCGGTCAGCGCAGTCCACCACGAATATCAGCCCCTGAGTGCCGGTGTAGTAGTGCCGCCACAGGGGCCGGATCTTATCCTGGCCCCCCACATCCCACACGTTGAACTTGACGTTCTTGTACGTCACCGTCTCCACGTTGAAGCCCACCGTCGGGATGGTCGTGACCGCCTGGCCCAGCTTCAGTTTGTAGAGGATGGTGGTCTTGCCCGCCGCATCCAGGCCCAGCATCAAGATCCGCATCTCCTTGTTGCCGAAGATCTTCGACAGCACCTTGCCCATGATGGTGGCGGTAGAGAGGCAGGCATGCACGGGAGCCGCGGAAGCGCCGGGGCCGCTCCGCCAGGGCCAAGGGCCCGCGCCGCACTGCCGGACGAGGAAGGCCGGGCGGGCGAGCGCCGGGCTGTGTTTCGGCAACCGCCCCGAGCGACCGGCGAGCCTCCGAGCCGCGGGGGCCGGGGGCGAGCGCGGGAGAGCCGCGCGCCCGGTCACGGGAAGGGGGGCCCGGCGGGGCGACCGCTCGGGACCACCGCCGCGGGAGGAGGGGCGCGGAGGGCCCCCTCCGCACGAGGGCAGGGGCGGGGCCGGCCGAGGCGGGGGCGGGGCGTCATGGGGAGGGCGGGGCGCCGAGGGCGCGGGGGGGCTCGGTGCCTTCAGCCAGTCCCGGGCAGGGCGGGCCTAGGTCTCCCCCTCCGCCAACTCCAGGAAGGGCTCCGAGCGACGGTTCGCGGCTGCGGAGAGAGAAAGGGGGGCAGAGAGTCAGACAGCGAAAGGCTCCGGCAGCGGCACGGCACGGCGGGGAGGGAAGCCGCCGCCGCCGCCCCCTCACCGCGCTTACCTCGAACGGCGCCCGCCGGCCCCGCTTCGAGGAGGGAGATGGGCGCCCGCCGGCCTCGCTCCTTCCCTCACAAACTCCCTGCCTCGGCTGACTGGCTCGCGGCGGCCACCGGCTGCAGGGCGCATGCGCCCCGCTCGCCCGTTCGACTCTTGCGAAAGAGGAGCCGCCCCGCCTATGGTTCGTGGGGAGGGAGGGAGGGAGGGAGGGAGGGAGGGAGCAGGGTGCGCACGCACACCTTGCCCTCGCGCGACGCGACGGAGCACGCGCAGAGGGGACAGGGCGCGTGAATGGTCGTCATTGCGCATGCTCACAGGATGGCGCGGCTCACGCCCTCTTCGGCTCGGCCCCCGCAATCCGGCGATCACCTCAGTACGCATGTGCACAGAGCCACGCCACCTTCTCTTTGACTCAACGGCGCAGGTGTTAATTCCCATAGAGAAAAGCAACCTCCTGCCGGGGGGGGGGGGGATTACGCTTTCCTACTGCGCGTGCGTAACTCCACCTACTGCCGTTTGGAAAGCCATCCACGCATGCGCCCGTACGCCGGGCTAGCATCCCTCTTTCGCGCAGCCGCATTCCTCACCAATCGTGGCCGGGTGGCGAAGCCCGCAGGTGGAAGTTACCTCAGCTGCCGGACGTGGGACTGCGCAAGCGTGGCGGGTCCTGACCTGACCTGGTCTCGCTCTGGTACGCATGCTCGGTGGAGCGCTCCTGTCAGGGCCCGGCCCGGCCTGGGGGCGTGGCCCTCGCGGTGGGCCGAGGCAGCGCGCTCTCCGGCGGCGCCGCCCCTTAAAGGGCCCGTCCGTGCAGGGGCGGAACCGGCGGGGGGCCCCGGCCGCGGGTGGGGTGCGCGCCCCAACAGCCGCAGCGCCCAAGGGAGGGGGGAGGGGGGGAGGGGAGGGGAGGGGAGGGGCAGCCCCCCGCCCCCCCCGCCCCGCAGGTGACCGTGCAAAGCTCGCGCGGCGCGGCGCGCCCCGCCGAGCCTCGCCTGCAGGAAGCGGGGCCCCGGGGGCGGCCGGGCCGGGCAGCGAGTCCCGCGGGGCTCCATCTGCCGGCGCCTGGTGCCGCGAGCGGCCGCGCAATGGGCTCTTCGCGGCCCGGCCTTCCCTCCGTGGGGGGCAGGCGCGCGGGGCCCGTCGGGGAGCCGAGCCGGCCCTGCGGGACAGGAGCCACGCAGGGCGGGCCGGGCGGCGTGCCTGGTGCGGGGCCGGTCGCAGCGGCCCGGTCGGCGGCTCTGCCTGCAGGGGGAGAGGACGTCGCAGCGCCGTCCGGCCCAGGCCGGAGGCCCGTCGAGGCGCGCGCCATGCGCGGGGAGTGGGGCTCCGGCCGCCCGGGCCCGTGAACTCCGTCCCGAGTTGCCGAGGGACGTGTGGAAGGACGCCCAGAGCCCCCGTCTGTCGCCCGTGAGAGTTCCTGGGGACAGGAAGGAAAAGTGCCCGGCGGCCACTGAAGGGCTCACCTTGTCCCCACCTTCAAGACGGGGGGCGGGGGGGGAACAAACCTGGGAACTGTGGACCACTCACTCAGACATCAGTCCCTGGGCAAATTCCGGAGCAAATGATTAAAAATACAGTCTGCAAGCGCCTTGGAAATAATAAAAACCAGCACGGATTCAGCAAAAATAAATGCTGTCAGACCGATTTACTCTCATTTTTGACTGGTTACCTCCCAAACGGAGAGAAGAAACACTGTGGACATCATCCATCTTGACTTTAGTAAAGCTTTTGACATAGTGCCACATGACATTCAGAGCAGCAGATTAACAAAAACGAATTAAAAACTATTAGGTGCACCCAAAATTGACTGCTAAATCGAATGAATGGATGAAACTGACTATCTGGACCCATTTCAGTCCGGCTTCAGACCCGGGTATGGTACTGAATCTGCCTTGGTTGCCCTGTGCAGGGAGAAGGACAGGGGGAGTGCGTCCCTGTTGCTTCTCCTGGACCTCAGCGGCTTTCGATACCATCGACCATGGTATCCTTCTGGATAGGCTAGTGAGACTGGGGGTTGGAGGCACTGCTTTGCAGTGGTTCTGCTCCTATCTCAACGGCCGATTCCAGAAGGTGGTGCTGGGGGACTGTGGCTCTGCGCCATGGCAGCTATGCCACGGAGTACCGCAGGGGTCCATTTTGTCCCTTTTGCTGTTTAACGTCTACATGGAACCACTGGGAGAGGTCATCCGGAGGTGTGGGCTGCGGAACCATCAGTACGCTGATGACACCCAGCTCTACCTCTCGTTTTCCACCAATCCAGGTGAGGCAGTGGCTGTACTGAACCGGTGCCTGGCCGAGGCAATGGGCTGGATGAGGGCCAATAAACTGAAGCTCAATCCAGACAAGACAGAGGTCCTGTTGGTGGGTGGATCGGGCTCTGGGGTAGAAGACTTGGACCTTGTCCTGAATGGGGTTGCACTTCCTCTAAAGGACAGGATCCGCAGCTTGGGAGTGCTCCTCAACCCGGAGCTTTCACTGGAAGCTCAGGTGACAGCGGTGGCGAGGAGCGCTTTCCTTCAGCTTTGGCTGATCCGTCAGCTGCGTCCCTACCTGGGGAACGACTGCCTGGCGACGGTGACACACGTGTTGGTGACTTCCCGCCTAGACTTCTGTAACGTGCTCTGCATGGGGCTGCCCTTGAAGATGGTCCGGATACTTCAATTGGTGCAAAACAGCTGCCAGGCTGCTGACGGGGACTGGGCGTTGTTCTCATATAACCCCAGTTCTCCATAAGCTCCACTGGCTCCCCATTGAAATCTGGGCCCAATTCAAGGTGTTGGTTATTACCTATAAAGCCCTTAACGGCTTGGGTCCTGGTTACCTAAAGGAGCGCTTACGTCCATACGTGCCCTCCCACCCCTTGAGATCAGCGGGAGAAGCCTTTCTCCAGGAACCCTCTGTGAAAGATATTAGGAGGCAAAGTACCCTGAGGAGGGCTTTCTCTGCGGTGGCGCCCCATCTGTGGAATGTGCTCCCCAGAGAGGTCCGCCTGGTGCCGTCGTTATTTGTTTTTCGGCACCAAGCCAAGACCTTTTTATTTAAATGTCATTTTAATTGTTAATATTTATTGATTTTACATTTTTGGCCAGGACATCTCCAATTATATTGTTTTTATATTGTTGTATTTATTGTTGTGAGCCGCCCTGAGGCTTCGGCGAATGGGGCGGCATAGAAGCTTCCTAAATAAATAAATTGGACACAAAGAGTGCTTATCAGCAGCACCTTTTCTAACAGGAGGGGGGTGCCACAGAGTTCAGTCTGGGGCCCAGTGCTCTTAAATATATTCATTAATGATTTAGATTAAGAAGTGCAAGGGAAGATAATCAGATTTGCAGATGATGTGAAACTGGGTGGAATAGCTGCTAAACATCCCTTGAAGACAGAATGAAGATCCAGGGAATTCTTGATAAACTTGAACGTTGGGCTGAAAGCAAGAGAAGGGGACTCAACAGGGAAAGTGCCGAGTCTTCCACTGAGGAAAGAGAAACCAAATGCCTTGATACAAGACGGGGAATCCGTGACCGACCAGAACTGAAAAGGAAAAAGATCTTGGAGTAATTGTGGATACGAGGCTAAACATGAGCCAACAATGTGTGATCAAGGGCAGTGATTCTGGTAAGAGCGAAATAGGCCAACCTTTTAGCGGACGGCAGCGAAATGTTGAGAATGTTACCAGAGGCCAAACTCTGCGCAATAGACACTTGCATCTGTTGCAGAACATGGGAGCCCATGTGCTGCAAGAACATTTGCTTTTGTCTTGATTCTCCACACCTTGGCTTCATGGGGTGACTAGCATCTTGAGGGAGGGGGAGAAAGGCTTTACCTGACTCACTTGTTCAGCGCTGTGCGTGTTTTTTAACACCCCGAGCATGCTTCCTTGCTGTAGCCCAACTCATCTGGAGGGCATCAGGTTGGGGAAGACTGGACTAGTGTGTACCAAAGATGGCTTGAGCACAGAATTGAATTTATTTATTTATTTATTTACATATATTTGTAGGCCGTCTATAATTGCCAGGGTTTTCCTAGGCACCTTACAATATAAAACATACCAACAGGGTAAAAACACATTAAAAACCAATTCAAATATAATAAACATTTTTTCTGCTACAGGTTGCTTTGACCTGTGACTGGGGAGTGTAGGAAGTGTTTGACTGTTGGAGGTTAGTTTTTTATTTTATTTTATTTTAATTTATTTTAATTTATTTTAATTTTTTTTTATTTATTTAAAGCTTTTGTTGTATGGTCCAGCTACCACAGTCTTGGGATAGTCTTACAATCAACACAGAATAAAATGAAATATAGCATCCAATAAATAAAATCCATATTAAAACCAAATCAGAATTAAAATAATGGGTGAATAAAAAGGTTTTAGCCTGGTGCTGAAAAGAGTCAGCGCCAGGCAAACCTCTCTGGGGGGCGCATTCCATAGCCGGGGCGCCACCACTGAGAAGGCCCTTCTCCAGGCAGCCACCCCTCCTAATCTCCTTCAATGAGGGCTCCTGGAGAAGGGCCTCTGCATCAGATCTTAAGTGGCAGGAAGGCACATGGGGAAGAAGGCACTCCTTCAGATATCCAGGCCCTAAGCTGTTTAGGGCTTTATAGCTCAGCACCAGCACCTTGAATTGGGCCCAGACTTCAATTGGCAGCCTGTGTAACCGATAGAGGACCGGCATTATATGTGAGTACCTGCTGGTCCCCATTAACATCCTGGCAGCTCCATTCTGGACCAACTGAAGTATCTGGACCGTCTTCAAGGGTAGCCTCAAGTAGAGCTGACTCCCACCCCACTTATTACTGTTTATTGCCATGAAGCACAGCCGATTTCTCTTCTCGATTGCTTGCAAATGACACGAACCCGCTGGCACGGGTGCTGGCTTTCTCCCCAACCCCGACATCGTGGGTCCTTTGCATGCAGGGCTGCAACGATTTAATCCCACGCCAGGGTTTTATCCTTTGCAAGGCTAGAGAACAAGGTCCAGCAACTCTGGGCATCCCCCAGCCAACCCTGCTGGGACTTGTGGGGCCAGGTGGGGAATGCTGTGAAGTAGTGGGAAGTTTTCCCCTGTCCTGATGTTCATAGATGTTTGCCCTAGCTGTTGCAACATGGAACAGACCTGGGTGTTGTGTGAAGCATCACTGCAGACATGGGCAGAACAGCTGGGCTGGGCTGGGAGACACACAGGATAAATGACAAGATACAAATGTTTAACAAACGCATTACCCATCACGTCTCAAGGACGCATCTGGGCATATCGTTTGAGCGCCGGCTCTTTGCTGCCAGCTTCTGGCTGATGAGCAAACCGAGGCTAAGGGCCGGTCTCGGGAGGAAGCGAGCCGCCGGGCGCGGTGGCGCGTGCCTGTAATCCCAGCTCCCTGGGAGGCAGAGGCCGGAGGATCCCTTGAGCCCGGGAGTTCGAGGCTGCCGCGGGCTGTGCCGAGCAGGCGTCCCGGCCAAGGTCAGCATCAATATGGTGGTCCCTGGGGAACCGGGGCCCCCAGGTTGCCTAGGGAGGGGCGAACCGGCCCAGGTCGGAGACGGAGCAGGCCAAAGCTCCCCTGCTGATCGGTGGCGGGACCGCGCCTGCGAGCAGCCCCGCAGCCCAGCCTGGGCGAGACAGAGAGACCCGGCCTCCTTTTGACACCCGCGGGTGGGAGCCACTGGGGCCTCTGGCGAGGACGCCGGGCACCCGGGATGCGGTCTGGGGGACCTGGCAGCGATGGAGGATGGGTGGCCCGCCAAGCGGACGCCGGACTCGAACTCCCACCAGCCGCAGGCAACACGGCCACGGGCTAAAGAGCATGGAAATGAAGTCCGGCATAGTAATGGGTCCCTTGTGCCTGCTTTAATGGCTTTCAGACGCAGCGAGAAGTCTCTGTTGGTGGCAAGACAAAGCAAACAAGGATTTTCTTTTGACTCCCATTGGTCCCCCACGCGGGGCTAACACCCAAACTTGGACTCCGGGCCCTGGCACCTGTGACTTCATTATGGAATGAGGACCTCTGAACATGTCCAGAGTGCCTTGCAGCTGTCATGATAAAAACAGAGGTGGAATTTTGTCCTGAGCCACAGGAACCATGGGAAGGACAGTCCGTGCAAAGCATTCTTAGTCACACGCACCAAAAGCGCTTGGTTGCGGCAAACGCGGGAGCTGAATCCTCTGCTATGAAGCCCTTCGGTGCGATCCAAGATGCATCAGAGCAGGCAGTGGGGGAAACGTCTGTGTATACGCTCAGGAGCTTCATTGCTTTTTTCTCTGCAGAATCTCAGGCGCCAGATGTGTTTACCTCGAGGAACATCTGCCAGCGGCCATCCATGTACATGACAGCCTTCATATATTCCGCAGGGCTAATTCTGGGAGAACTGCTTCTACCGGCAGAGTTCTTAGTTCAAGGGGGGACCTCTGGGACAGGGATGACAATCATGCCCTCATTGACATCAAGGAACTTGTTAATGCCACAGGGAAAGGCGTATCGGTGCCGCCCTCTCTGGTCCCAGTTCAGAATCATGATGCTTCCAAATCCCTCTCCAGTTATCACTTCCAATCAGAAATTACTTGGAAAGAGTAAGCTGTGGAAAGGAACCCCTGGAGTAACCAGTTCGGACCAGCTGAGCTATTGCAAAAAAAGGATGAATGTCTGAATGTGGGCTGGGGATAAAGCAAACGGTTTTTGCCTCTTTAGGGAGCACTCCGCATGGGTTCAGAGTCCCTAGTGCTCCAGATGGCACCTCTGGTCTGAACTGGAATGTAGAGGAGTGTCGCATATTCAAGTGCAAGGTGTTCTGCAGTGTAGCTTGGGCAGAACACTGAGACCCAGTTCCTTCGAACTCGAGGTTTTTGTCATCTTGTACTGTCCGAAAGCACCTCTGAACATGTGAAAAGTGCTTTTTCCTAACTCTTACATTTTAGCCCCGAGTTGTTTACATTTAGTTCAGGACACAGAACAGTACAGTCAATGGATTTGGTCATCCCCTTTTTGCAGTTCTTAAAAAAAAACCTCTTCTGATTATGTGCCTCACTTGTCAAAGCAGTCTTTCCCCACCTCCATAACCAGGCAGCTAGAAGATGTGCAGGCCAACACATTGGCGGGCGCCAGGTTGGGGAAAGCCGAGGTTAGCGCCTGCCATTTTCACATTCTCCGACAGAGGGCGATGGGGAGCGGCTGCAGCCGGCAGGGCCGCGGGATCGAAAATGTGGTCCCGCCCCCGAAACGTCTAATTGGCTCTCGGGTCTTTCGCCGACGCTCAGCGGAAGAGTTTTGGCCCCGGTGCTGCGCCGTAGTTCCTGTGGGCGGGGACGCGCATGCGCGCGCGCGGAAGCCTGTCAGGGAGAGGGGCTGGGGAAGCGCCACGGGCAGACTCGCTCCGGCCTCGACGTCGCCCTTTCCCGCCATGAAGAACCGCTTCAACACGGTCGATATCCGGGCGGTGATAGCCGAGCTGCGTCAGAGGTGGGCCCGCCCACTGAGGCCCTCCGTAGGGGTAGGGGTGGGCAACGTGCGGCCCTCCGTATGGTCTGTACTCTGCCTCCCATCAGCCCCAGCCAGCATGGGGGATCGGGCCGCGACCATGAGAGGCCGCCTCTTTCGTGAGCGCTCTGGGTGGCTTTCCGCCCGTCCCTGGCCTACCTCGCAGGGTTGTTGTGAGGAGGACCCGGTGAGCCGCCGATGGGAGCAAGGCGGGCAGAGGATCGCGGTGTGTTCTGGTCCCCGCACCCGAAAGAGGATACGGCGGGGTGGCCAAGGACTCGGCAGGCGGCTCCGGAAAGGGTCTTGGGACTGGAGCAGCTTCGCTACGCGGGTCGGTGCCCGGTTCGGGGGCGGTTTCCCCTGAAAAAGTGCGGCACGGTGGCGATGAACGCAGTCTGCCTGGTCTGGAGAAGCGGCGAGGGAGGCGTTTTCCTCCCGCTCTCGTAACAGTGGATCCCAAGAGCGCCATCCCATGGGAGAGTCGGGACAGCTGCAGAGAGGGGCTTCGCACCCTGCCCGGCTGGATTTCGGAGCTTGCTTTCTCAGCGATGGCTTTGGGGAGCTTTAAAAGGGGATTAGTGCCTAGGCTTGCTGGCTGTGTGCTGCCTCCGGTATCAAAGATAGCACGACCGTGTATGCCAGTTGCTGGGGAACATGGGCAGTGGCTGGCCACTGCGTGAGCAGAATGCTGGACCGAATGGAGCCGTGCTCCAGTCCAGCAGGGCTCTCTTTGCGTTCTTAGAAATGTAATAACAGATGAATAAAAGATGTGACCTGCCATAAGCTGCCCACCCAATCCATACCTTCCTGTTTGCAGAGTGAGGTCTCATGGCTGCTGGCTGACTGGCCAGAGGGGCTGTGGAGGGTGGGCTTCCCAGCTCAGGTGGGATCCTGAGTTTATGAGTGCTGTGGATAGGACTGGCATGCACTTGCCATTTCTCACACTTTTTAGTTTTGGAGCTGCTATGCCCAGCTGCAATAAGTAAAGAAAACACCATTGATAACACAGATGGTAGATCACAGGACACTCGTGTCTGCTGCTGTTACATGCATCGAGTCATCTCTGACTTATGGTAACCTTGAATGAAAGCCCTCCAAGATACTTATCCTTGGCAGCTCTGCTCAGCCTTTGCAGACTCAAGGATGGGGCTTCCTTTATCATTCCCATAGTTGGCTGCAGTTATGTAGCAGCACTCAATTTTAGATCTGAAAGTATTTGCTCTGTTATCACAACATTGCTCTTTCGCTCTGTCTCTCACTGATTTTGATGTGTGCGTACAGCTGCCAGTTTCAGGCACAATCTTAGGCATGCAGACTTTGTTTCTGTCCAAAACCATTCCCACATCCCGCTTCCTCATGCATAGGCCTTTACTTGTGGTTCTGATGCTCCAGATAAATTTAAACCACAATGAATGTATTAGCTTTGGTTGATTTTTTCCCTTTGTCTTGCCTTATACAGTCCTGCTTTAGATCCCTTCTTCCCAATGAGAACAGGTTTCTCTGCCTGGCTCAACCATTTAACTGCTAAGCAATTGAAAACCCTTTGTTTAAAACGGCTTGATTCAGTATTCTGGATCAGAGTGATGTCTGTATGTTTTTGCTAATTACCTTCTTGTATAGATAAGATAATAAAATGCAAGTCTTTTTATTTTTTACAGCTTGCTGGGAATGAGGGTAAACAACGTTTATGATGTAGATAATAAGACATATCTCATCCGCCTTCAGAAGTAAGAGCACAATCTTCCTTGCTTCCTGTATCTGAAGTTTCTGACTTTGAAGCATGTGTGTATGCATGTGATATTCAGCTTAGTCCAAGAAAACATAAAATAGCCAACTAAACATAGAATATCATGTATGAGAAGGAAAGGAACACATACCTGCTTAGTCCTAGCAGTTAAAAGCTTGGTCAAACTTAAGTCAGGATCTTTCTGGGGAAAAAACCAGAATCGCTCTCCCTTAATGGCTGAATCTGGCACTATTCCTGTTCTAACCAAGTGTGAAGCTCTGCAGGTTTTCCTGCAAAGAGCGCAGGTGAGATACCTGTTTTTGAATACTTTGCTCTGTCCAATCTATGTGCGCATAAAACTCTGTGCCTGAGTCAATGTAATTTGGATTTGGGGCATGCTTTCCCCTTTGCTTTCTTCCTGACTTTTCCATGAAACGGCTAATGGTTATACCCTCTCCTCTCCTTAGTACCCATAATACAAACCCATAATACATTATGATCCCATCAATGAATGATTGAGAGGAAAGCACTGATCCTGCCTTATTTTTCCAAGTATCATCAAGAACAGATGTAACTTTTAGGGCTGCTTTTGGGTTCCCAAACATTATAGTGTTTGGATAGGTATTGATGTCTTAAATGGAAAATGTCTTCTACCTTGGCAAAGTTAGTAATAGTTCACTAACTGCTTGGAGGCTGGCACCAGTGTGTGTCAAGGAGCGCTGCTTGTCCAGCAGCCTTTTCTTGTGAATTGCAAAAGGATGCACCCAGCTTGTGCAGAAAACTGGCAGGGCAAGGAAAAAGCAGAGTCTACGCTCTGTCCTGAACTCTGTCACAGGGCTCACTTTTGATCTTTGCTGGACAGAGGTAGAGATGAGATTGTGGAAGTATAGTCTAAACAACACCACTGACTCCTTGATGTTGTTGTTTGCTGACTTCTCCTGGAAGATGTTTCTGCATCCCGGCCACATTTGAAGCCCTGCCTCATGCCTCTCCCCGTAGGAAGCTGGCTAAATATATATTGAAGCACATGGGTTGTGCAAATTCAGCATTTAATTTAGCAAAAATTAAAAAGCTGATGGGAGAGTGCATAGGTAGACAGGTACAGGTGTGGTAAATCCACATTTTGCTTCTGGAGCTTTGATGGAAAAAATGAGGAAGGACCTGGGAATAAAGACCTGAACCCCCCCAATATTTTCTCTTGCTATTAAGGCCAGACGTCAAGGCCACGCTTCTTCTGGAATCTGGCATTAGGATCCACATGACAGAGTTCGAGTGGCCCAAGAACATGATGCCGTCGGGCTTTGCCATGAAGGTAATTCGTGCCGCAGAGCACAGAATGGGGCGCGCTCTCCCACTGCTGGTGAGCTGGGGCACGCCCGGCCGTGCCGCTGTCGCTGGTTGCATGTGGCTCGGCCAGCCGCCCGCTTCACGCTCCCCTGTGCTTTCCCCGCCGACAGTGCCGCAAGCATTTAAAGACCAGGCGGCTGGTGAGCGTGAAGCAACTCGGCGTTGACAGAATAGTGGACTTCCAGTTTGGAAGTGAGGAAGCGGCGTATCACCTCATAATAGAGCTCTATGACAGGGTAAGTGGAGGGGGGAAGGGCTGGGGGTGTCTGGAGGGGGCCCTCCTGCCTCTTTCCCCTCCCAGCCTCCCAGCAGGGTCTCCATGCAGGTGGGGTGGGGAAGACCCGGCCTGGAATTTCCGTGTGCCGCTCCTGAGGGTTCTGTGATTCCCCTCCAGCAGTCTGGGGGCAGGATCTCTCTGCTCACCTCGCCTTGTGCTTCCCGCAACAGCCCACGGCAGCACCCCCTCCTCGCTAGGGGGTCTCTGGGGATTCTTTGGGGCTGCACCAGGTGGGCTGCTTGTGCTCAAGCTGCCCTGCCGCCTTTCTGGTTTAGGCATACCTCAGTCGGGGGAGTGGGAGAGAATGCAGATCAAGGCGAGTGCTTCAGGGCCGCCCCGGGTGACGACGTGTTTGGGTGTGTTGCAGGGCAACATCGTCCTTACTGACCACGAGTACCTGATCCTGAACATCCTGAGGTTTCGCACGGATGAAGCGGATGATGTCAAGTTTGCGGTGCGGGAGCACTACCCGGTCGATAACGCCAAGCCGGCATCGCCGTTGCCCACCTCAGAAAGGTGCCGCTGTGTTTTGCGCAGCCCTGGGACTGTGGCACAAGCACCCCCAGAGCGCAGTGCAGAGAACAGCGTGGGGCTGCCTTGCGGGGGTCGTCCTTGTCTGCCTGCATTGCTTTGGTTTTCCTTGCATTTCAGTCTGTACTCTAGAGATGCTGGTCCTGCCCCCCCCCCCCAAATGTCACTGCTGTAACGGGGGGTTGTGTGTTGGTGTTTGAATAGCGCCTGTAATCATCCACACTTCGGAGCAGTTGTGAAGCAGTGTTTTGAAGCTTCACAGTAGAAGATCGCAAGAGGCTCAATCCTTTATCTGTGGGACCTTCCTTTGGGAAGGAAACAAGCCTTGAAAGCTGGCAGTGTGGAATTCCCTGCCCTTTTCCGCAGGGCCCCAAGCACTCGGCCTGGGTGGCTCTTAGCTTGCATTAGGAGTGAAATGGACCAGACCAGACCAGCTGCCTCTTGGGAACCCTCCCGTCCTTGTTCTGGGCTGCAGCCTCCATTGGCTGCATGAAATCCGGGAGATAAAAACCCCCGAGCAAGCAGGTTCTGGGTGGGGATCTGGGTTAGTCTGGTGTGGCCACCGCAGGAAAGTTTGCACCCCCTTCAGGTCTGGCAAGTGGCACAAGCTTTTGTGAGCCAGAACGGACTTGATTAGATGCAGGGGGTGAGCGGGCTCCCTTCCGCTCTGACACCCCCCGGCCTCACGCTGAGTCTGCCATAAGACCTGGGGCATTTGGCACAGCCAACCCCCCTGAACAGAACAGGGATGGATGTGCCCCCCTTGCCTGTCTTCCCTCGCGCTGATCTTTGCTCCTGCTCGTCCTAGGTTGACAGAAATAATCACCGCCGCACCTAAAGAGGAGCAGATAAAGAGAGTCCTAAACCCCCACCTTCGTAAGTACCATTTGGGTTATATGAAGCCAGCCAGCTCCTGCATCAGGGCTGGTGGAAGCAGGCTTCCCTGCCCTAGCCACCGCATGGGAGCATCTCTGGTCTCCCTCCATCCCTAGCGCTGGCCTTAAGGAGACCCTGCAAAGTCTAGTAGAGGCACCTTCCACTCAGGGATTGCATCTCTGCCCCTTTTCAGGGATTCCGCCCCACAGCATATCCGGTTTGGCAGGATGCCGTTGTGGGGCAGGAGGGTGTGAAAAAGTTTAGAGGCTTCGTTCCTGAATCTGGGTGCAGCCCGGTGATGTTGCTGCTGTTTTTAAAGTTTGCACACACCTTGTATAATAGTGGGGAGAAAAGGACAGGGAGAGCTTTCTTGGTAAGAGAGAGGCTGTGCCGCTCACAGAGAATTGCTCCAGTGAGATCTAATCCCATGCTCACCTTGAGATACAGAAAACTTTGCCACAGAAGGGCCTGTGATGTTTGAGGCTGGGGAGGAGGAGAGTCCATTTTCTTCATCCTCTATATTTTGCAAGAAAAAAGTGGGATATAAATCAAATAAATAAATCGTCTCTGCTGTGGGGCCCAGCTTAAAACCTTTTGCCCTCAGGCTGTTTTACTTGTCTTGTAAGCAGACCTCTTCCCCTCTCACCCCACTTTTGTTTTCAATGCAGCTTATGGAGCTACTCTGATTGAGCACTGCTTGGTAGAAACGGGATTTCTGAGTAATGCCAAGATTGAGCAAATGGAAAGCAAAGGTAGGAGCTCAAACCCTTGAACATGAAATTGGTGCGGTGTCTTTCCTTCCTGGTCTTCTAAGCCCCCTTGCCCAACACGGGCTCTGACCACATGGTTTTCATGCCAAAAGTCCTGCGTACAGTCTGTGGTATCTCGAGAGCAGGCTGAGAAATATTCCTGCCTGCCACTCCGGAGAGCCGCTGCCAGTCAGTGCCAGTAATGCTGGGCTGGGTGGTGCAAGGGCCTGATTCAGCGCAAGAGGCATCCTAAGTGAGGCTCGCGCTGGCCAGATGCGGCCTGAAGAGGATGCGCTGTGGCACAGCGGGAGCCTGCCATCTCAGAAACCTTGGCTGTAAAAAAGCCCCTTCTCTTTCTCTCCATTTAGATATTGAAAAGGTGCTCGTGGCTTTACAAAAAGCAGAAGACTATATGGAACTAACAGACAACTTCAATGGCAAGGTAGCTCATAATTTGGTGACTGCTTTTCTGACTAGCATCTCTTCAGATTTTGGCATAGCGAGTCTCTGAGGGGGAAGAGTAGTCTTGGCCTTGCAAAGCTGAAGGTGCTGCCTCAGGGAAAGGGGAAGGGGGCTGAGCTCAAGGCAGGGCGAGGTGACAGAGTGGGGGATGGCTCTAGGGCAGGGGTCGGCAACCGCAGCTCTGGAGCCACACGCTGCTCTTGAACCCCTCTGCCGCGGCTCCGGCTCCGTCACTTGAAGCTCCACTCAGGAACACAGCAACACAGCGCTAGCTAGTTAAGTAAATCAGCTAGTTAAGTAAATCGCTACCTTCCTCTGCTAAACAAGCTTCCTGCAGGCTCTCATGTTGCATGAAACACTGCTGAAAGGATTCTCTTTGTCCCAATGTAATCTCCTTCCTCTGAATGTCAAAAGCTGCGCTTGGGACCTGTCACAATTCACAGCACTTGACTATTTATTTATTTATTTTATTTATTTATTAAACATTTTTATGCCGCCCCATTCGCCGAAGCCTCAGGGCGGCTCACATCATTTATCTGCTAATCAGCCACTAAACACACCTATATCTCCAGCTGATCTGCAGACCTAGGCCGATTTACTGAGCACCCCCTCCCCCCAGGCCAAGCATGGATAAATTGAAGAAAAGAAAAGTTTCTGAAGAAAACTGAACGTTTAATGGTACATGGGCAGATTCATTTGCTTTTACTGCTTTCGAACTTATGGGGTTTGCTGTTTAATGCACGCAGTCCTTTAGCACTGACTTTGACTCTTCATGAAGCTGTTCTCCTATTCAAAATATATGAAAGGAGTCCTACTAGTTTATAATGTAAGATTAAAAATAACCGTTTTTAGTGACTGAACAAGAGCTGCAGCTAAATAATGAAGAGATACACAGCATTCAGGTAGAAAACGACATTTGCATTTCATTTTAGATGTCAAAAGGGTCCTGCGGCTCCCAGTGTTTTCTTTTCTGTGGGAAACGGGTCCAAATGGCTCTCTGAGTGTCAAAGGTTGCCGACCCCTGGCCTAGGGGAAGGGTCTTCCCGGTGGTGGCACCACCCTTTGGAGAAAAGGCACACAATGAAGTTCTGGTTGTCAGTTGCTCTTCCCAGCTTCTCCGTTTGCTTTGTTTGGTCTTTTCCTCCCATAGCGGTAACCGTACTTTGAGCTCACCACCTCAGCTCCCCCTTCACAGTTCCAAGAATAGGAACTAGAAGAAACATTCAGGGCTTTCTCTCCCCCCCCCCTCCTGTAGGGCTATATTATCCAGAAAAGAGAGCGAAAGCCAAGTCTGGAACCAAACAAACCTGGCGAAGAAATCCTCACGTGTGTATTTATTTTATTTCTTTATATATCGATTTATATCCTGCCTTTTTCCCACAAAGGGCTCAAGGCAGCTTACATCTCCTCCTCCATCGTATCCCCACAACAACAACCCTGTGAGCTGGGTCGGGCTGAGAGTCTGTGACTGGCCCAAAGTCACCCAGTTGGCTCCATGGCTGAGCAGGGACTCGAACCCAGATCGTCTGAGTCCCAGTCCCATGCTCTTCACCACCACACCACCCTGGCTCTGTATCTTGATGGGGGCACGGTGTGGGGACCGCCGCTGGCTGTGCTGCCAGTCCGCTGGTGACATGATCCGGTGTGTCTCTTGCAGATACGAGGAGTTTCACCCTTTCTTGTTTTCACAACATGCAAAATGTCCGTATGTGGAGTTTGAATCTTTCAACAAGGTACAACATTATGCTTCATATTTATCAGTGGGCCATAATTTTTTCATTGCAGGGGCAGGGTAGGGTTTGTTGGGGGGTAATTAATTGCAAATGAATAAGGCTCTGAATGTAGATTTGCGTGTGTGAGAATGGAGTTTGGGAGTTGGAGTTAATGATATTGAGGAAGGCTGGTGTTTGTCTGGATTGGTGATTTTGAAGGCGGTTGAATTTTGCAGCAGGCCTGAGGATCAGAAATCATCAGAATAGGAGCTTTGGCACAAAAAGTTCTTTGGCTAGTGTGAATTGTGAATTCACCATTTATTTTGTTTTGCAATTTTTCAGTTTAAGAGTTTGAACCAATCTAATGGAAGAAGCATGATGGATGTCATTGGTTATGCTCCAAACCTGTTTTTCGGTTATGTTGAGCAATTAAAAATTGATTCCTGATTATATATCAATATGCATTTTACTCTTTTGAAGGCAGTGGACGAATTTTACTCTAAGCTGGAAGGTCAGAAGATAGACTTGAAGGCATTGCAACAGGTACTCATCTCATGAAAAGAGTTAGCATTTGACACGACTTCCACGTGCCCCCCTAGAGGGCCGCATGGCCAGCCTGGAGAATTGCAGCGCTATTTCAGTTCAGCAACTCCGAACCAGAGCTGTGTCCCATTTGATTATGGGAAGGGAGGCAACCTCCGTGTGCATTCGAGGCCCCTTCCAAACTATGCGGGAAGCCTTTCCGTCCTTTGCTGGAGTTGTCTGGGGCTCTGTGTGGGCTCGGCCCTTGTGTCGTGCTGGAACTCAAGCCTGCAGCTGCTCTCGAAGCCATGCAGTTCAGCGGTGATCCCAGCGGTGTCCAGAGCAGGGGCAGTGGTGGAACCCCCTGGCTCGAGTAGGCCAGAGGAGCTCCCTCACCACCTGCTCGCTGGAGTGCGCAAGCAGGGAATGGCTCTTGCTTGCCGTGGCTGGCTCATCTCGGCCTGAACCTTTCCTCGCTTTGTGTCCCAAAAGGAAAAGCAAGCGCTGAAGAAGCTGGAAAATGTTCGGAAGGACCATGAGCACAGACTCGAAGCTCTTCATCAAGCTCAGGTAGGAGCACTGAGCATTCCCCGGTTGAGTCCTGAGCAGAAATGAAGTCCAGGTTTATGGCACAATCCTTTTGTCCTGAGAATTTCAGTTCCAAACAAAGACAGGCAGAAATCATGGCACAAAGTGTGGTATGAGAAGGCTAAGTTGCATGATTCTTTTTTTAAAGTTACCATACTAGAAAATCATTAATGTTGGTGTAGGAAAAGTTATACTAAGATGGGTTTTCCATCCGTGGAAGCTTTTCTGTATCTAAATTCATTGAATTTTTGAAGGGATTGTAAGACATGATTTACATTTTGGATAAAGATGGAGAATTGAAATTGAGCTATAAAAACAGGGAGTTGATATTTTTTGGTGACATAAGGTGTAGATACAATTGAGATATGTTAAAGATTGTAAAGTGTGGGGCTTTTATAAGGAGTTAATAGTATTTGACTAAGTGATGCTTAAACTAGATGAAATATTAGCAACCTCGTATAAAGAAAGCTTGTATAAAATGTGTTATAGGTGGTAACTGTCACCAAATAGATTTAGCCAATAGATTAGCCAAGATGTTTTTAAAGATGTTAAATGGATGTTGGATCTGTAAACATAAATTGGGTATTTTTATTATACAGGGTAGAGGAAATGGTACAAAAATCCTTGGTTTCTTAAACCTGAACTTTCTTTTTTATTAGACATTATACTAGAACATTAGTAAATAAGAAATGTATCTGATTTTACTTGTAATTATTGCGGTGAGTAGTTTATTTGCTTAATACTGGAAAATGAAGAATTACCCATTGTTGAATTGATTAAAAGATCCTGGATTGTCCAGAAATGGTCAGACTGAATTTACCAGTGAAGGAGAAAGAAGATACTGACTTCTATCAAATTTGGAAATTTTTTCTTTTATGATTGGCTAGAGAAATGGGACTTTGCATAGACTTAAGCATGTTTTTTGGACTTGGCTTAGATTTAAATATGTTTTTAAGTTATCATAAATGGATTTGAATATGGCTAAGGAATGCTTTAAAAAAATGAGTAGGGGGCTGACCCAGTATGTCTGATGTATTTGATGATTGATGTTTTTAGTGTTAGTTTAGAATTTTAATAAAATTTATTAAAAAAATAGAAATCATGGCACAAAGGCTAAAGATGTGAAGCTCGCACGGGAAAGAATCAATCGTGGTAATGCATACGCTTCCTGTGCTGATGGTCTCAGATTCAGTCTTCTCTGTCTCAGTTAAAGGGTCCTCGGATAGCCAGGCCGGGAAACCCCTTTCTGCTAGGAGCCATGGCTGGTCGGAGCGGGACCGCCGCAGGACCAAGCAACCCAAATCATACCACAAGCACATCTCAGCAGTGCTTCTGGGTGCAGAGGAAATGCCCGGGGCCCTGCTGAGATGTGCTTGTGGTATGATTTGGGAAGCTGAAAACTTTTGCTGTGTTCTCTTTGCCGGAATTGGTACAAAAGACCAGTGGGGTGCAGAGAGGCAGAGTGTTTGTCCTGGCACTGGGGAATCTGAGGTTCAACCCCGTGTCCAGCTCGGAGGGCACTGGGTCACAGACAAGCCACTTTGTTCGTCTGTCCATCCACCTCGCCCCACAGAATTGTGGTGAATACAGGAGGTTGCTGGCCGAGGACAAGGTGGCTGGATGGAGTCGCTGGGGCAGTGCGTGTAGGCTTGGGGGGACTCTGAGGGACGGTGGGGGGCAGGAGAGCCTGGGGGAACGTTGTCCGTGGGGGGCGATGGGTCGGGCTGGACTTTGCGACTAAACAAACAACTAGGATGCTGTGCTCAGCTGCAAAATGATAATTAAGACGTGCTGTCATGTCTCCTCCTTTTTGCAAAGGAAATCGACAAGGTGAAAGGCGAGCTCGTGGAAATGAACCTTGAGATAGTCGACCAAGCCATCCAGGTTGTCCGGAGTGCCTTGGCCAACCAGATCGACTGGACGGAAATCAGAGCCATTGTCAAGGAGGCCCAGGCCCAGGGGGACCCTGTGGCGAGCGCCATCAAGGAGCTGAAGCTGCAGACCAACCACATCACGATGCTCCTGCGGTGAGCCCACTGCCAGCCGGGGAAGCGGGCGAGAAACGGGCCCCAGCCGGTGCTGGGCAGGCAGTCTGTGGCTCAGGGTCCTGAACCGGCGCGGCAGGGGTTCCCAGGCAAAGGAACCAGGGGAGCCAAGCGCCTGTCTCTGAGAAGGGCATCCCTCAGCCTGCTGTGCCGGAGCACGCGCCCCTCAATCACAAGAGTTTTCCTTCAGAGGAACCCCGATTTTGTGGGGTGGGTAAGCTGGGTGCAGTTGTGTGTGGGTTTTTTTGTAGACACATAATTCAGTGTGGACTCTCACTGCTGCTTTGGTGTGAGCACACACTACAAGAAAATGGAGCAAAACTCTTCCTCCGAATGGTTCAAACAGCTCCCACGGAGCTGGCAGTGTGCCAACAGTTTAAGGGAAGTTTTTCTCACCCCAGAGCCTTTGTTTATACACCTAACCTCTTGGGGTTTTTTTGCTTGGCTAGAAACCCGTACATACTTTCAGAGGAGGAGGAGGAAGAGGAGGCAGGGGAAGAGGAAGAGGCCGAAGAGCCGAAGGGGAAGAAGAAGAAGAAAGCCAAACAACTCAAGAAGCCCCAGAAGAACAAGCCCCTGCTGGTGGATGTGGATCTTGGCTTGTCTGCGTATGCAAATGCCAAAAAGTGAGAAACCCGGCCGTTTGGCGGGTGCCTTTGGAGGCGGCGCGGGGGGGCCTGTGCCGCTGCTGGGCCCCCCTCTCCTGTCACCTCATCCACGAGTTCCTGTCCGAGGGATCCAGTCCCGTTCATCCTCTGCAGGACCCCTTCTGATTGCGCTGCAGAGGCTTGGGAGGCCACGGCCGGACGGCTTACATGGCATCGCCACTGCAGCACACCCCCCTCCCCCCTGCTATGGGCCCAGGCGGGAGGCACGCCGCCCCCTCTCACAGGCGCTTCCCCCCGGCTTTTGGAGATGCCGCAAGGAGCAGCTCCAGCGCGGGCTGCTCCTCAGCAGTCCTGGGCTCCCGAGGGTCCCTGGCGGTGCAGGAGGAAGGGCGCCGCAGCGGTTCCCTCCCGCTCGTCGGCAGCGCGCTGGCGCAGGGCCTTCGTCCTCCTGCCCAGCTGCAGCGGAGTCTCGCGGCTGGTGGCTTGTGCTGTGAGTTCCTGGCCGGGGCCTTTATCCCCCTTCGTGCCTGAGGCGCGTGGTTGTGATCGCCTGTAAGCATCCTTGGAAAGCCTTGCCCTGGAGGGCGGCATTTGAGGGCACAAATGGAGGAGGAGGCGGTGCTTGCTCTGCTAGTAATGAGAACGAGCTGGGCTGGAGCCGTGATGTGGCTGCTTCTTTTCCAGATATTATGACCACAAGAGACACGCTGCCCGAAAGACCCAGAAAACTGTGGAAGCTGCAGAGAAGGTATACGAACAGGTTCTTTGCTTTCCTGTGAAAACATCAACTTAAAAAATCTCTTTCTTTAGTTTCTTGTCATTGTGGCCACCCTGGAGCATGAGGCCATTCTTTCTAGTCCTCTTCAAAACATAGCAGAGTTTAAATGAACCGCATTAACCGTATAAATGCTTGCCGTCGGATGAGCCAAAGCCAAGAACTAGGCATTGTCCAAAGGCCGTGGGGGCAGCCTTGTCTGCCACCGTGAAGCCAGAGCTCCAGTTTCTGACGGGGCGGGGTGAGAGCAAGATGGCAAAACCGGGAGTGCCAGAAGGCCTCGTGCGCGCATGGGGGTGGTGCGCATGGGGGGCTGAGAAATGTGCACGCTCGGCGAGGACGGGAGTGCCACGAATCCGTTCGTATTCAGAGCCCGTAACGGATGTGTGGGATCGGAGGAGCAGTCCCTGGAGCAGCGGCAGGAAGAGTCCTCACTTCGCATGCCCAGCGGTGCTGCCTCAGCAAGAAGGAGGTGTGACCTTGAGCCTTCGCGTGTGATTGTCTTTGATTTGTCCATTGAACAGGCCTTTAAATCGGCAGAAAAGAAGACCAAGCAGACGCTGAAAGAAGTTCAAACTGTCAGCACCATTCAGAAGGCTAGAAAGGTTTACTGGTGAGCGGCTGGACCTGGGCCCAAATACGTGGCTGTTGGAAGCGCCCGAGGTCTTTTTTCTTGGTTGGGCAAAATTGAAAAGAGGCAAGAGTTGAGTTCAGGGCCTAAGAGTGAAATGTTAGGGTGTTTTATGCGGGGACCCCCGGTCTTTGGTGGAGGAGGATAGCCGGGGAGGGCTGATGCGGCCCCAGCAAGCATGAAGTGTTCATTGGAAAGAGTGTCCCCCCCCCCAGCCCAATCTGGCTTGGCACAGTTCCAGGACGTGTGCAGCTTGTTTGCGGAGCTGGATCAAACAGGCACTGCCGCAGTCTCTCCCGGCCTTCCCTGGGGCGAGCCCGGCTTCTCTGCCTTATTTCAAATCCTCCTCCTCCAACCAGGGACCTTCCAGAAGGGCTGCAGCACTGCCCCCAGTGCGCTGGAAATGGTGTACGCCAGCAAGTCTGAAGAGCCCCAGTTACGGGGAAGGCTGTTCTCACTCAGCCGTGTTCCTGCAAAACCAAAGCGATTGTCTAGGTCTGAGTGGTCTATGTCAAAACACGATCGCCTGCTTGAGAATGCTTGAGACAGTTCCGGGGTGCTCAGGTGGGCGATATCCTGGCCCTTCCAAAGTCCCGCTTCTCTCTAAGTGGGACATGGTCATTCCAGAGGCTGTGGGGACCGGTCCCCATTTTGATAGGCCTGCAGTCAGTTTTGCAGAAGCCCCAGTGGGTTCGCAGTGACTCCTAAGCTCCACAGGGCAGAGCTCACTGCAGAGAGGTAAAGGATGGGGAGTGGGTGGCCTTTGCTGGACTACAAATCCCATCATTCCTCACTGGCTATGCCGGCGAGGTGTGAGCTGCAGCTCGCTTCCCAACCCGTCCAAAGTGCGACAGTCACTGCTTGCCGGAGTCTTTGTGGGCCACATGCCATGAAAAGAGCAGTACCTGCCCCCTCGTGCACCTAATCCAGTGATGGCGAAACCGTGGCACGCGTGGCACAGAGCCCTCTCTGTCGGCACGCAAGCCCAGTCGCCCCAGCATTGCCCCAGCAGCCGAGCATCGGATAACAGCCCACACAGGGGCCATGCGCATGCTCAGAAAGGAGTAGCAGCGCCAGGCGATGACGTCACGAACCGTGACTCATTAGCTGCGACTCATCCAAGCTTTCGCATGGCCAGTCGGTGCGCTGCCAAGGATGGATGGATCGATGGCTAGATAGATAGATTTGCTTGGACTGGCTGTGAGTTGTTTTTTTCTAAACTAAAGCCTTCGTTTTCAGGTTTTCTTACAGTGTTGGCGCTTGGCAATAAATAAGTGGGTTTGGGGTTGCAGTTTGGGCACGCGGTCTCTAAAAGGTTTACCATCACTGACCTAATCCAAGGGAGCTGCGAGATTCGCGGGTGGCGGGGTGGCATGAGCATCCTTTCTCTTTGTACCGATGCTTTTTGGTCTGGCTCGATGTCCTCTGGCAGGTTTGAGAAATTCCTGTGGTTCCTCAGTTCGGAGAACTACCTCGTGATAGCTGGGCGAGACCAACAGCAAAACGAAATGATTGTCAAGAGATACCTGAGGCCAGGTGAGTCTGGCTCTCTGTTCAGGCACAGGTGGTCAGGACTCTGTTCATCCACCGAGCTGAATGTGCACAACCCCATGATGCCAGTTTGAATCCCCAGGTTGCCCTTGAACCTGTCCGGAAAAGAGGGAGCTGGTGGTGGGAGAGCCACTCTCCATCCCCGTGACTGTGCGGGCAGCTTGCGTGGAGGTTAATTAGTGCTCGTTGCGCGATCTTTGGTATTTGCCCTGACCAAAGCTGAGCTGCACACATCGGTTTTATTACTCATTTGGGCGCGTTTTCTGTTCTAAGTGAGTGGCTCTAGTGCTCAGTAAGCGCCTCAAATGAGGAATCGCCGCTTGGCTTCTGACTGACTCAGTGTGCCGCGATCACGTGGCTTGTCCAGAGTGCGAGGAGGGAAGGTCCCAGAGAGGTCCGCCTGGCGCCGTCGTTATTTGTTTTTCGGCGCCAGGTGAAGACCTTTTTATTTAAGCAGCATTTTAAATGTTAATATTATTGAATTTTATTTGGCTGGGGCGGCTTATTTTATTCTACTGTCTATATTTTAATTGTTATTGTTTTAATTTATTGTGTATTTTATTCAATGTTGTGAGCCGCCCCGAGGCTTCGGCAAGGGGCGGCATAGAAATGTTTTAATAAATAAATAAATGAGGATTCGGCACGTCCACGGAAACAGAGCGCGCACGGGTGTGGCGTTACTGGCCGCATCCTGTTCGTGCTGCCACCTCGGTGCGAGGATCGGACCGCTAGCTGTGTGTCCCTCGTGGGGCCCTGAGGACCCACGGAAAGCCGCCGCAAGAAGCTGCTGTCGAAAAATGCCTGGAACGCTGTCCTCAGCGCCAGCGCCGCTTGGCCCAAACCCTGGGGGGTCCAGACTGGGGAGGTTCTCCTGCTTAAGCATCCGCAGCACCTCCGCACTCACTCAGATGATCGCCGGGGCCTTCTCCCCGCACTCTCATTTATGTATTTAAATTATTTATCTCCTGTCCTATATGCCAAGCGTCTCAGGGTGGCTGACAGAAATCGAAACGAGCGGACCCTAATCAAACCCCCCCTAACAGCCGTCGCTTCTGTCTCTGCCTAAGGGGACATCTACGTGCACGCAGATCTTCACGGAGCAACCAGCTGCGTGGTCAAGAACCCGACAGGTACTGCTTTCCGGGAAAGATGTTTGGGGAGAGGAGCCCATGAGCGATGGCTCCCCCCCGCTCTTATCTTTCCGTCCCGGGAGTCAGAGCCAGGGTGGGGGTGTTCCCTGAGACCTCTGGCTGGCTGTGGAGGCAAACGGACGCACTCTCTCCAGCGAGCTTCCCCGGCAAGCGGTGTGGGGTTCGGGGTGTGGGCCGCCCGCATGTGAACTTGCTGCCGGTGCTGCTGTTCCAGGGGACCCGATCCCTCCGCGGACGCTCACCGAGGCAGGGACGATGGCTCTGTGCTACAGCGCAGCCTGGGACGCCCGGGTCATCACTAGCGCCTGGTGGGTGTATCATCATCAGGTAATGAGGTCTCGGGGGGTCTCCTGTGCCCGCATGACCTGCCCGGAAAACGGGCCCCTTCGCTGCTCTAAGCCGGACAGGGCCGCCGCTGCATGCCGTGAAAGCCATGGCTGCTCTGGGGGCCAGGCTCCCTCCGCAGAGCCCCAGAACTTCCGCAGGCGGCTTCAGCGTTGCGTCAAAGGCTGTGTGCTTCCGCGCTCGGCAGGCCAGTTTGCCTGTGCCTTGCGCACCTTGCTGTGGAAAAACGGCTTTGCCAGGGGGTCACACAAGGCCAAGCAGCTTCCTGCAAGAATGGGCCCCGATCCACGGGTGCGCCAGCCCCCAGAAAGGCAGGTGTCCTTTGGCTGCAGGAGACCAGCCCGCCGCAACCTCCTGGCCCCGCTGGACAGCAGCTCCTGGAGCCGTGCTGGCCGGGAATTAGAGGAGCCGCGTCCAGCACAGCGGGAGGCGCCAGCATGGGCACGGCTGCCCGCCGCAAACACTGCCGTGCTCCGGAGGTCTCCGCGGAAGCAAGCCGCTTTTCTGAGGGCCGTTGCCAGCGTTTTCCGAGCCTTGTGCCTGGTGGAGCTGCAGCGCCTGCAGCGGGGGCTTCGGTGCTTCTCGCCCTGCATGCGGACAGCGGGTGGGCTAGGGGCCGCTCTGCCTCTCCCCGGGGTAGCGTTCCTGCTGAGGCTCCCGCTGCTGCCACGAGCCTCAGAGCCCTCCAAACACTGCCCCTTCCGGTGTGACAGTGTCTCCGGCATGGGGAGGGGCCGCCAGGCTAGAGCTGCTCGCTCCCTGGGCTCAGACCTTCGGCTGGGGAAGGAGCCCGAGGTGCGTGATTCTCCCTGCAGGGGGGCCGCCTGCCCGTGGGGGGCTGTCCTGGGAGGCGTGCGTGCAGGGAGAGGTGGAGGATGGGCAGCCTCCCCTGTCCAGGCGCAGAAGGGGCAGGACGGAAGGGGCGCGAGCCGGAGGCAGCCGCAGTGGGGGCCGCGCCGCAGGAGGCCCTGCTCCGTCCTCTTCCGGGGCGTCCCTTCCTCTCCCCTGCCGCTTCAAAGAGCTCTTTCAGCAAGCCAGGCGCAACCCTGGGGGCGTCGTGAGCAGTGCCGGGCCGTCTTGCACACCGGGCACCGGCGGGGGCGTTCTCACTGTGTGCGAGGAGAGGCGTGCAGCCTCAGGAAAGTCCCGGGCTGGCTTGGAGCATCAGTGTGGGGAGCTGCCGCCGCTGAGGGAGGGTCCGGTCCAGAGGCAGGTTCTGTGTTCCAGCAACGGCTGTAAGACCGGCCCCGTTCTGCAAGGGCCTCCCCCACCCCACCCCACCCCATCCCCCCTTCTGTCACTTCTGTTCAGTACTTCTGCTTCATCACTTTCTCCACGCAGGTTTCGAAAACCGCTCCTACCGGAGAGTACCTCACCACAGGAAGCTTCATGGTCCGAGGTGAGGCCCGGTTCGGGGGGCCCTGTGCGGTTCCCCGTGGCTCCCGCGCTGGTCTGTGGGGTGGGGGCGGACTGGGGCCGTCTGCTCTGTGAGGAGGGGGTTTCTCATTCGCGGCCAGACTCCACTTCTGTGTGGCCCGGCTGAGCCGTGATCGTGTCTCTTGCTTTTTCCAGGGAAGAAGAATTTCCTGCCTCCTTCTTACCTGATGATGGGCTTTAGCTTCTTATTTAAGGTGATGGTTTGTCGTTAGGCCGTTCAGCAGCCATGCGCATTGACTCTCGCGTGTCCCGCTGGAACAGGGCAGCCTTCCGACATGCGGCTCTGCCAGCTCCCGCCCCAGTCGTGTTTGAAACACTCCGCAAATGCTTCCCTGAACTTCCGCGCAAGCCAAATCGCCTTTTGTCTGCCTCCGCCACAGCTCCACCTTTCAGCGGTGCGGCAGTGGCAGGTGGGGCCTCAGAGAGGAGCGGAGGGCCCAGATGGGCCGTGTGTTGCTCACCTGCTTTTGGCACCATCGCCCAGAGCCTTTTTGGAATACCTGGGCATTCCTGGATCAGAAGCGGGCTGGGCCTGGGCGTGAGCAGGAGCTGCCTCTGTGGTTGACTTGTCCCCGGAGGGGAGGAAGGGCCCGCGGTTGCAGGAAGGCTTTTGCTCCGCAGAGTCTGCTTGGCATCTTTAATGAGCCAAGGGAGACGCGTAGGATCTGCTTGGGTGCACCACCCAAGTAGGGCTTGTTGTCCTGATCCAGAAGGTATCTCATGCCTTGTAATGCACGAGTAAAACAAATAGCCTAAATGAAATAAATAATAAATCCAGAGGGTGGATAAGTGAGAGATACCGCTGCTCATCTCTGTGTGCTTCAGCAATAAAGCACAACC
Source organism: Varanus komodoensis (assembly GCF_004798865.1). Taxonomy (NCBI): domain Eukaryota; kingdom Metazoa; phylum Chordata; class Lepidosauria; order Squamata; family Varanidae; genus Varanus; species Varanus komodoensis. The sequence continues at coordinate 65,337,555 of NW_025335761.1, forward strand.
TCCGTTATAGTTGACACTCGCGTTTCAACACGCGAGCTCTCAAGTCGGCTCGTGCCGGGAGTCAGGCATGTTGTGGGGTCTGTTCCAGGAGGGCTGGCCTGAGCTGCCCGGGAATTTTGCTCGCAGCCGCTGACACGTCGTCTCTGCCCTCCCCCAGGTGGACGAATCGTGTGTGTGGCGGCACCAGGGCGAGCGGAAGGTCAAGGTGCAAGATGAAGACATGGGGACCGTGACCAGCAGCACCAGTGAGCTGGCGGCGGAGGAGACGGAGCCCTTAGGTCTGCTGCCAACGGCGCGCTCCCCTCGGGGTGCCCAGGGGCTCAGTCCGTCCTCCACAGGCTGCCAGGGAGCCTCTGAGGGAAGCCCGGCCGGGGGGCAGCGTGCCCCTGCGTCCACCTGGCGGGCCTCCTGGGAGGGGGAGATGGGGAGGAGTGAAAGGTAGCAGCGCCCAGGTGTTCTGTTCTGGGAAGGAACTCTGCAGCGCACGCACCTTAAGCTTCTGCAGCGAGGAGCGGCTCTAGAGAGCAGCTGAAAAATCTGGTGCGGGGCCCAGATTGTGGGGGGGGCTGCCCCTGCCCCAGACCCGTGCCAACCTTGTGCCCTGCCCCGTGCCTGCCTGCCCGCCTGCCCCAAGCGCTGTCTTGCCAGGAGCTGTTCTCTGGGAGCGACGGGTGCTGTGGCCCGCCCCTCGGCAGCCGGTCCTCAGGCTCCGGGTTCGGGTTGGGTGCCGCGGGCTCCGTGCTGCCGGACCAGCACAGCCCACCTCCGCGCCTGGGGCCGGGGGCCGTGGTGCAAGGGGATGTGGCCTGCCGGAGGGGCTTCTCCCGAGCGGTGGCTTCCTGGGCCAGGGTGGCTTTCCCCGGGGTGGTCCGAGAGCCCGTGGACCCCCCAGGAACCCGCTGGTGCCAGGGCTGGCCAAGGGCCTCCTCCTCCTCCTCCGCAGCCTCTTGGGCGCATGCTGGCCGTGCAGGAGGGTGGGGCCCCACAGACCCCTGCCCCTTCTCGGGCGTGCCGTTGCGCCTCCCCTCCCGTTCGAATGCCAGGAGCTGCCATGTTTGTGCTGTGCGTCCTGAGCCACAAACGCAGCTCAGCCCCCCGTCCCCGGCTGTTCCCCAGACGCGCCAGAGGGAGACGACAGCAGCAGCGAGGCGGGGGAGGCCACGGACGGGCCTGAGGAGGGGGAAGTGCGCCAGCCCGAGGGCGAAGGGCACGGTGCAGGCGACGCTCCGGAAGGATCCTCCGGCTCCGAGGAGGAGGGGCAGGAGGCCGCGCAGGAGGCCTCGGAGGAGATGCGCTTTCCAGACACGACCATCGATCTGTCGCACCTCCAGGCTCAGAGGTAATTGGGTCAGGCCAAGCTCCCGTCCTGCTCTTGGGGCCGTGGGGAAGGGGCACCGGCCACGTTTGGGGGGCAGCTGAGTGCGCGGGATGAGCCTCGGCTGGCTCGCTCCCGGGACATGGCGCCCGGCCCGGCCTGGCCCGGCCCCTCGCTCTCACCCAGCTGTGCTCCTTTTAAGTGGGGCCCAGGACCGCCTCTGCCCCACACCACTGCGTGACTACCCAGAAGCGACATCTGCAAGGGCGTCCTGGGGGGGCCGGGGTGGGAGAGCGCCAGCTGGACCTGCTGAGGGCGCCGTGCAGCTCAGGGCTTCCTGAGGGGGGCTCGCCTGGCATCCTGCCGGGCGGTGGGGATGCAGTACCTTCCTCAGCCGGGGCAGATGTCCACATCCCTGGAGGAAGGGCCTTGGCCCCTTCCTGTGGAGGCGGGAAAGGCCAGCCGCTCGCCTGATTCCTTGAGTCTTGATGCTGGTGGACACCTGGACACACAGACACACACACACACCCCCGCTTTGCTTTGTGCTGCAGATCCCGGCTGCACCCGACACCCAGAGAGGACGCCGTGCCTGCGGTGAGCTCTTGGCTGCTGGCAGGGGGGCGGGTGCCCTGTTCGCCCCGAGGGCTGCACTCCTTGCGGGGGTGGGGGGGCAGCCAGAGCCGGGGGGGCCCAGGCGGAAAGCTGTTCCAACGCCTTCGAGGGGCAGCTGCTTCGAGGGGCAGCTGAGGATGCCCAAAGCTGGGAAGCTGCCGGCCGGTGGGGGGCTGGGGAAAGGAGCAGGGCCGCCTGGAGGCTGCAGGGCTGGATGGGTGTGGGGGAGCGATGCTTTGGGGCCCCCCTGCGGAGAGCAGGGGGGCCTCATGCCTTTCCCTTCGCAGGGTGACGGCAGGAACCAGGGCCGGAGGCACCGCTCGGCCAGGGAGCGGAGGTAGGCGCCGGCCGGGGAGTCTCGCCCCCCGTGGCTCCCTCCCCGCCCCTCCCCATTGGCTTCCGTGGCACCCCAGCCTGCATGCAGAGCCAGGGGGTGGCGGGGTGGCCAGTGGGGCCTGCCTCCTCTTCTGCCTGAGGTGCCCTTTCTGCGGAGTGGCGCAGAAACCAGTCAGCCCACTGGGGCGCCGGGGAGGGTCTGAAGTGCTCCTTTTCCCCAGGGAGATGAAGAAGAAGGCGCAGCCAAGTGAGCCGGAGGAGCCTGACCCGCCAAGGGGGAGGGAAGAGGGGGAAGGGGCCCAGCCCGCGCCTCCTCCCCGCCCCAGCAAGAACGTGGGTGCCCAGCAGCCCGTGAAGCGGGGCCAGAAGGTAGGCGGAAGCCCGCGATGGGGGCGGCGCACTCGGAGGGCGCAGGCCCGCCGGGGCCGAGCGGCTTGGCTCGCCGCCCCATGCCGCCGGGGCCGCCCCGCAAGCTCCGAGGAAGCCCTCCCAGCCCGTGGGGCGAGCCTCTGCGATGCCCTGGCCTGGGCCTTCGGGGGCTTGGCCGCCACAGCTGCTCCTTCCAGCTCTTGCCAGCGGTGCCCCCATCTCCCTCTCTCTCTCACTGGCAGAGCAAGCTGAAGAAAATCCGGGAGAAGTACAAGGACCAGGACGAGGAGGACCGGGAGCTGATCATGCAGCTGCTGGGCGTAAGTCGGAGCTGTGGCGCACCCCCCCCCCCGCTCTGGGGGTGCTCCCCTGCCCTCCCCCCCCGGGCCCTAATCCTGTGCTCTGCCCCATCCAGTCCGCAGGGTCAGCCAAAGACGAGAAGCCGAAGAAAGCCAGGAAGGGAAAGACGGGCCAGGACCAGGCGAGGAAGCAGCCCCAGAAGCTCCGGCAGGCCCAGAGGCCAGTGGAGCGGGCCAGGATCGAGGAGCTGACCCCCGAATTCCAGGGCATCGCTCTGGAGGAGGACCCAGACGAGAAGGTGAGCGCTGCAGGCAGCTGGTGGCGTCTTCCTCCCGGGCTCTGCCCGCCTTCTTGGAAAGCCACCCGGGTCCGTGGCCCTCGCTGCCTTTCGAGGAAGCGGGTTCCATCGTTCAGTGTTGCTCTGCGTCCCTTCTCTCTTTCCGGCAGACTCCCACCCTCGCCAGGCACTTGCGGGAAGACCTCCTGGTTGGGGGTGGAGAGCAGCCTTGGTCTGAATGGCTGGTTCAGGGCGTGGGGCAGGGAGCAGAGCGAGCCCCACCCTGAGTCCTGCTTGCCTCGCTGGGCTTTAGGGCAAGCGCCAGCGACTGGCTGGCCCCCAGTTCCCGGGGCTACTAGCGTCGTCGCAGAACCCCACAGCGGAGTGGCGCTGCGACCAAATGTTGCAGCGTAACCGCCTCTCCTGCCAGAACGCAGCCGCTCAGGACGCCAGCCAGTCTTGCCCGCTTCAGAGAGGCTGTGAGGGACTGAAACAGGGCACTGCCCCCCCCCCCCACATTTTTGGCTTTTCTTCTCCAGCTGGCCCTCCCTCATGCGCCACCCTCCTCAAGCTGTTTGTGTGTATTTCGTTAATGCTGCTGCTTTGGCTGCTTTTCGAAGTGGGGAGGTGCCCCTGCCCCTGCCAGGGCGGGCCGCTCCTTCTCCAGCGGTTCCGTCTGGGCTCGGCAGCGGGCAGCTGTCTCCGAGTGAGGTCGCCTCCGGGCGCAACCTCTGCCCGGCCATGCCGTCTTCTGAAGAAGGCTCAGCGCCTCGTTTGCCCTTTGCAGGAGGAGCACGATCCAGACCTCCACACCCACGAGGTAATTCGGGGCGATTTCTGGGATCCGGGGGCCCCTTGCCCCAAAGAGAAGGGAGCTGCATCCTGGGGAGGAGGGGGACATGTAGGAACACCCCACCCGGGAGGTGCTGTCCAGTCGGCTGGACACTCCTCCCTCACATGGGTTTCTGCCGCTGCAGCTGGTGCCACAAGCGGCTTTTCTACCACCGCTTTGCTGCATGAAGTGGGCAAAGCTCCCTCATTCCTCCCCCTTCGGCCTCTTGAAGAGGCGTGCAGTGCATTTAAAACCAACGTGCACCATGCAGCGTCCATTTGAGGGGCGGAAGATAAAACTGATAGGATAACAGGGTTGACCCCCCCAGCGGGTGGGGGGTCTGCCAGCTCCGCCCGTGTGGCCTCACGCGGAACGCCTTCTGCGATTCCAGGAAGAGCAGACCCTGTTTGATTCCCTGACTGGGCAGCCCCACGCAGAAGACGTCCTGCTCTTCGCCATCCCGGTCTGCGCCCCGTACACCGCCATGACCAACTACAAGTGAGTGGCGCCCGCTCTTGCTGCCGTGGGTGCTGGCGGGAGTTCGCAAGCCTCCCATTAACCGCGGCTTATTTCTTCTTTTCTAGATACAAAGTCAAGCTGACGCCCGGCACGCAGAAGAAGGGAAAAGGTACTCCCCGCACTCCCTCGCTCCTCCTGGCCGCCAGTTTGTCCTGTCGGCCTGAGGGTCAGAATCAGGAGAGCGGCATTATGCAGTGAACATGTGCGTTGCGAGCAGGGTGACGCCAGTGCCGGAAAGTTCTGGGGCTCGGGCCCATAGGACGAAGCCCCTGCACATACTTGCGTGTGCCGATTCTCACGTGCTCCGACGCCTGTGTCTTAAATGAGCTGCTCCTGAGGACGCTCTTTGTGAAGAGGGACGCGTGATTTCAGGGGCGGAGGGAGCAGGAAGCACAGCGCCCGTGAGCGAAGGGCCAGCTCACCCGGGGGATCGGCCATCCTCCACGTGGTGCCCTCAAGACATGTCGGGGTGCAGCACCCCTCCCTCCCAGCCAGCGGGGCCATGGGGAAGGCTGCCACGACCCCTCCCGCCCTCCTCTGCACACGCGGCCGTCAGTCCTCGGGCGTTGGGGATCGCCACGGAGGCTGAGGCAGGCTCTGGCCCTCGCGGCCGCCTGCTTACCTGCTCTGTGCAGCTCCTGGTGCTTTTGCGGCAAGAAGGTGCCTGGCAGGGTTTGGGTGTCTGAGGAGTGGTCTGGGACGGGGACACATCTGTGGGTGCCTTTCTGTTGGGCTGTTTCACGGTTGCACCTGGTTATCTTTCACACACTGCATTGGGAGTGGGGCTCAAGCGGCAAAGAAGGATGTGTGGAAAGGCTTGGCGGGTCCTCTTTGGGGAGCCAGAGGGACCCCCCCCCTTAGATCTGCACAGGTCGTAAAACACCCACTCCTCACGCTCAGCTGTGGTGGTGAAGAACCACACAGGCGCCGAGGGCCGGCGGAGTGCTTCCCCCCCCGTGGCTACCGAAGAGCCCGGTGGTGTGGCTTGTGGGCCACCCACGCTTGCTGGGTGTGGCTGCTGTGGGCCAGTTTTCAAGGCTGTTCTTACGCACTTCCAACTCTACCGATGGGCCGTATAAAGCCGGGGCTTGTTTCAACAGCTGCCAAGACGGCTCTGCATAATTTCATGCAGTCCAAGGAGGCGACCCCCAGAGAGAAGGATCTCTTGCGCAGCGTGAAGGTAGGAGGCTGCTTCTCTCGCCGCGGTGTGGGGGTCTGTAGCCGTGGGCGAGGGCGAGCAGCACCCACCTTCCTGGCGGGTGCCGACTGCTTCCGTCCAGCCTGGGGAACGGGGCCGTGTGGTGTTTGTTCATTGGTTTCCAGTTTGAGACATTCCAAGAAAATCAGTTTAAAACGGGGATGAACTGCAGCATGGCTTGCATTAAAATCCGAGTCTCGGCAGCCCCGTTTTTGCAGTCTAGCTCAAGTTGACCTGTTTGCCGCTCCTGCTCTGCGTTTACAGCTAATCAAGACGGAATTGTGTGATTCTTTTGCATAGGATACAGAACTATCCAGGAATATTCCAGGCAAAGTGAAGGTGTCGGCCCCTAACCTCCTCAACATGAAAAAGAAGTGATGGCAGCTGCCCGCGGCTTCTCACACCTGCAGCTTCCAGCCGCCTGTGCCCAGTGCCGGGCGTGGCATCTCCTCCCTGGAGCGCCTTCCAGGTTTGCTAATAAAGTCCAGTGCTATGTTTACTGCTACTGCTTTTGTGGAAGTCAGGGGCGGGGGGGGGTAGTTGCCACACGCTGGCTCCCACTTGGTAGGCCCATACGTGGAAGGTCTTCATACGCGTCTCGTGTCGCCCGTCCTGGGTCTTTGGCAATGGAGCAAGAGCCGCGCCTCACCAAACCCCGTTGGAGGGATGCTCACGTCCATTTTCAAGCGGGGGGAAAACTGCTCTGGTTGCATCCTCCTCTTCTGGGCATCCTTGGAACGCTTCCCATGAAGCCCTGCCTGGCCTGGGCCAGGCTAAGGGAACGCCTTTCCCCGGACGTACCAGCCCGGTCCCTGCGGTCTTCATCTGAGGCCCTCCTCCGCTTTCCGCCCCCCAGTGAGGGGAAAGCCTTCTCCAGTATAGCACCCCGACTTTGGAACTCAATTCCACCGGAGAGCTGGTTGGCACCTCCTCTTCTGGCCTTCAGGTACCAACTAAAGGCATACTTGTTCCATAGTTGTTTTAATTAGGTGAATTCTAGATTTTTTAATGGAAATTTTAATCTTAATTTTGTTATGTGCTGCTGTCAATTGGGTTTAAATGCCAGATATTGAGATAATTAAATTTTAATGGTTTTTGTCTTATTTGGGGTTTTAGCTATATATTTCATTTATTTTGTTGTTTGATTTTGTTGAATCTTCAGAGTTTATTTTATTGTTATTGGCCCTTTGGTTTGAATTGTGATGTCTTTCTATTGTTTATGGATTTTAATATGATGTAAGCTGCCCAGAGAGCCTATGGCTAGTGGGGAGGCATATACATTGATTAAACAAATAATGAGCTGGATTCCCGTTGGTGCTTGGAAGATATTAAGTTAGGCTTGAACGAAGAGATGCCTAGCCTGCTTTTCTGCTTTTATTCAAAGAAGCTAACCGTGTTCTGGAACGTTAAGGCAAGAGGAATTAATTCATAGCATGGTCAACTCTTTCCATGCTGGCTGAAGGACGCTGATTGGCATGAAGCGGGATGAGCCACTTTCTGCTGCCTGAGTGAACCTCCCAGCGCTCTGGGGTCAGCGAAGCACCGAGTCCCTTGACACTTGCATTAAATACGTTTATTGCAAACAAAATTTTTACACAAAAATAGGTTCTTCTCTAAGCCATTCACATGCAACAACAAAAAGGGTCCAGGCAGGAGGGGCTCACTACTTACAACGCAAAGATGTTTGACCCACAGAAATGTCACATTTTGCCGCACGGGACCGGTCAGACGCTTGCTTCGCTTCGCAGAGGGGCTCGTCCGTGCCCCGTGCAGCCAGCACTCGCTTGCTCGCGCTTCCTAGGAGCCGGACGTGTTGTTACTCCCGAAGTGCCGGTCCAGGCTGTGGAGCAGGTGCTTGGGCAGGCAGTGCCAGGAGCTGGCCAGGAGCTCCTTGAAGCAGATAATGGACTCCAGGCACAGCCTGGTAGGAGAGAGAAGCGTGTATGGGCCGTGCTCACGGCGCACATTTCTGTTAGGCAAAGCGTATTATACCAAGACCAAACACACATGAACTGTGCAGACGGGAGCTGATCAGAGTGCTTTAAAATCATCATAAGCTGCATTTAAAAAGACCACTATACATGACGACAGAAATGTGATCTGAAATACAGGGAGCAGTAAAATTAGATTATAGAATTGAAATTATGATATATGCAGAGCAGAGACAACACAAATAAAATTCAGGGAGACAGTATCTTTTAATGCACCTCTGCACTGGAAACAAAGTCTCACCTGCTAGTAAAGTAGACCAGGGAAGAGTTTAAAAAGTCACCTGAGTATGGGAGTTAATTTAGCTCTATGCTGCTAGTACTCGCTGACCACATCAAGAGGACGACACACACGCTAAAGGACACATCCAGCCTTCAAACTCCGTATGAGAGCACCATCGGACACCACCCAAGATACGGCACCTGAAGAGCAGCCTTGCTCGGTGGTGAGAACTGTGGCTCTGGCACTCTCTGATGCAGGCTGAACGGCAGGCACTTGATGCCATGCTCAAGAGAGAGAGTGCACCCAAGCATCGCTACCAGTGGCATTTGTGTACAGTGGCTTAACGCCAGGCTCCAAAACCTTCCTGCTCACTTCCTAACACACTTGCATCCTCATTCGAGGAGATGAGCTTCCTGCTTAAGCAGGTCATGCTGGAGGTTTCGGTTCAACACACCTGGAAGACGCCCTATTTCTTGTATTTGTATGCTGCCCCATAGTCCGAGAGCATTCTGGGCGGCTCACAAAAACAGCGATCAGCAGTACAGAGAATAAAATTGTAACACAATAACTAGTACATCCAATAAATATCAGATGGAAACAGGGAGGACAGATGCACAAAACGATTAAAGCGAGCAGTGAGAGCAACATGATAGAACGACGAGTTGCAATAAAAACAAGCGCAAGGGTAGCTGGCCAAGGAAATGGAGCCGTGAGATGCCAACGGCGCCTCCTCGGGAGGAGCACTCCAAAGACGAGGCGCAATAACAGAAAAAGCCCCTTCCCTTGCCATTTCGCCCTGTACCCTGCGGGGGCCCACAGAGGAGGGCATCCATAGGGGGCCTGAAGGATTTGCGCAGAGACGGGCGTACCTTCGCATATGCTGGCCCCGAGCCACTTGGAGCTTCGTATGTTAACATCGGCGCTCTGGCCTGGGCCAGACGGCGATGCTGCTTGCCGGCCGCCGGGACTGGTGTGATGCCGGGACTGGTGTGATATGCTCTTTAGGACAGGTTGTCCTTGGCAGCCGTGTTGCTTTCTTATGGATTGGCCGCTTCCAAAGGCAGCCCCACATAGAGCACACGACAGTAATCCAGGCCGGGGACGGGGGGTCTGCGGGGCCTGTACTTCTCTCCCGTCTCCATGCGAATGGGATCTCGGCTCTCACACTTCATCGACCCTTTTCGCTAACCTGTGGGCAAGCTTGCTGCATAAGTGACCTGCTGATGCAGTTCAGCTGGCCGTCCGAGCCAGGCTGCCTGGTTTTGCAGGCACTTGGGGAGGGTGGCATTCTGAGCGCGCCTGCATTCACTCACATTCGCTTCTAGGGCAAGGCAGGGAACCTTTTGCGCAAAAAGGGCTGAATTTCAACCTGGGAAGTGCCTTAGTTGTGCATTTTGTGGGTGTATCCAAATGCAATGTGAGTGCAGCCTGGAGTCAGGGTCCACTGGGATTTCTACCTGTTTCAAGCCTACTCAGGAGCAAGCATAGCAAGTCCCTGCATGTCTCCTGAGGAGAAAATAGGGCTCCCTCAGCAGCTTCCTCCTCTGGTTCCTCTCCCACAAAAGAGAAAATCTCTCTTGCATGAGCAGCTGCCAAAGCAAAGAGGAGAGCGGACAATTCCAAGCGCTCAGCAAGGAAAAGTTGTTTCCTTGATCAGCTGCTGGTCCGAGATAATAGCTTGGCTCCCTCTTTCTTGGCAGGCAGGCTGCATGGAAGACCTGTCCCTGGTTCTCCTCAGACATATTCCAGCTTAGTTTCCTTCAGTGCCCGTATCAAATCAACGCCACTGTTTTCTCATCCTGTAAATTCAGCCAGTGCAGGGGTTCCTGAGCAGTTAATAGTGCTTTGTTTTTTCCCCACATACCTTACAAGAGATTTTGGTTGAAGAGAAAACACAAGGATCTCATTACTATGTGCCTGGAAAAAAAGAACAGTTAATTAGTACTGGAATTCCATGAATGAAAAAGCGTTATTTTGGGCTGACTTCGATTTCAAAGCATCTCTCAGAGGCCACTTTCCAGTGGCTGGGGACAAAAGTGAGATGGGGTGGGATAATGGCACCCTACCAGGGTGCAGCTCTAAACGCAGAATCTGAAGCGAGATTTCCCTGAGAAGGGCCTAGAGCCCTCCTGCCTCGCAGCTCCAGGCAGCTCTGCTTGCCGCTGTCTGAACGCGCCTGGGACTGTGCCTGGAAGTCCTCCCTGCCAGTAACCAACCCTCAGGAGAGAGACTTCAACCTCTGAGAAGGGGGGAAAGGCTGCACAGAAGCTGGGAAACCCCACAATGATGGGTGGCCATGGGGAGGGTTGTGTGTCACCTGTGGGAGCCCAGCTGGGCAGGATTTGACCAGGGAACCTGAAGTTCCACACACACAACTCCAAACAAAGAATCCAAGGTAAAGGTGTGAGACACACAATAACCAGTAATAAGTGTGAGTGTGTGTACCCAGCCAGCCAGGTGCAACTATCGCCCAGTCTGTCCAAGCATCTAGTCCCTTCCCGCATCTTGGCAAGGTGGCTGCTGGATTCATTGGTGCAAAGGCTTCTGCCCGTTCGGCTTCCCTAGCTGCGGCAACGCTGCGCAGGGAAGGCCGTCGTCTGCACGAAGCGCCATGCGGCCCGGCACAGGCTGCCACTGAGGCTCGGACTGGCGGCTGAGGGACTCGGGGAGGCGACTGGGCTGTCCGGGTCGCGTGGGTCTGAAGGGAAGCCCGGGGGCCAACTGAGCACCCCCAGTAAGCCTCCAGCCCACACCCTCAGATCTAGCATTCGTGGGCCAAGGGGAACGGCCCTTCCTATGGCGGAGGACAAAAGTCTGATTTTGCGGTTTGGAAACAGCGGCCCCTTGCCACCCAGTTCCCCAGTAAGCCCTTGCATCAGACAGACACCCCCCCACCCCACTACCGCACCCAGTGGCCAGGCTGGACATAATTGCCCTCCCGCCATGGCCAGTGGAGGTTTGAAGTCCGCAGGCCCTGCATCAAAGTGTCAAGGTGAGATGGGGCCATGAATGGGACACTCAACTGCCCCCCTCAGCCAAAAGCCTGTGCCCCAAGGTGCCGCATACAGGAAACAAGCAAGCAAACTTACTGCTTTCTGATGGGCGAGTAAATTGTTGGCGCAGCCCCCAAAGACAACCACCTCTCCCTCGTCGCTCGCACAGGCCGTGTGCCAGAGGCTGTGAACGGATCAAAGGAGTGTGAGGACCCGATGGCCAGAAACACAGCCGACACCGGGGGGGGGGGGGAGAGAAAACGCACTGGAAGAGCTGCGAGTGTCCGTGTTGTGCATCCACAGCAGCGCAGAGGCCACGGAGGACAGACGGCCGCCCAGCTGCACCCTGAATGCCCCACTGCAGCAGAGCCCACCACCTCCCTGGGAAGCCAGCTCCGCTGCCTCAGTGCTCCCAAAGTCAGGAGACATTCCCGCTATCTTGCCAGAACCTGGCTTTCTGCGTCCTGAGCCCCTTTTTCATTCCATGCCCTGCACTCTGGGATGACCAAGAAGAGGGCCTGTCCTCCCTCCTCCCGACCACCTTTCAAGTACTCGCCGAGTGCCAGTGTGTCTCCCCTCCGTCTTCCTGAGGCTCAACAAGCCCGGCTCTCTCAATCGCTCCTCACAGGGCTTTGCCTCCAGTCCCCGGATCATCCTTGGCGCCCATCTCGGGACCCTTCCCAGCTGGTCTGCATCTTTCTGAAACTGGTGCCCAGAACTGGTCGCAGGACTCCTGCCGGAGCCTGAACTGTGATGAGTCAAGGGGAGTCGGCACTTCGCGTGATTTGGAAGTGATGCTTCCATTAATGCACCCCCAATTAGCACCTGCCCTCCTCACAGCCACTTCACAATGCTGACTCGTGTCCGGCTTGCGATCAGCCACCATCCCAAGGTCCTTCTTGCCCGCAGTATTGTCGAGCCAAGTACCCCCCGTCCTGCCACTGCACCTTGGGTTCCTTCTCCGAGGTGCAGCACTCTGCATTTGCCCCTATTGAAATTTAAACTTAAGCCAGCCTTCCCAGACCGGGCGCCCGCCCGAGGCGCGTCTTCCGTTGCTCCCAGACAGCACGGCCCTGCTGATGCGCAGCACGCCCAGAGGGCACCTGGTGGGCAGGGGCAGGGATGGGGACTGAGGGCGTGGCACTCCTTACCGGGGTTTCTCTGAGTAATTGTGCTCAAACTGTATCCATTCGTTTTTACTGATGCAGTAGATCCAGGCATCACCTGCAAGGCGGAGAGGGAGAGGACAGCACCCCTCAAATCGCAGCCGCAAGAGGCTCTGCCTGCTGACCCTGCGAACCGGGGCTCGCGCCCACAGGTGCCCGCGGAGCGCGCCCCGGTAGGATCGTGGTCGAAGGCAAGCGTTTGCTCAGCTGGCGGAAGGCACACGCCGGACCAGTTCAGGAAGGGCCCCCAGAAGCACCGTAAAGACGGCATGTGGATCTCCTGGGATTTACTTACTGAGTGGCTGCTTGTCGGTGGTGAACCCGCCAAAGAGGAAGAGGTGATCGGTTGAGATGGGAGTCAGAGAGTGCCAAGACCGACCAACGGGGCAAATGCCCTGCGTGACTCTAGGTCAAAAACAAAGTAAACCGGACACGGTTGGCACTGGGGGCCGGCCGGAAAGCTTGAACCACATCCAAGCAGCAGGCCGTGCGCCTGGCAGGAGTGGGGTGTGGGAGTGGCGGGCACGGCGAAGACCCGGCCTGGAGACGATCCCCCCGGGTCTAATTCCCTGGCCAAGTCAAGCCTGGCGGGAGGTTTCACCATCTGGGGGTGTGGCGGTCTGCAGCTCATGGGAAAAGGAGGCGGCCGGCCCTAGTGCGGAACGCAATGCCGAAGGGAGCGCCGTGGAGCTGTTCCGAGACGGGACGCACTCCGGGGGCGATACACCGTCTCCCAGAGGGGAGGCAAGACCGACAGAGGGCGCCCCGTGCCGGACGCAAGCCTCCCAGCGAGGAGGAAGCGGCCGTGGACTCACATCTCGTGCCACTCCCACTTGTCCAGATCGAGGAAGTAGAGGTCGTTCATCCGGGACTCCTGCGGAGGGAAGCAGGGGGGTGAGCCAGGGCCACGTGCGCTTCGGAAAGCAGCAGCGGGTCTGCGCCCCCCTTGCACTCACGCGGTATCTGCCCCCGAAGACGTAGCCTCTGTTGCCGACTGTGGCACACGCATGCGCCGCTCGGGGTGACGGCGATTTACCCTGGGGAGGAAATCCAGCAAAGGTTACCGGAGGGAAGCTGCTGCGAGGGAGCCCAGGCACGGCAGACCCACCCGGCTGAGGCCGGCCGGCAGAAGACTTTCATGGCCAGGCTGTGAGGTGCTGTGGGGACCCAAGCTGGGACCTCTGCGTGCGAGGCGGGGGCTGCCGCACACAAGCCAGGAGCTGACTGCAGGGCCAGGGGTGCGGCCCTGGCAGAAAGGGAAGAGGGGATTCCACACGTAGCCCCATGGGAAGCGGGGCTCACCCAACGCCAGCCATTACCCCTGCCTGACCTCCCGCTCACGCGTCCTGCCCAGAGACCTCAAACGACCCTCGTGAGAAGGGCCTGTGTCATCACAGGACAGGAAAGGGGGCTGCGAGGCGTGGCTTCCTCGAGGCAAGATCTAAATTGGGATTGCGGCTGCCCCACCGCAATGCCTGTGCCTAAACGGCACGAGCGGAAAGGCCGTGAGGAGGGCGACCTGCGGCAGGAGGAGGGCGAGTGGGAGGACGCAGGGAACGCGCCTGCGGAAGGCTGGTCGAGAGGGTTCCGAGTGAGGGTTACCGTGGTCACAGGCTGGCTCCAGGTAAAGGTCTCTGTGTCCAGGACGTGCACGTGGTCGTTCCATCCTCTAGGAAGGCCAGCATTCTGTAAACGAGGAAAGATCTCTGAGGAACGGCCCAAATCCATCTGGCCAGCAGCGTTAACAACACCCCGAACGTGGCTCTGATGGGAGAAGGCTGCCCTTCCCCCCGTATTTGTAATAATAGTATGAAAGGCTGAATATGGGTAATCCTTGGGCTTTTCAGCTTAGGAAAATGGGGGCATATTAAAAATGTGGATAAAGTTGGCAGATGTGGAGAAATTGGGTAGGCAGATGTTTTTCTGTCTCTCGTAAAACCAGAATCCAGCGGAGTCATCCAGTGAAGCTCAATGGAAGCGGCTGAAGAGACGAGGAGGAGCAGCTCCCCCACACGCCGCACAGCTCAGCGTGCCACAGCGGAAGCCGCGTACGGCGTTTCGCATGGCATGACATGATCTGAGTATCGGGGTGTTGTGCTGATGCTCTTAAATGGAAATACAGGTGCTGGCTTCTGCATGCAGACTATGATGGGCTGGCAGCTTTCCTTGAACAAGCAATGGCCGGCCAGGAGAAAAACCGACCGACTCACCCAAAAGGAAGTTTCGTCGTACTCGAAAGTTCCGATCTGCTCCCCTTCAGGGCAGTAGCCGTAGCCACCGAAGAAGACTAGCCTGTTCAACAGAAGACGTCCAGAGGAGTGAGAGCCTACCCTAGCGACAAGACGACACGCAGCACAGATTGCACGCTGGCAAGGGGGGGAAGTTCCGATGGCGCCCACTGGCACTGAAGGGGCCGGACCTGGGGTGCTGCAGGCGGCCCCCATCCTTTGGGAACGGAAACCAAACCCCACAGCCTGCTCCCTCAGCAGGCTGCCCTGACGATCCCATGCACGGACCTTGCTAGAAGCACCCTCAGCAAAGAGCCCGAAATGCGCAGGTCGACAGCTTCCCCAGCGCATCCGTGGCCCACCCGCAATTCATGCTCAAGCACCTGTGGCCTACGGGGACCGCTCCTGGCTTTGGGGCTGCCCGGTCGCGGCGAGATGGGGCCCTGGTGGCCCACCCGCTGTGCGGCCACTCGATGGCACGGAGCATGTACGAACACTGCGCTACCACTCCGCCGGCCCCACCTGCCTGAGATGCTGGGAGGAGCGGGACCAGCTGGGGCGGTGGTTCCCTCGGGGTCCCAGCATCGGCATGGCCTGGCCCCGACCCCTGGGCGACAACGCGGGCCTTCGCTCCCCAGTCAAGGCCCTGGCGCTAACCAGGGGGGCTCTCTTCTGAGGGGCCCCGGGCACCCCACCTCAGCGGCTGCAGCAGCAGGCCGAAGCCCGCAGAGCACGGTGCCAGTCAAGGCCAGGGCAGACTTTGCTGCTGAGGCTCGGAATGAAGGCAGCCCTAAGCAGAGAGGGGAGCCCCTGCCACGCCACTACCGGAGGCACCATTTCTCAGCTGGGTGCTTCCCCCTGCCGCCCCTCTTGTTGCTGGTCTAAGGCATTTCCAGCCTGTTGAAATCACAGCCCGGTCTGGTTAAGTTGTTGTAAGCAGATGGAGAGGGACATCAAATACAAAGCAACACTCCGGCATGTGGCTTCTTTCCATGCAAAGACTCCAGGCAGCTTGGAGGCGGCGAGACCGGTGCGCATGCGCCATCCTGTTTGCGTGCTGGCCAAGCGGTTTCATTTAGCCGGGTGCTTTGCCTTGGATGGCTCCAGCCAGCAGGACGGCGTTTGCTTATCACCCCCCCAATGTTATGGCGGTGTTTTGGTTTGCATTGGAAATGCTGTGGATGCTGCCCGGAGGTCCATGCTTGGAAGCGAGTATGGCTTCGAAAAGCTCAAGATATGTCACAGAATGATCCAAACTGCATTACTAATGAAACTGAAGGGACACCATTACAGTAACTAACAGGACGAAGATGTGCCCAGCGCATGGGCTGTATGCGGAGCCAATTCTTCCAGCTGCCTTTTCTGCAACTGCACAGGCATTTCCTGGAGAGGAAAGCGAGGGCAGGAGCAGCCGAGGTCGGTGTGCGCGTGCATGCTTACCTGCTTCGATAAACCCAAACTCCGAGTTTGTCCTTTGATGATGGAGGAACACCCTGGCATTCCACCCTGACCCACTGAAGCGCTTGCTCGTTCGACCTGAAGTCCAGCATGTAGAACTGCAAGGAAGCAAAGATACAGATTTTGAAAGTAAACTCGGTGTCTCAAAGGAATACCAGTTGTGCACAGGGGGGAGAGACGCTTCCTTTGGCCAAGAGAGTCAGTCACTCAGCGAGCCTCTTTCACACGCCTACTTTTGAGAGATCAGCCACGCTGGAAATGCTTCCACAGGGAGCAGCTCTGCGGAAGTGGAGAGTCCCCTCTTCAGTGTCTGGGAATTAATCTTTAAATACTGTATTATAGAATCCATGTACAGAACTGTCATTCGTGTGTTTTGAGAAGACACTGAGTTGTAACGAAATCTATGCGTGAAATATTACGTATAGAAGGGGCAGGACAATATTTTGATCAAGTGACAGAAACAAAAATGAGAAAGAACTGTGCTTCCCAGAAACATGGCACTGCATAAGAAACTGTGGGCGTGCTCAGCGCAAAGAAAGCGTTGAATGTCTACAGATGCATTTCACAGATGTGGTGGCCAAGTTCACAGGCAATTCTCATGAAAGGCCAGGCAAGAGGAATAACTTAAATCGACACATTGTTTTCCCCTCATCCCCACAATTAGCAGTAGAGGCAGCCTCCCCTCTTCCTGCAAGTGAGACACAAGAAGAAGACTGGACACACAATTTGGGTCGGGTAAAAACCTGGTATGAGATTGACTTCCAACGTCCAGACAAAAGAAAAGTCATGTAAGATTCAAAGCACAAGAGCCATCGGTGTGTGACTGCATTCCAGTGGCAAGAGAATTAAATTTTTTAAATGCACCTTTGCTGGTAGCATGACATGGAAACATTAAGAACTGGCAGCTGTTTCCCCCTCCCCAGCCCCTTTCTGTGCTGTGTCTTGCTAGACCAGGTGGTCCAACTTTTCCTATCTCGAGGGCCGCATGAGCACTTTGACCCAGAACCCGAGGGCTGCACAATGACTTGCATTTCCATATTTTGACTGAGGAGGATTTTGGGACCAATTGAATGAAAAAGAACACTCTGCGGGCCTGCGACCTCTCCAGCCACAGCCCAAGCACAGGGACAGTCCCTCTGGAGTGGCCCATCCCGCTCTTCCCTGTTCCCCCTGCCCCGGTGCCCCCAGCCCCCCTTCCTCTCAGAACTGGCCCACTGAGCTGACCAACGCTCCATGGCAGCCCTGCTCTTTGCACCCACCAGCTGGAGTGGCGAGTGGCACGCTGAGGCGAGCTCTCATGAGGCTGCCTGCCCGACCTGTGCTCTTCCCGAGGCTCTGGAAAGAGTGGGAATGACCAGTGGCTTCAGGAGAGCTCAGTGCGATCGTGCCCAGGCCATCACTGGGGAAATCCGGACCGGGGGGAGTGGGGGTCTTTGAGCAGCAAGGAGGCTTTGGGGGCATGTGCTGGACCACCCTGTGCTGGACGATAAGCCTGAAAGGAGACTCTGCCCTGCTTCTATTATTAGCATGTGACATTTTAATAGACCTAGCTTTCTTTTGCAAACTGAAATTACTTCAGCGGTTCACAGAGTTTTAAATTTTGTACAAATCTTATGCTGTATTTTATGGTACCTGCATTTATACCATACCTTATTGCAACTATGTTTTGTATTTTGTAAACCGTTGTGAGTATCCCTAGAACTCTGAGTTGAAATGTTTAATTAGCAGCAAGAGCATAGTCTTCAAGCCACTCTGGGAGCCCTTTTGGCTGAAGAATGGGGGTACACATGCTTTAAAGACATGCGTATTTAAAGGCTCTGTTAAAAGCTTTATTGTGGGAACCACACCCCTTTCAGCTACTGGTTTCTGACACAAATCTTACGATAAACCTAACCTGAAGTATGGTAAGCGTACAGTGCAAAGCGCTCTGGGAGGGAACGAGGCGTCCCGCAGGACATTCCTCTCTTCTCACGGTAGCAGCTGCCAAAATGAAAAGAGGACTCTGCCCCCCCACCCCAGGAACGGGCAATGCACTTCCCTCCCGTAGAGAGGGAGGAGAGACCCACCTTATTCGTGTTTCCACTTGCGTGGTGCCCTCCAAACAGGTACAAGATCCTGTCCATGCAGACGGCGCAGCTTCCCGACATGGAAGGGGGCACCTCCCCCGATGCTCGGTGCTTGGCCCTGGCAGAAAGGCATCTTGGTGAGGCAGAGCGGCCCCTGGCAGGGCCTCCTATGTTGCAGCGTTTACAATGCCTGGTACAGCTGGGCACAGAACTTATTAACGGCCTGCCTGTTGGCCTTAAAGCCACTGCGCCCACGCCCGCTGGCAGGTTCATTCTCTGTCCTACGGCACTGTTCTCTCCTCCTCAAAACAGCGGCACAATTCAAAATGTACCAACATTGGAAAACCGTGCAGGTGCACATAATTAGCAGCATTAAAATAGCGGCAGAGGGTTAGAACAACTGAAAGCTGAGAAAGGTCCAGGAAAACAAGTTCTTGCCCAGCACCAAAATGCCACCAAGGGAAGCACCATGTGAGACTTTCTGGGTAGGGCATCCCAAAGCCAAAGGGGCAAGAATGGAAAGGCCTCTGTTCCCACAGCCAACCCACACCTCACTCAATAGGATAACTCAGAGAAGGGCTTCCTGGGAAAAAACCTCGCTATCTGGAGAGGAAGCACAGAGAGGAAGGCAGTCCTCCCAAGGCAGTGACCCCAAGCAGTTGGGGGCCTCAAGGCAAAACCAGAACCTTGAATTGGACCCAGAAATGGACTGGGAGGCGGTTAAGATGGCAAAGAACAAATACGAAGTGCTCATATTGTCCGTTCCCAATTAGAAATACTGTAGCCAATAACATACCAGTTCAAACATCATAATGGCAATTCTTGGGTTGTTTCACCCAGCAGCATGGGGACAATTTAAGTGCACCAACCATGGCCTACTGGTTCTCCTTTTCATTAACAACCCAGGAACACCCCACTCCTGGGTTGTTTCGCGACATACAAATCTGGAAGCTCTGAGCTGTTCATGGGTTATACAATCCAGAGTTAACCCCATAAACTTTAGCCAGTTGTTGGATCAGTGTACTGTATTTTATGCACTAGTATAAATTGTCCAGAAAACTTTGTATAGAAATAAAATAGCTAATAGGACTGATTAGCCTTTCAATAACTCAGTGTTCCAGGTTCACGCATCATGAAGCAATCCAAGAATTTTCCTGGATTGTTAAGCGAAAGCCGACGTGACGAGTGCATGAGAAGCAGGTAATGTATCACTCTGCACCCCACAAAGTTTCTGGGTTGAACCCCAGGGGGTCAAACCAGGTCATCACGAACTAACAGAGGCGCCTCCAGGCGGAATAGCTGAATGGGAGGATCACTGAAGCAAGGCTCTCTGTCCAGGTAGGGGGTGGCTGGCATGCAGCTCCTGCTGGCAAAAGGTGCTCCAGCCTATGGAGGCCACGTGTGCCCCTGCAGCGAGCTGGGATCCAGGAGCTCCCCCAGGCCATGAACCTGATTCCTTCGGGGGAGCACAAGCTCCTCTAGAACAGGTTGAACACCACTTACCTGGGCAGATGAGCACCCACTAACAGTACCGCCATCTTGCCTGGACTGAGCTTCAGTTTACTGGCCCCCATCCAGTCCACTGCCATTTGGGGGCACTGATCTAGCACCCCACTGCCTCACCTGCATCATGAAAAGGAGAAGTAGAGTTGGGTGTCATCTGCGCACCGACGACATCCCACTCCAAATCTCTGGTCACCTCCCTCAGCATGTTGTGCAGCTCTTAAAAGGAAGTGGGGATGAAACGGAACCCGGCGGGACCTCAAAGTGTACATGTCAAGGAATCAAGCAGAGATGGCCCAGCTTCACCTTCCAGAACTAACCATCCTGGAAAACAGTATCCCTGACACCCAGAGGGAGACCCGCGATGGCAGCAAAAGCCACCGAGGGCTGCAGTCGCTCTCTCCTGGCAAAGGCCACCCCACGGGGGACCCAGGCCTCTTCTGTGCCAAAAGCAGGCCTGTCCTGCCCCCGTCGTCTCAGGGAGCACGTTGCGACGGGGCCTTTGGGAAGCAGAGGGCCTGCTAGACAGCATGGACACAGTTCAAATGTTTGTTTCATCCACCCCAACCCACCTGGAAAATTGATCTGAAATTATGAACAGCAAACAATTAAAGAAACATTCCCTCTTACTCTGAGAGGGCCCTATTCTTTCAAGCAAAACATTTGCCTTTTTCTTAGAACTGTCTGCACTACATCCCCCAACAAAAACTACCTACATTAGAAACACAGAACAGAGAAACGGAGTGGGTCAGAAGGGGCCTCCCAAGCCATCTAGTCTGACCCCCAGCTCCAGCTGGCTCCGCCCACGACATGCCCGCCATGTGCAGTTCCAGCCTGTCCTTGAGCACCTCACCGATGGGGCCACAACTGCATCCCATGGAAGCCCACTCCATACATTCTCCACCAACTACATGAAAGAAACTGCCTGGGTCCAGCGGCCACCAGGAGCATCATGAAACCTTCCTCTGCTCTAGCAGTCTGACAGTCAGGAACGTGAAGTGCAGCTTGCCAGGCGCAGAACGAACACCGGGCCCCCACGTGCTGTGCAGCCAGCTGCAGCCCCCGCAAGCCACCGGCAGCTACTCCACTGCCCTACAAAAGTGCTTATTCTGGGAGGCTGGGGATGGCGAAATGTGTGGAAATCATTTGGGTATATTACCATCTTCCGGTTTCCATGTTATAGATCCAGATTTCATCTCTGGGAAGGTAGAAGTCGTAAAATCCCCTCACCTGAGCATTCTGAAGCAGGAGGGAAAGAAAGGAGAAAATGTCTTGCTATTAAACATTTCTTTAATAAGTTACATATAACAACATCTAAAATCATCTCCATCTTCTCTTAATGCCATAAGCCCAAAGAACCCCCCATTTCCCCCACATATTTGTATTTTAAGACACATAATCATAGTTCTGGTTGCAACATTTCAGTTATTTCCAAGCCCATTACTTTCACTCATATGTACCATTAACAGCCTTGGGAATGAAGACACATGCCCAAACGGCGGCTGCCAGTGCTCGTAACCAGATCCCTGTTCCCTTTTTCTCAGCAGATGTTGTGCCATAAGAACCACCGGCAGATGCAGCAAAACCTGCATGGGGCGGCCACAGGTGCGGGACAGGGATACCTGGACGCACCACGAACTTCTGTGACTGAGGCAGGGCAATAAAAGCTTCTTCTGGCAGCAGCCTCGGCGCATCCTCCCCAGGTCTCCGCAGGCATGTGAACCACGGCTCCGCGTCCTCCTGCCCGAGGCTGCACTTCACGAGGAGGCAGCGCACTTACCTTGTACCCACCCCACACGAACATGCACTGCCCATCGGTGACGGCCACGTGGCCGCTCCGTTCTGCGGGGATGCCGTTCTCCGGCTGCTCGGCGTTGTCTTCCGCTGGCGGCAGCAGCTCGTCATCTGCTGCCAGCTCGTCATTGTCATCTGCCATGCCAACACCAGAGCACGATACTTAAAGAGAGAGAACAGGCGATGGTGGCTTTATGGTCCCCCTCAGCCACAGAGGAGGAGGCGCTCCCCCTCAGAGCATTTCCTCTTGCTCTTATCCTGTACTAGCAAGCTGTCTCCGTCTTATGGAGACCCCGTGAATGGAAGCCCTGAAAAATGCCCTTCCCCGAGAGCCCCGCTCAGCTCCTGAATGTGCCGTGGCTTCCTTGACAGAATCGATGCATCTCACGGTTGGGTGTCATCTTTGTCTACCTTAGACTTTTTCCAGCATGATTTTCTCCTCCAGGGAGACCTGCCTTCACACAATGTGCCTGAAGCATGTCAACTTCAGTTTTGTCATGTTTGCTTCCACAGACAGTTCTGGCAAAAGTATGACTGTGGCAACTGCGACACACTATTACAAGTTGCAGAAAACATTTTTAGATGCCCTTTCATTGTTGCTGTTTTGGCTAACAGTGGAGGTTATTTGGGGGGGGGGGATTACTCCAGGAGACCACAGCCTCACTGTAGGCAAAAGCCATCTGTTTTGGAACTCTGTGAGAGCTTTCAAGGTCAGTCTCTTCTACCAACCCCTTTTCTACCTGGGTCTGGGAATGGCTGACATTTGTCACCCAGCAGACTCTTCTCCACCCACTGAAAGAGAAAGCTCCCCCAGAGAAGAGCCTGCAGGATGGCTGCAAGGAACCCCATCAGCCCCCATAACTGGGGGGAAAGGGTGCAGACATTAGTTGCCCTCCTCTGTGCAAGACTGTGGGGAACAGCAGGGGAGAAAATGGCTTTAAGCCAGAAGCCCCCGGGCTTGTTTAAAAGCTTTTTAACTGGATGCAAAAGAGAACATTACTCACTCATTGCATTCCATCCTTTCAGGCTGTGAAACACCAGGAGCAAACCAGCCCATGCGCTCCCCAAGCACCCGCCAGTTTATATGCACCTACATATTCTGCACCAAGGAGACCCCCTTTCCTTCAATGTCACTGGTTGCTTTTAAAACCACTCCGTGTGACAGCCTGAGAGAGAACTGGCCAGATTCAGAGCGGACAGGGCTATCCGCGGCTACTAGTCCTGATGACTATGTGCCGTCCTCAGTATCAAAGACACTATACGCCTGCATACACCAGTTGCTGGGAAACGTGGGCACAATGGCGCCACTGCACTTTGGAGGGTGTCCCGTGGGCAACTGGGTGGCTGCGGCATGAACAGGATGATGGACGGGCCTCAGCCTGATGCAGCAGGCTCTCATACTATTGATCTACTGAAACATCGCACTCTGTACAGCAAGGCAAGTGGGAAACTGCTTATTCACTGGATCCTACCAAGCAACAAAGCTCACTTTTAGTTTTCATCTGCAGCCGATCACTCGTCTTATTTTTCCAAGCACTGCAACACAATATCCATTTTCCTTGTCCAGTTATAGCATGCATTTGGCTTTAAAGTTGTGCTTTGAATCATTTTATCTCTTTTTATATTTGCTGCCTTGGACTCTATTTAGAAAATAACAACAATCGTATTTATTTTACTGCTGTATTTACTGCAGTATCCTTGGAGTGATCAACTTCAATCCTTATACTGATTCGTTTTTTTGTGTAAGTCTTCCTGAGAGCCTAGGCCAGCCTTCCCCAACCTAGTGCCTCCAGATGTGCTGGAGCCATGCTGACTGTGGATGATGGGGCCTGCTAGAACAACTATTAACTTTTATTTATTATTACATTTATATCCCACCTTTTTTTCCTTGAAGGGACCAAATTGTTTACTGCTGAAAAATAAGTATATCTCAACAATGCCATGCCAACAACTATATTAGCCTGTGATGATGGGACAGCAGCAGTACGTGCTAATTTATAACATGTGGGACCGGCTGCCTGGAGAGATGGTGGGCTCTCTCACACTGGAGACATTCAAGGTGAAACCTGACAGCCACCTGAGGGGATGGTGGGAATTGCTGTCCTGCAACAGCAGGGGGTCGGACCCAATGGCCTCCTTGGCCTTTTCCAACTCTACTATCCTGTGATTCTATTATTCTGTCATCTCTGCCTACTCACGACATGCCATGATGCCTGGGAATTAGGACACGACCTTATACTGGCCCATCTAGCCCAGTATTGCCAACACTGGCTAGCAGCAATAGCTCTTCCAGGTGTCGGACAACAAGTCTTTCCCAGCCCTACCGGAGGTACCAGGGACGAATCTTGAGAGGCAGTGTTGCCTAGTGGCTGGAGCACTGGGCTAGGCCTGGGGAGACCCGCGCCCAAGCCCTCGCTCAACCATGCAGCTCACTGAACGACTGGCCCAGTCCCTGACTCCCGGCCCGACCTACCTCACAGGGCTGCTCTGCGGATACAAGCGAGCGGAGGTGGGACGCGTGAAGCACCCGGGCCCGCCAGGAGGAAAGCGGCAGGGCAAACCCGGGCGCTCGCAGGCAGCCGGGGCTCCCGCGCCGAGCCCCACCGCGCCCCCCCCGGCGGGACGGGGCCGCGCGGCCTCGAAGGGGCGCGGAGGGAGGCCCTCCTCCGCAGCCGCCTCCTCGGGGCCGGCCTTCATCCAAGGCCAAACCGCCGCCTCTCCGCGGCCCGCGGGGGCCTCACCGGAGGGGGCGGCGGCGGCGGCCGGGCAGCTCCCCCCCGACGAGCCGGCGCCCCCCGGGGGCGCGCTCGGGCCCCCCGCCCCAAAATGCGCCCCCCGCACTCACCTCAGCCGAGCGCCCAACTGTCAACATCCGGCGACGCAGCCGGATATCCGCCCAGCCCCCTCAGGCAGGAAGTCCCGCCCTTGGCGGAGGGCCGCCGCGCGCATGCGCCCCCTGCAGGAGCGGCCCGGCCGCGCCGGGGTGTGCGCCGCCCGCGGGGTCGCCTCGGGCGCTCGCGGTGCGTTTTTCCCTTTCCTTCTTCGAGTAAATCGTTGTTATTATGTTCTGCGAACTAAAAAAAGAAACGCAGAAACGTCAGTCGTCAGACCCAGCAGACCTGGTGGGTCAGCCCCCCATATTTCTTTCTAGCGGTCCGTAAACATACTCAAATCTACGCCTCGTCCCGTTTCTCTAGCCAGGGATAAACAGAGTTCCACGTTTGATAGAAGCCTGTCTCCTCTTTCTCCTTCAGAAACAGTCCGCCTGTCCGTTTCAGCGCAATCCAGAATCTCTTTTAAAATCAGTTCATCCGTGGGTGGTTCTTCACTCCTCCAACGTTGGGCAAATGCAATCCTTGCCGCAGTAATTACATGTAAAATCAAATGCATAGCTTGTTTATCGACATCCGGTACAATGCCTAGTAAAAAGACTTCAGGTTTAACTATTAAAGATTTTTGTAACATCTCCTCCAGCCGTTTATGAATTTTAGCCCAATATGTTTTTGCCTTATCACAAGTCCACCACGTACGAGATAGAAGGTGCCCGGTTTATGTTTGCTTTCCAACATCCATTTGATGTATTTGAAAACATCTTTGCTAATCTATTTGGCAATAGATACTGTTGGGAAAATTTGGATAGATCCTGTCTGAAAAGCATTACTCCTGTGTGCATTTGCATTGTGGGATCAAATCCTGTCTTCCTTCTCAAAACCAATCTGTCAATGTTTAAAATGGCATTCCCCCGCTCCTTTCTCTCACCTTTAGCTGTGGGCTACAGCAGACAAGCCATTCAGTCCAAATATACATTGTAAATATTCATCGTTGGAATTCAGTTTACAAGGAAGTATCTTTTGATAGCCCAGAGGCTCCATGTGCCCTGGCCAATTCAGACTGTCTAGAGTCTAGATAAGAGTCTTGAGTTTATCATGCATAGTTTCTCAGTAGCTTGAATTTACATGTCTTAAACAGACCTGGAGGAACTAAAGTGTCAGTACAGGCAATTAGAAATATTGTGATCTCATTGTTACAGTGTGATTGACTGAAATTTCTTTATTTGTTCTGTATGTGATGACCTCAGAATCTTATTGTAATCTCTGCATTCTGTCATCAATTGCCCTATACCTGTATGTGACTGGGAGTGTATACAAACTCTCTAGTTGTGTTGAAGCTTTGCAGCAGAGTTCACCTCTGCCTGCCCGGTAATGCAGCATGCATTCTCGTGAGAGTCTACCGCGGGAACCTTGGGGTAAATACAATAAAGCCTCAGATGGTCTGGACACTTGGTCTTTCCCACGAACCCGAGTTTTATTCCCTCTTCTCAAATTGAGATTCCGGGATTCTGGCAAATACCACCTATAAAACATTTTATAGAGATTTTCTTTATATGAGGTTGCTAAAGTTACCTTGATATTTCTTTCCCACAACTTTTGCCATTTCTTTAACTCAATATAATATCCAACATTTTGTGGCGCTCGCATTGTTAAGGCTGGAAGTAACATGGAAAAGCCAAAGCAGGAGTTTTTTAAAGTTCGGTTAAGAAGATTCCAGGATTTAAGGGGTTTCTTTTGTATGACTCAGTTCTAAGAGTTAGGTCAACCCTAAAGTCTTAAGGAGAGTGCAATCCTAGGTGTATCTAGAAAGACAAACGCCCTTGCAGTCTTAGTATGCTCCATGGCTGCTGGAAGAGCCTTTTCCATATAAATCTTAATGGGAAGAATTAATAAAACCTGGATCTTAAAGGGATCGCCAAATTGTATTTCAAGATAGTCCTAAGTTTGAAATCATTCCACTGTTTATCTTCAGAAAAATGCTGGATGGGGAACGTTGGAGGCTGTAGTGCATTTTTTCCCTCTTGAAACACCTATAGAGCTTGCTCAGACTTTTTGTTTATTTGTGTTTGCATTTATATGCTGCCCCTGCACTTTTAGTGGAGTCTTTTATATCTGGGTAATTAGCACAGTGCTCTCAGAAGGGCTGTGCTTGACATTTCTAGTCCAGAAAATGAAACATTCAGCTTATTTGAAAATTAATATAATTTAGTGTTGAGGAAATTGAGCTGCTCACATTCCTGGTCTGGTGGTCCAGCAAAGATCAGAGATGAGGGCAAGCGGGAGAGAAAGTGCTTTCACTAACTAAGCCTTTATACACATGTTCAGGGGTAGAGGCTGCAGTGGAGGGACCACCACGTCCCAGTCAAAAGAAACATAGTAACATAGAACTAGTTAGAGGAGGGTTCCCAGGCCATCTAGTCTGACCCCTGACATGTCCAACTTTCCTCCAACTCCCTCATGATTCATGTCCATGTGTTTTGGTAATGTGTCTGGCATGACTGTTGATTATTTTTAACTCCTCTGAGAACCTCTTCAAAGGTCTACCATCTAGGTGTTAGCTTGACTGCCATGTTGCAGGGCAGTGTGGTGCCGTGCTTAGGAGTGTAGGACTGGGAATCGAGAGATCTGGGTTCCTTCTAGTCTCCAGACTTGGTCAGTGAGCTCACAAGGTGACTTTATGCCAGTCACAGTCTCTCAGTGCCACAGGGTTTTTGTTGTGAGGATAAGATTGGGAGAATTATGTACACCAGCTTGAGTTCCTTTAAAGGAAAAAAATGGATATAAAAACTGTTTGTTTCCGACACATCTTTGAACCCATGGTCATCTTCGGCCACATGGTTCTCACCTCCCAAACTGTGAGGCCAGAAGGATGTTCCTTATCATCGCAGGAGCATAATGGGAGCCAGACTACCCAGGCCTTGTTTCTGGGTTAGCTTTTGAGCATATGCTGTATTCCTCACTCACTCCTGATCCCCAGCTGGGTGCGCAGCCTGAAATCCATCTAAACATCTCTTGCAGTGATCTTGCGAAGGGCAAGTTTGAAACATCACAAGCCATGCCCTGTGACTCGTTCTTTGATTCTGTCTTCCAATGTCAACTGCCAAAGCAGTTTTTGTCTGCTTTAGTCTGGACCAGTTTAAACTTGACGAAATTGGAGGCGATACCCTGGTCATCCCATGTATGGACTTGGGGTGTAAAATATTTATATGGGTTCTTGACGCACGTCCCAAGTCTTTTGTTGGGAGGGAGAGCTTCTTGGAGGCTTTGCCCAAATGAGTCTATTCAGAATTTTGGGGCCAAATCAATCATTCGCCGTTTCAGGCAGCCTCTTTGGCCCTCTCACTAGTATAATTTCATTAATTCACTGCCAGATTAACCATTCTTAGCCCTTCCAGCTGCAGGTTTAGATCTTCCAGCGCTCAATTACTTTCAAAATTCAGTAAGCTCACATGTTCCTATCAGGCAGTTTCGGGTTTTGTTTAATGGACTTTCTTTTAATGAGGAAACATTTGCACTTCTTCATAACTAGAACCTATTATTTTGTAAGCTGCCCCGAGGCTTTTTGCGAATGGGGCGGCATAGAAATGTTCTAAATAAATAAATAAAATAAATCTTTTCAGTAGGTAGAAGCCACTAACTGATTTTCATTTCCCATCTCTTAGATACTCAGCTTCTCAAGTTCATGGTCAGAGAACCTGAAACGAAGTCTGGGGCCTGCAACACAGAGCGTGAGGCTATCCTTTCCTGAGTTCAGGTCCGCCCTGTTCCATTCTTTCTTTATTTATTTATTAATTAAAACATTTTTATGCCGCCCCATTCGCCGAAGCCTCGGGGCGGCTTACAAACAATAAATAAAAGCAATTATAAAATAGATCGCAACACATATAAACATTAAAAATCCAAAAAATACAATATAAAATAAGCCGCCCTGGCCAGATAAGATCAAATAATATTAACAGTTAAAATACCGCTTAAATAAAAAGGTCTTCGCCTGGCGCCGAAAAGCAAATAACGACGGCGCCAGGCGGACCTCTCTAAGGAGCGCATTCCATAACTTAGGCGCCACCGCTGAGAAAGCCCTCC
>NW_025335761.1:65365745-65429201 GCF_004798865.1 Varanus komodoensis
ATTTATTGTTTGTAAGCCGCCCCGAGGCTTCGGCGAATGGGGCGGCATACAAACAATAAATAAAAGCAATTATAAAATAGATCGCAACACATATAAACATTAAAAATCCAAAAAATACAATATAAAATAAGCCGCCCTGGCCAGATAAGATCAAATAATATTAACAGTTAAAATACCGCTTAAATAAAAAGGTCTTCGCCTGGCGCCGAAAAGCAAATAACGACGGCGCCAGGCGGACCTCTCTAAGGAGCGCATTCCATAACTTAGGCGCCACCGCTGAGAAAGCCCTCCCTCCCCCAGTTCTTCTGTCCTTCCCCAATAAACATGCAGTGTTCTCTAGCCACCAATGGCTCAACTGGGCTTTTAGCAAATTCTCCCCTTAGGTTCCTC
Source organism: Varanus komodoensis (assembly GCF_004798865.1). Classification (NCBI taxonomy): domain Eukaryota; kingdom Metazoa; phylum Chordata; class Lepidosauria; order Squamata; family Varanidae; genus Varanus; species Varanus komodoensis. The sequence goes on from NW_025335761.1 coordinate 65,366,136, forward strand.
TTACTTTACGTCTATCACCTACATATACTTCTACATCTCTCTCTCATCTGTGAATGGTGCTATTTTGGCAACATAAGGATTGTACCCCGGAGAGCAAACTTTATTTGCTTAAGAAAATACAGGCAAGACAGTCAAAATTTAAAGAGTTTTACTTCCATATTGAAAAACGGACACAAAAGTCACACAGGCGTCTGGCAGGCATTGTAGAACGTGGATCAAACAGTGAGGTGGTGAAGGCACTTTTGGAGCCGGTTTTGAGCACAATTTCAATGTGAGAAACTTAATGAATACTTCACTTCCTTATCAGAATTTGCTACCTCAGGTATGGAATACCTACCAAAATCTTGCTAGTGAACTTTGGAGTCAAGTACTCTGACTTTGTCCTTGTTAGGATTTTATATTATGGCAACAATTCAATCATTGTTTCTTTGGTTTGATGCAGAAGTCAAAGGTAATTCTCACACCAATCCGAGCACAAAGATTTCGGATTCTGCAGCTCTCCATGGCCATCACTACTAAAGACTGGCCACATTCCACCAAAAATGTTCTTCTGCTCACACCCCACCTGAAATGCATGGGAACCGCTCAAAAACATTCCTCTGCACCCCTGCAGTCTCCGGGGGCTCGCACAGGAGGCCCTCCCAGCAGACTGTCGCTTTACTTATGTCACTTCCGGAAGCACGCCTTCATTCTTGGTATACCCAGCAAGCCTGAGCGTCCTGCACATACAGAGAAGCATAATGTAAGAACTGGATGTTTCGCAACATCCTCCAAAACCAGTGGTGCCTGTGTCCATTCTGAAGGCTGTTTTTATCCTGAAAGCTGGGCCTTTTGAGCATTCACATCCGTGACTTCCTTTTGAAAAACCTGCATTTGTGAATCACAGGACCTTGTCTTAGGACTCCAATTAAAAAAACCCTGGAGCGGGAGAGGAAATGTTCATATACAGTCAGAGCAGTTTGAGTGATGGAAGAAAGGACTTCTATCCCACAAGGGCTGGTGCCAAATTGTCACCGTTAGAAGGCGCACGAGGAGCGCCAGCTCCCTTCGCTACATCAGCAGGTGGGAAAGCATTGCTTCTGTATTTCAGCTTAGCCGGGCAGTTGTTAAAGACAGGGTGGACTTTCCAGAAAACGAAGGGATGGCCACCTTGGCACTTGAACAGCGCTACAGAAAAGGGAAGTGTTTGCTGCGCCGGCCAAGACTTCAGATTCACTCCAGGGCTGCGGCACCTTTGCTGCACTGATGCCAAGCAGATTAGCTTGGGAGGAGGCAGAGCTGGGGCGGATCCTGTGAGAAAACGCGGCGTGGTGCAGGCATCTCCTTACAGTGTTTTTAAGGTACAATGTGCCATTGCCCCCGAAGCAGCTGGCCTCCCCTCCGTGCGCAACATCACGGAAACTGCTAAACAGAGCCAAGCGCTTAACCCACTGAATTCAATGCAAGATTAATATTCTCAGTAATTTACATTTAGCTCCTTAATGGTGCCTTTGCCTGTTTAGACGAAGAGTTCTACAACTCCCAGCATGCCCCAGGCAGCCGTTTGGTCTGGGGAATGCTGGGAATTGTAGAACTGTGTTTTGCCTGAGCAGGCATAGTCTTGCACCCCAGGACGTGCAAGACCGATGGCTGTGACAGGCCCCTTTGTTTGGTAAGTTACACAATCAGTCTGAGGGATGGAGGTGACCTGCCTTCCCCATTTTAGCTTACATTTCTGGCAGAGAGCAAAGGCCATTTATACCAAAAAACCAAAAAAAAAAAACCAAACAAACCTGGCATTGCCTCTTCCGCAACAGAAATTAACTGCTGGTATCAAATGTCTCCTTAAAAGAAAACACAGCTTAACATTCATGCTGAGATATAAAATAACATCCTATGGCTGAAGCCCCCTCCTTAATTTCCTTAAAGTATATGCGCTTTGTGATTATTGTGATAAGAGCAGAACTTCTGAACAAGTAGTTTTTTCAAGCCCTCTGCTCAAATAGGCAAGTGAATAAAAGCGGCTCACAGTAACATTCTATTCAAAGTGAAGAAATGTTAATGACAAGATCCTTATTAACTAAATGCATAAAACAGATAGGAAAATAGTATTTTATAAATACATTTACAATAAATAAACAAAATATTTTCAACAAAGTTCAATACAAACTTTACATATCCAACAGGTGCTATGTATAACTTTTTCAAAACAATGATTAATTACAGTCAATCAATGTTCAGTGAAAGCATTTTGAAAATGCACAGTAAAAATATTTAACACAGTGCAACTTGTACTTGTGTAGCAGTATTTGTATAGTGTTTGTATAGCAGGGTCTTAACAGCCTGTACTATCTTCAATCCCCTTTACAGTGTTATCCATTTAGGCTGTGATTATATTAAAGAAACTTGAGTTTTCAGACAATGGCAAAAGTGTCGCAATACGGAAAAATGTGCCTTAATCAATCTTGACTGTCTGAAGCCTCATTAATTTAATTTTAATAATAACTGGATCAACTGGCTGGCTCAGTGTACTGAATAAAAGTAATTAACTGCCAAAGCTCCAAAGTGAAGCCGGTGCACCACTGATAAACATCTGCAACTGTTTCTTATGCATCAGGAAACCAGCGAATTTCTAATTCTCCCAACCTGAATGAACCTTAGATACTCAGTTGATCAAACAGCTGACCTGCAATATTTCTAATTGATTTCTAGCGACAGTTGGTGCTCCGTGTCATGTGCCCACATGGGAGGGTTGCTAGGAGACCTGGATCTGCTCCTGCCCTTCCTCTTTGGCTTTCTTTTCTTGGCGATAGTTCACGGCAGCCCAGAAAGTTATTTTATCGGCAGCTTCCTCCAAGAGTCTGGATGGTAACCAGGAAATTTGGCTCTCCAAGAGAACAGTGTTTTTAGCAATGCAATCGAGGCTCAGTCTGAAAGAAATAATGCTGAAATGAAAAGGTGTTGAAGGAAAAAAGGACTGCACAGAGCAAACTATTTCAACCAAAGCAATGACGTGCTTTGGCTGATGTGCACCCAAAGCACCGTCACAATTTCTTCTCACATCCGTCAGCCAAGAGCTCTGGCTATTGGGCAGTACAGACATTAAATAAATAAAGGGGAAAAAATGGACTATGCAGCTTTGGGCAAGTTCATATTGTTCCACTGACACTTCAGCCCAGACCAAGGCTTGGCTCCTCATCGCTGAGAATCCACACTACGCTTGAGCTCCCGAGAGTCTGAGCAGAACTGCTGCTTAGCCGATGGCTTCCCATCTGCTCGGTTCCTCTCTACTCAGCAGCCACCTCATGTTGTGAGGAGCAGCAACGGTCACACACGGGTCTTGTCAGCCGTCTGTGGCTTCCAAGTGGCTGCAAGCCCCAGGTGGTGTGACCTGTTTCACAAGCTGTGCGCTACGCAGGCCTCACAAACGAGGGGCTTGGAACTGGCACTGGCCTGGTCATAAAGACGAGGGCAGTCTCTGAGTGCAGCCCACCTCGGCCTCACCCTCCAATTCAGCTGCGGGAAGGGGGGAACACAAGGCTGTGGCAAGGACTACCGCGCCGTGTGCCTGCAGTGCTCTGGACACGTCAGGGTCACGTTGTGTTTTGTTCATGGTTCCAAGACTGAACCCGGCAGATACGCAATGGCAACATTTCAGTGGATTCAAGTCCCACAGAACTCTGAAGACCTCCCCTCGGCCCGGTCCCACGTTCTGCTGAGCTTCAGAGCGGCAGGACCAGCCCCGCCTCCTTTCCAACTGGGGAACGTCCAAGCATTCTCCGGCTCCCACAGAGAACTGGGCAGCCCCTGCACCTGCAGAGCTCAGGGTGTGCGGGGGCCCTGCAGGCAGCCCTCTGGTCCAGGCACTTCCCATTTCACGGCTTGGAATAAAGCTGCCAGTAAAAACCACGTCCTCCGCTGTCCTCTGCTGGAGGCATTACAGCAGGGCTTCCTAACCTCTCCCACCCCAGGGCCAGATTCCTTTGGAGCGGTGTTCCCGGAGCCGCGTTCCAGGGATGGCAGAGAAGACGGACAAAAGGGGAGGGTCCGCACCTGCCGATACACTGAGCCTTACACTGCAGCCTTTCAGAATGCAAAGGGAGAGATGCCCCAAGACCGGGAAACCACCCAATATTTGGTAACTGGGGGACAGGGAAAGGGCATCTAGGAAGGGAACCTGGCTTGCAGGGGCACCACACAGGCTGGATTTGGCCTCTGGGCCTAAGGCGCTGCACCCCTGCCTGGCCAGACTTCCATTACCTGAAAAGCGAGTACGGCTGTGTCTGGAAAATCAGCAAGTCACTGCAGTGTCCCTGGGCAAGAACACAGGCATTTATTTTAAATAGTTACAGGCTGATTTTCTGTAAAAGTATTCAAAGCGATTTACAGCAATACAAAGCACCACACCAACAATTGATTAAAATAAGCAACCCAAGACAACCAACCCTTGGCCACTTCCCGGGAAGGTTCAATCTGGTTTGGTGTGACGGAAGCATCCAGAAGCTTAGTGACCCCATTGCCCCAGTGGGCAGGGATCTGTGACCTCATTTCCTGCTTTCAGGCCTGGTGCTGCAGGACTTTGCCCTGTTCCGAAATTTGGCTGAGCTAGAGGCCGAGTACCGTGCAGTCCACAGGACAGAGTGAGGTGAATCCCTTCGCCCGGTGGGCCTCGTTCAGGCTTGAGCAGGGAAAGCACTCACATGGGCCGCGGAAGGAGGGCTCACGTGTGGCGACTGCCTTGCGAGGAGGAGCTGTTTAGGCAGGTACTGCGGCAATACAGGCTTTCAACGTGCAGCTTCTGGGGCCTGTGGAAGACGGTGCCATGCAACAGTGGAACCAGTTGCCTAGAGAGGTCATGTCTCTCCCGCACCAGAGACGTTCAAAAAGGAACTGGACAGCCTTCTCAGTGGGATGGTGTAAACTGGTGACCTGCAACAGCAGGGGGCTGGACCCAAGGACATCCTTGGCCCCTTCCACCTCTGCTACTCTGTGATCCCACCAATCAATACAGAGTACTGCTTTTGGCAATGAAATGGGCACAGGTGGTCCATGGTGAGGAGTGCCTTTCCTACACGTATTCTTGGAGTGGGTGAGATTGGCACCCGCAAGCCACCTTGAGGAAGAGCATCTTAGTGAAATGGTCACTGACCATTCAGATAGATCAGAGGTGGGTAAGGGAACAAAAGCATCTGGAAGCCAAAGCAAAACATTGGCAAAGGCTGGGAAAAGAACTTGGTGAAGCTTAGCAGCACCCAGCCTAAAGGCAAACATTTAGGTCGTATGATCTTTGCCTCTCTGGGCAACAGGGGTTGAGTTAACCCAGTTTTGGATGCCTCTTCATATCAAACGGAAAAATCCATCACACCAACCATGCAGCAGTGAGTCGATAAAAACGCTAGGACAAAACACCAAAAACGGAACCAATAAAACAAGAGAGTTTATTTTAGTACCTATAGCAATGAAAACATCGCTCTGATTGGTTTCAGGAGGATATTCAAGAGATGTGCCGGAGAGGAGACCCATTCCTCAACAGCCACCAAACTCACCTTTGGGCCCTCAAGATTGTCTCAAAAGTCAGGTGGATTCACAGGAGAGGAGGGCAGTCCTGAAGGTCTTCTCGACTTTGAATAGGGCTCAGAAATATGCTGGCAATGCACTTTCGGGCTCAAGTGCCACCGTCAACATTCCTGCAATCTTATTCTGAACCAGTTATGCTACATTCCTGAAGAGCCAGAGTGTGGAATACCACGGACTGCAATTATCATACCAGCTTAAGCTGGTCAGAGGCTCTTTGCATCATGGAAACTCGGACAGCCAGAGCGAGGCCCAGGCGCCGGGCCCACTGTGGAAGGGGCAGGGCAACCTCAGTCAGACCATCATGTCCCAGAATCTTAAACACCTGCCATCAGTACCCTCAAGGTGAGCCTCAGTTGACTGATTCGCTTCCAGCCCATGGCCATTTCTAGTGACGTTTTCATCAAATGCACCGCCTCAGAGGTACAGGCGACAGCACGCAGTGTCGCAGCAATGACATCTCATGTCACTGTCGGGCTCTGGTGGGACCCCCCAGCTGTGCAACAGAGAAACTGGCCAAGGCACTCGTTCCTGGAAGGAAGCAGCAGGGCGATCCGCAGGCCTGGCCTGCTCTAGAAACGGGCCTTCTGCTTGCTCTGGGCAATGCCAGCTCCTTGCTGCGGGAGAGGTGGGTCCTGCTGGCCCCGTGGAAATAGCCTAAGGCAGCGGCACTGCTGGGGACTGCCACAAACCTGCAGACTTCCTCCGCTGGATTTAATAAGATATCAACACAGATTTATTCAAAAGGCCACGGAAGATGGGGCAAGTTAGATCTCCTGAAGCAAGGGGGTTCCACATCCTGTGCATTACAGCCTTTGCAGTTACAACCTTTGCACTTTGTTCCTGTCAACCATATGGTGAGGGTAGTGGGACACACAGGCGAGGGCAGTGGTTCCTTTAATTACCATGGGTGGGCAGTTTCCTTAAAATGGCGAGTCCAGCTGTCCATGATAATCCAAGCTGGCTAGAACGTTTCCCCACCCACCCTGAAGAGGGACCTTGCTGAGTCCTTGCAAAACCTTTGCTTAAAATTGTTTTAGGATAAGCAAGGATGCCCCCCTGGCATTGCCCACCATGTTACACATTATGCCTTTCCTACAGGGAAATCACCCCCACGTAGGACAAACCCAGAACTCTGCAAAGAGATGGGGATGAGTGACAATCACACACGGAGACATTCTGCTGCATTTGGTGGTGAGCAAAACAGGATTTGAGGGAGCTTAGTCAGAAGAAAAGAGCTCTCGAATGATCTCATTTTGGCTGCCTGAACCCTCTGCCATAAAAATAAACATCATTCATTTGTATTTTAATTACAAGATGTATCAGTAGTGATTATGTCATTTAACAGGTATGACATTCACTGACCGTATCCAGGAAATGCAAGTCATCTTTACTCCCTCCAAAAACCATCACTTCACCTTCTTTACCAAGGCAGGCTGTATGCCACAACCTAAAAACATATGATAGTTAGAATGAATTCTCAGGTAAGTGCAGACTTAAACAAGTTTTCAAATGGCTCCAGGGCTCCAGGGTAGAGAAGGAGCCATCACATCCCTGATCTGGGACTTCCCCCTTAATCTCTAGCGCTTAAGTACAGTAACTGCTTCTAAGTATATGTGGTTGCAATCCTATGCATGTTTAGACAGAAAATGATTCTATGACTCGCCGCGTTGCCCTTCTAAACTTGTGGGGGATGCTGGGAGTTGCAGGCTCTTTTTCTGTCTCAACATGCATAGGATTGTATCCCAAATTAACAAACTAGTCCACTCAAATGGATTTTAAGGGTATTTTGACCTCAGTAGCCACGAATCAAAAATTTTAAATCTTTTGGGCCTTTGACTACTTACCAAGAGTGGATTTACAGTTTTGATAAACTGAAATGTGTAACAGATTAACAATGTAACTGGAACGTTACTACATTGATCCTTGCAATTATGGAATCCAGGATTAGTGAGAAAGATTTAAGTAGGAGTCAAAGCAACCCAAATGGCTGTTCTGCTTTAAGAAAACAGACTCCTTCAGCGCATTCGACTTTCAGTGGCTGTGGTGACAAGCATGAACTTGGTCTTATCATGAACTTGAACGTCTCTTTTGCGTGATATACACGGTCCAAAGGTCACCCAATTTGGTCCTGAAACGGTTAGCACGGATACCGAGAGTAAGAATGTTCAGACCTTCAGGGTGAGCGTGGCAACCATGCAGCACCTGGCTCCCCTGAAGGACTGTTGGGGCTGTTTGCGGATCTCGGCTCCCGTTCAGAACCACGCGGGCCGAAGCCAAGCCGAAGCAGTAAAACAGTCCCCTGTGGGGCAGAGCATGCACTGATCGCTGAGGAAATTTCTCAGGACAAGAAGGGCGCCTCCCCCTCCCCATATGGTCTTCCCAGGCCCGCTGCAGGCAGCCACGTGGACTCTGCAGCCAGCTATTCTTGGCCAAAAGCGGCCAGTTCAGGATGCCCAGCTGTGCTACACAGGCCCGATTCTCAGCTGGGGTCAAGGAATCAAGCACACAGATGGAATTTGCTTAAATAGTACAACGACCCCCCGCCCTTTGTGGGGAAACCACTGTGTGAAGAGAGTTTCCTCATTTTGCTCAGGCAGCAGCTTTCCACAAGCAGCGCGAGCCCCCCCTCCGCAACATGGGGGAGGGAGAAAGAAAGCAAGGGCCTTGATTCTTCATCACTCGGCCGGATGAAGTGGCCAAGAGTGGTTTCCCCATGAAGGTCGCATTTTCCAAAATCAAGCTCTAGCGAAGGTTTCTTTTTGTGCACACTAGCACAAAATAAACAAACGGGTATGCACAGACACAAAATACAACCAATCCATACAGGTTTGCACCGATACTTTGCTAGGAGAGGTTCGCTGCACACTGCACTGACCTCGGTTTTACTTTTGGAATTAACGGACCCAGCGTATAACGCACTTCGGTCACCAGGAATTTGGCCCCTTTTGTTTATTTAGCTACTGCATCACTAAAGAGCACTTCTTATGTTGTTCATTTCAGTAATCATGCACTGTTCTCCTTACACTAAACTGTATCCCACCTGTTCTCTTCCTCATACCTGTTGATAGGTCTGCCTCTGTCTTATCTGCATTAGGAAAACTCTGGCCTGGACTGGATCATCGCAGAACACGGAAAAGCCTTTCCTGCCTTGACTCCTAGCTTGAAACCTGAGGCTTTTTCTACAGACTGACAGAGCTTATGTCCTCTCACAGCTGCTCTAACTTAGCACCTAGACATTCTAATAAAGCACGTTATTTGCATCATTAATCAGCTAAATGAACATCATCTTTTTAAACAACACCTCCATCTGGAATGATAGTACCTGTTATAATGGAAACATTTCGGAGTTAACACTCAACTCTAACGTATTCTTTGGAACGCTTACTAAGTAGTGCCTCTGGAGAAAAGCTGAATAGGCAGTGCCAATATTGCAAGAGAAGTGGGAGCCAGATCACGATCAACAGAGCAAAGGCAGGGTGCAGCCAAGGGAAAGGCGGGCTGCCACCAACCAGGCCAACCCCACCCCCCTGGGCATCAGTATTCCACTTGGACAGGAGATGAGGCCACACAGGGTGTTTCTCACTGGGGATGTGACCTGATGGCTCACAGCGCCCAAGGCCAAAGGCCTGTTTCACAAGCATCACTCCAGGTACGCTATTTCTGCAGGGATGCCACTCGCACATACAGCTGCAAAGCTTGAGGTATAAGGAGGCTAGCTTGGACAGTTAGTTACGGAGTGTAAGAGTGTAGACCACTCTTCGTTTCTAGGAAGTATTTTAAAAGTGTGAAACAATGACAATGTGAATGCAACAGAGAACCCCACACAATCATAAAAGCAGCACAAATAATCAGCAGGATTAAAACTCTTTTGAAAGCCCAAGAAAATAGTCAAGTCTGTGGGTGGCGCTGAGAGCACTAGGAGACCGGTGCCTGGCAAATCATTCTGGGGAGGGCGTTCCACAATGGGGTGCCACCACTGAGGGGGTCTCTCCCCGACAGCCACCCAGCTCACTTCTGACACCACAGGGAAAGCTAGTGGCCCTGATCAGGACGAGGTGGATTTGTGTTGGAGAAAGCAGGAGGGAAGGGAAAGGAAAGTATCAGCTCCAAGTCTTCTTTTAAGAGCCATAGTTAAGAAATTGGGAATACTGGATTGCATCCAAGCCGAACCATCTGCAGGCAGAAGAAAAACCACTGGCGGAATGGATGTTCCCTCCCCATTGTCGCTCCAGAGCAGCTGCTGGAGGTGGGAAGGGGGCTGTGCCGGGAGGAAGGAGAACAGCGGAAGTTCCATTAGGCAGGTGGAAGGCCACTCCTGCAACACTGGAGCCAGCCTTTTGTCTCTGCCCTAAAACCCAGGGACAGTTGATGGTATAAATGTTACTTTATTTATTTATTTAGAAAGCTTCTATGCCGCCCCATTCACCGAAGCCTCGGGGTGGCTCACAACAATAAATAAATAATAACAATATAGAAACAATATAATTGGAGACGTCCTGGCCAAAGATGTAAAATAAATAAATGATATCAGCAATGAAAATGACGTTTAAATAAAAAGGTCTTGGCCTGGCACCGAAAAACAAATAACGACGGCACCAGGTGGACCGCTCTGGGGAGCGCATTCCACAGATGGGGCGCCACCTCAGAGAAAGGCCTTCTCCGGGTACTCTACCGTCGTTATTTGTGTTTCGGCGCCAGGCAGACCTCTCTGGGGAGTGCATACCATAGACTGGGCGCCACCACGGAGAAGGCCCTCCTACGGGTACTCACCCTCCTAATATCCTTCATGGAGGGTTCCTGGAGAAGGGCCTCTCCCGCTGATCTCAAGAGGCGGGCGGGCACACATGGACATTTATATTTTATATAAAGGTGACAGGCCAGCGCGTGTGACTCAGCCCTGTGGCTCTGGGAATTCAGTGGAACGTCTTTTGAAGCAAATGTGCCTAGGAGGCCACAGCTAGAAGCCCTGGGACTTCTTGTTCTGCAGCCAACTTTCTCTAGGTCCAGCCCATTCCATGAAACCCACAAGTAAAAGAGGAATGCTCTTTACTAGAAAAGGAGACCTTCGATCCCCTGGAACACGCTGTCTGCCAGTCCATCAGGGACCAGTTTCCCAAGAATGTCGCCTGGGCAGGGAGGGGCTCAGGGGATGGCTATTCCTCCCCAGAGTGATCTGCCAGACTTTGCACACATCTCTTGCCTTATGTTTGGAGATGCAGGTGAAAAACAACCCTTGTTATTGGCAGGGGGCAACTTCTGTGTGTCTGGAGGGAGCAGGAGGTGCAGGAGTGAGGTTATATCCATCCCCCTGACAACACCTGTCCAGCATTCAGTGATGCCACAGTCACATACAATGATACATCTCACGTTCTTCTGCATACATGTCTTTATCTGTTTTTATTTTGTTTGGGGGTGTTTTAGTATTGTATTCTGTATTATTATTTTTAATCCGGTGCTCTTATTTTGTGAACAACCAAGAGGACTTTTTTTAATATGGCAGTCTATAAATACAGACAGGCAAAAGAATGTGTATGCAGCCTCGCTCCTTCAGCACCATGTGCATTCTCACACACAGAGAAGTTGCTTTCAATCAGGATTTAACAGTCGTTCAAATTACCAGAAAGCAGTTTGGGCTGAACTCAATCATCCTTCTAATTAAACATGTTACGATGGGAACTTGAGCATTCAACATATATCCATTGACTTTAGGTTTTTAACAGATCTAAATGCAGCCAAATGTTATTCAAATCCTAAAATTATCCAAAGTTACATTACTTATTCCTCTTCAGTAGCATTTCAAAAACATTTAAAAGTTAATTACTGGTTCCATTAGAGAAGCAGGATAAACTTATTTGAAAACACAAGATTAAAAATGTGAGCAATTTTTAAAAGAAGACACTGGTTCAGACCTATGAACTTTTAACAGACTTCTATTATTTAGCCTTCCAAAATCTGGTGCTCTCCAGATGCGACTCCCATAACTTCCAGCCAGTGTCATCAAAACCCCGTGATACAGTGCAACACACCTGGAGGGCACAGCACAGGGGAGGGCAGCTTTGCACTGCATGTAACAGCCTCCGCAAAGCCACTCCTGAGGGTCAGGGGTCCCCGGAACGGCCCCTGAGGAGGCATCAGGGCAGCGGCTGGTGCAGGGGAGGGGGCGAGCTGGTGGAAAGCAAGGAGCATCTCTGCCTAAACAGGCGTGCCGTTCTGCGGGCACCATTAGATTTCCGATGCAGAACATGGCACCCTGCTGATCTAGTCATACTTCCCTCAGCGTCAGCAACGGCCGACTGGCTCGTCCTACCTAGGTCTGCTCTGTGGCAAGTATGCAAGTTGCTTCCATTCATTTGTTGCAACACCATACATCCAACCATCACCTGAAAAGAAAGTTGCACAGATTAAGATTGTTTCTTTCTCAAAACATAGTTGATAAGTAACCATGTAAAGAGTACTTCTGCTTCTTCAATGCGAAATAACTGCTAAGGGCATGAAAAGCTGGGGTCCCCCTAGCCAGGACCCCAAAGGCAGCCCGGGCACGCCCAGCGGGGCTCCGACCCTTGCTCTTGAGCGAGTGCCATGCCACGACCCGCTGCTTTTGCAACTCGCCTTATGTTTCAGAGAGGTTTGCCGTGTGGCTGCAGGTGTGGCCGCAAAGAACAAAGAGGCCCAAACCCTCTCTGAACTCATGGGACGAGTGGCACGGTTCTTTGGATCAGGACATCTAAGTTCCACCAACATTCCGCTCCTCCATAGAGCTTGTGAGTGAGCTAAGCAATTATTAGAAGCAAGCAATCATTTCTCTTCTTCCAGATACATTTTTCCTTTTGGCTGTTGAAAACGTTGCCTGTGAAAGGTTCGGGGCTTCTTTCTTGCAGGGGCAGACAAGAAAGTAGGCTCGAGGGACTCTTTAGAACATGGGTCCTCAAACTACAGCCCGTGGGATGGATCCGGCCCACCATGGCCATCCATCCGGCCCATGCCACCATTCGCCGCCCGCGCGCGCACTTGCTGCACGGGCGGGGAGGGGTGGCCTGCTCACTCCAAGATGGTTTTGGACTCGCTGGGAGATCTCCAAGCGAGCGAGCCACTGCTGCGCGCGCCCGATGGCGTCTCGTGCGCGCCCGACGGCACCTCACCGGCCCGCACCCCCAGGCACCCCCACCTCGCCGGCCCGTGACTGTCACTGCAGCCTTTCAACTGGCCCCCTGTTCAAAAAGTTTGAGGGCCCCTGCTTTACAACCGTGGCATCTTCAAAATGTCTGCCTCATATTGGGCCAAAACTAGAAACCACCCAAAACTCAGAATAACACTGCTAGAAAAAACGTCATGAGATATTTTCCGCCAAAATTCATAAGATGGTACATGCTGTAAGGGGTTCCCCAAAATAAACATGGCGATGCAATTGTACACACACTTTGGCTATGTACGTGCTTCCGAGGAACTGGAAGTACATTCCATGAAGTTAAAGTGTGCACAGGACTACAACCCGGGAACTGAAGTTTCTGGGGGTATGCAGAGGACTACAGAAAAAACTGAAAATCACCCCTCTCTGTTCAACTGTCAGAGCCACTGTATCAGCCAAGTAGATACAATCACACCCTTTACAAAAATACTGAGTAATTTCACTCTGGATGGGAAGATGCGAAGTGTCCTTCTGAACCAGGAGGAGGCAGGGTTAAAAGAGGGCTACATTCCCTGCTGTGAGGGGAGAAACCAGCTGTACTTCAAAACTCAAATCTATATCTATACAAAACTTGGGTGAGAACTCTACCAGCAGACAAAGCCACTCTAGCCACAACCCAGTGGAAATGCAGCTGGTCCAGACCCAACAGGGGGGAGGAGGAGGAGGAGGAGGAGGAGGAGAATTCTGCACCACAGGCAGCTCCACCTCCCCAGTGGGGCACCACACAGATGCAAGGCACGGATCCCCACCTAGTGAGATATGCCGAAGCCAGAGCCGAGGGAGGGGCTGCCCTGACGACAAGGCACTTCCCAGTTAAGCCCGACTTCCCATCCCCAGTCAGCAGAGCACAGAGCCCACAGGAGAGGGATACACAGCGGCAGCACCCCGAGAACAGGGTGGGGGAGCAGTGGCTACCATGCCCTCTCTCTGCCATACCTAAACCCAAAGGATGCATCCACCAAAGATCCACCATCACCCCTACGGGGCAGATCAAGATGGAGGGAGTTGCCCAGGTCAGGCCTCAGCTATGCCTGGGTTTGCTGGTGCTGCTCTTACTGCTAATGCTGGGGCCCCCCCAGGAGCCATGGCAGAGGCCAGGAGCAAGGCGCCTGGGCAGTCCCGGGGAGCAGCGGCCCTGTGCTTCCTCACCTCTGCCCAGGGAGGCCAGGCGGGCCCCGAGGAATACTTTCGACAAACGAGTCCTCCACTCAGCGACTGATGACAGAATGGAGGGAAGGACAGGGCTGGTTCTGTCTGTTTTCTCTCTGTCTTTGAAGCTCCGTGCAGAAGAACATTGAAGAAGCGCAGCTAGATCAGAGCAACAGTCCATCCAGTCCAGCCGCCCAGGCTCCTCAGCGACTGGCTGCACGCTGGCATGCTGCCTCTGACAATATAGGCAACGCAAGAGTGGCTTCCTCCCGCGTGAATGTGCCCGGCCCGCTTCAAAGGCATCCAGTTTGGTAGCCACCACCACTTCCTGGGGCACTCACTTCCGAAGAGTAACTATGCCCTGCATGAAGAGGTACTTCCCCGTACGTGTTCTGGATTGCCCACCAAGCATCTTCACGGGATGCCCTCTTTGGGCTCTAGTATGATGAGAGGGAGGGAAAACGTCCCCCTCTCCACCCAGCGTAATGCCACTCTTACAACGTCTCCTTCGACTTGCTTTTCCTCCAAGTTAAACAGTCCCAACTGATGTAACCATTCCTCCCGGAGGAGTCGCTCCTCCTTCCAACACAACAGTGTCCTTCTTCAGGTGCACACTGTGCTCCATATTCTAAGTGCAGCTGCACCAAATACTGGTCTAACAGGGGCACAAGCTCAGCAGTTTCCTTACAAGTCCTTTCCTGATTACACCCAAGAGGGAGGTTCACAGCAGCTGCATGCTGGGCCAGTGTTTGCATCCATCAGCCACAGATAGCTCAGAATCCACAGAGCCGTGCCACTCCGCTGCCCACTCAGCTCCCCTGCTTACTGCAGCACTCAAAGGCTCTGTGGAAGATGGCGCAAGAGATGGATGGGGTCTCTCCTCTTACAGCAGGAAAGGCAGCAGTCCTTTAGTCTTGCCTTCTAGCAGGAGGGAGGCGTTCACCACACCGAGAAATCCAGACTGAGAAAAGGGAATTCTGCGAGCCTTTTAAATATAGGAAGGAAAAGCGCTCCTTGCCTTGGAGGGAGGTCAGCGTCAGGGGGATGACAGGGCATTCCAGAGTTCGTTCTTCATTGCTGTCATGCCATCATTTCACTAGGCATCCATTTTAATCTAATATTAACACTCATTTATCATGCCAACTGTTACAGCTTGCATTCTCATTTGCGCAGCAGTCTCAATAGTTACGGAAAAAAGAAGGAAAGCTACTTACTTAAGGGTACATTGTCTGAACTCAGCCCACCATACAGGAAAAGTTTGCCATCTGCTAGAGACGTCAAAGTGTGCCAGGATCTGTCTCTTGGTTTTTCTCCATTTGTACAAATTCTAAGTGGGGAAGCAAGCGAGCGACAACGAAAAGTCACACATAACTGAAGAAGAAAGCAACACCATTATGGGGCTGGGTGTTCTGCATGTTTATGGAGGGAGGCTGTCGTCAGATGATTTGCTTACGGAGCGCTCGCTCACGGCATTCTGCACGTGTGCCAGAAGCAGGGAATGGCTGGAGGACAAGCCTGGGTTGGAGCCTTTGTCAGTGGGCAGCTCAACGGAGCGAGCTCCCAACCTGAAACACAAGGGGGAGTATGTGCCTGCCTGCTTGTCAGTGTTGGGGCTGACTGGGCAGCCCTTTATTTTCCTATATTGTTTTGCTTTGCTATGGGACTTCTTGGGTACCTACAGGATGCATGAAAGCCCCAAGGTGTACTTCATTTGCATGGGAACTCCCTTTGCTTTCCACACCAGATTGGAGAAGTCTGCAGCAGCACTCGTGACAAAAGCGTTCTGATACCACACAGTCCAGAGAAATGCACGTTATGATGCTGCTTGCTACTGTAATACACTTACTATGCCACATCTTTGTTCCTTATGTTAAGAGAAAGGAAAAGGCCACTATAAAATATTCAGGGCTAAATTATCAATATATTTAACAAACATTATGTTCCACAGGAAAGTGAGAAAAGAAAAGAAAAACTTACTGTCCTGACCACACCCACGTGTCTAAATTCAAAGAATGCAAATCATTCATCCTTGTTTGCTGTGAAAACAAATATAATTAGATAAATATGGCAACTCAACCTGATTTGAGCAATTTTAAGAAATACCACTCATATACATCTTGCAACTTTACAGGAAACGAGGAAAATGGAGCCAAGTTCCTTCTCATAGAAGTCATGGAAGAACAGTTTTGGAACTATGGGATCAAGTGTTTAATACTGAAGCACATGATGCTTCCTTGCTGTAACCTTGGCCACACAGAGAGGAAACATCAGTGGTGCATCCTTGCTGGTGCACAGCCACAGGTGTGCTTCATCTCTAGAGCACCTCACCCCCACCCCCGGATGTCAGGTAATGCTGCAGGGCCGCTGCAAGTCACAACAGACAATTTCGGGTTCGATGGACCGACAGTCTGATTCAGCACTGCAGGCTCCCTATTTTACTGTCCTCCATTCATCCCTTGCTGGGCTGGGAGGAACATTGCCGTCTCGTTCCAAATATGGGCGGCCTGCCACCGTGCACACAGCATGAAGGACGGAGACGAAGCTCCTGGCAATCCCCCCGCGCTGGCTGCACTCGCACGAGGAAAGTGTCATTGCAGTTACAGAGCACAGGAATGTCAGTGCTGCACCCAAGTTTCATCAGAGGGGAAGATGTGTCCGGCTGGATCAGCCCAAAGGCCTGCCGAGCGCAGCATCACGTCTCCCCATGGCCACTCAGATGCTTCAGTGGGCAGCCCACAAGCCAGACATGGAGACAGCAGCTGTTGTCCCCAGCAGCAGGCAACATTCGAAGGCATGTCACTGCTGATCCGAGCCATGGAAGCCCCTGTGTTGACTCCATTTGTACCCTGCCTTTCTACCAAAAATAGCACTCAAGGAGGGTTCTACTCTGGCTACACAAAATACACACTTTTTCCCTATTACATTCTGGTTACAGGTACACCAGTTTTTCATTATGTCCTCAGTCTCCAAAATCTCCTGGCTGGAACGTTTCTGATATGTACACGTTTGTGTGCTGTGTGTATTTTTGTGTGTGCTTGTTGTAGCCGGCGTCTGTGATGTGACTGACAATGAGGCACAATCTTCCCACAGAATCCCTTTGCAGCCCCGGAGCTTTGCTAGCTCAGCAAAGGGCACGTGCTTGGGCACGTAACGACAGAAACACGCCCAAGATCTTTTCAAAAAGGAAGTCAAAGAATAGTACAATGTCATTCCTTCCGTCACAGCAGTTCCTTCATTTCAAGAAACTGTCCTTAGGGGGGAGTCCTATGCTGCCCAAACTCCAATGCAAAGAATGGGGTGCCGCAGCCGCGACCTCTGCTGATCCCCTGCCTGGCGCCCACTCTGTATTTCAACAAGGGTTCATTTTTAATTATCCAGGGGAGAGGGAGGGGGAGTGAAGGAGCTGGGCCACTGTTTGGATGTGGCATTAGCCATGAGTCTGAGTCTCCTCTCCTCCCTGGCGTGCCACTCTGACTGCTCCCCAGTTATGGATCCTGGCCTCGGAGGCAGTTAAAGTGGTTCTCTTCGTACCAGCTGAGAGGCAGGTGGGCCGGGGCAGCGTGTTCAGAGTCCCAGCTCCAAGACTGCAGGCCCTTGGAGCAGGGGCTCAGGAAGAATCCTATGGCCCCCCCAGACATGGTTGGGAGGCCAAGGGATAGCACCTCTGTCTGTTTTGCTTCCCAAGTTCTCCTTGCAGCACGCAAATCCACTGCTTCCCCTGTTTTTTCAAGGGACGGAGGCCAAGAGGAATACAAACCAAAACCCGTCCTCCAAAGACAAATCCTTTGTTTCCCAGGACTGCGCAGGCATGGGCTGCTCGAGGCTGAGGCGGAACTCCTTGCTGCAAGCAAACGGGAAAACACAGTTCAGGGACTCCGATCACCCCAAGGGGCTCAGGAAGAAGGGATACGGTGGTGCCTGGACCACATCAGGCCAAGTGGGCAGGTGCCCACGAAACTCACACAGCACTTACTTTAATTGTCGGCTGATACCAAGCCTGCAGAGTTGTGTCGAATACATGAACATCGTTGTGCCATCCCCAGAACACCTGACCTTCCTAAAAGAAAAAGGATATGAACCGAAGGTTAACAGGAACGGTAACGACAGCAATGAAAGTGCTGGTAATACTGCATCAAATGCAGGGTCCTCTTTATTTGGAACAGTAACAGAACCCTTACCCAAAATGCATCATGAACTTCAAAACAGTCATTCAGCTCACTTTGTTTCCGGCAGCCATAACCACCAAAATAGATTAGCCTGAGAAGATTAGAATTGAAATTAAAATTTCTGCTGCATCTAAGAGATCATTTAGTTCTGTCCTAATTCCACCAGACTGCTTTGACTCCACCTCTAATCAACATTTTTATTCTCGTGTGCACCTCTCAACCTACATGTGCAAACAGTCATAGGATCAGGTGTTTTAGCTTTAAAAGCTTAGATCAATGATGCTCTATCAAATAAGGAGAGAGAAAAACTTTACAAAGTGTATTAATATTGAATTATTTCATCTTTGTAAGTCAGTTAATACTTCAGCCCTTGTCATTTAATGATCTTATAACATTATCACCATCTACAAACCTATTCTCCACCAGGGCTCGCATATAACTTAAGGGATGTTGATAGCAACACATTTTCCTTTGTGTGACTGAGAGAAAAGAAACATGGCAAAGTAAGAGAACTGACAACAGTTGTCAAGCTATGTAAAATTACAAGTCGGTCATATTCGCAAGCTAATGCCATCTCCCCAGTTGTGACACTCTCCCAGTATAATTACCTGTCTTTATATACCCAGCAGGCAAGTTTGTCACGTGGTGTAGGAGGCTGACCTTTAAAGTCTGTGATTTTTTTCCATAAATAGGTTCCATTTCTTGTTCGCAAATTAACATAATAAAGCTTAAAAGAAAATCAGAACACTTTCAACAGACAGCAATATTCTTGAAAAATAATGTGCTAACTGGCAAAAGCGGTAACTCAGGAGAGCTACTGATCAAATTCATTCCTTTGCCATTTTACATGAAAAGGTTTGAATCCTCTTGTTTCCACCCTGCCAATACAGTCAACTGTGAACAACCAGAAGCGCTTCTGTTATGGAGTGTCTCCACTGAGCTTAGGACTCTGAGCCTGCCACTGCACTCAGGCGACAGTTCTTGGCATGAAGATGCTTTTGCTTTCATTCCCTTATCAGAACTGTTAAAATGGAGCGGTCTTCAGTTTCATGCTTCAGAGCTTATAATGGAAGATAGGAATAGGTTTAACCTTGTTCCTACTGGCGAACCCACTGCAGGGACCCGGGGGAATCAGTCATATCAGCTTCAGCAAGACCCACCCATTCTGGTTTCAACTGCTGGGAATCAGTTACTCTTTACTCTTTCTACAAGAGTAACATTAACCTTTCGCTCTACATTTGGCACAGCTTGTACAGAAATGATTCCCAGTGTTAAAGGGTTACCAAATCTAGTTAAGCATTTGATGGCCATGGTGTTCCCAAACGTTGGTTTCAATAACATCTCCCTTAAGCAACAGCTCTGCAGAATAATTCTGAATGGTAGCCTAACAGTTATTGAAATCAGTTAGTTTTAAATTCTTCTAGACTGACTTTAAGAGCAAAACTTGCTAGCTATCCTGTTCACATGGGCATGAATGCACTTGGCGACTGGATGTAGTAGCTGGAACCCAGAGAACCACATGATTCATTACACTCCCAGTGAGGCTTGGAGCTTGTTTTCGCAATCATCCCGTCCCCCACACCACATAGCAAACCTATTTGCAACTAAGTGGTGGTTTCAAAGTACTGCTGTGAAAAAAATCAAACAACATTCCCATGGAGTATGTTCAAGCACTTGGGCCAAGTCAGAGCAGTTCTTGTGGTCATGGCCACAGGTTTTAAAGCAAACTTCCCCAACCTGCCGCCCTTGAAATGTGTCAGATTACAGCTCCTATCCTGCTCAGCCAGTACGGTTCTGTCCACACTGGCTAGAAGTTACAGGAGTTGTAGTCCAAAAACTGGAGGACACCAGGTTGGGAAAGACAGTTTTAAGGCTACATCTGTGCTAAAACAACAATCTCACTCCTTAGATGTCTTGATCGATATAAATGCTTGCTGCAGAATGTTCTAATCCTTAGTAGGCTTGGTTATTTTTCAAAGTTTCTAAAGTGAAAGGGATCCAGTACCCCATTGCTGTATCCTTTGTCATCACATCCGCCGAAGAGGTATAGCTTTCCACGAAGGCAAGCGCCACAACTACCAGACATGGATGGAGGCAACTCCCCTTCCATGAGGTGCATCGACCTGCAGTCCGGCAAACACAAAGAATAAAAGAATTGTGCTCAGAGAGTAATGGACACAGAACAACCAAGACAGGCAATGGCTCCTCCAAGTAAAAATCAAACTGACACTATTACGACTGGGTAACCTGCTACAAGAACAAATGCTCTTTTCTTCTGGCCCTGTGCTGTAAGAGCATGTGGAAATTGCTACTCTTCTGCTCCACTGCTCAGAAAAACCATCTCTTGGAAGCAGGTAAAGTTTGGAGATTGGAGAAAACTTTGGGTAAGAGCTCTGCGACACTTTACCTTACCCCAGTGAAAAACTCAGCCCACTGGTCACAATAGCCCAACAAGCAGGAAGGGAAAACTGTAGATATCCATTTTCAAATACATCACGTGGAAGGGCAATTAATATCACCCAATTTACCTTTGCATATGAAATGTATGATTGCGGTATTAGGCTCACAATTTTTCTCACACCCAGCATTATGAAAAGAGATTAAGAGCTCTGAGAGAGCCAACTAAAATAATAGCTTACAATACAGAGATCCTATAAAAATCAACATACCATAATCCACTGTCAATTTCATAGATCCAGAGTTCATCATTAGGTAAGTAGACTTCATTTTCTTCTATTGACTATATAAAAAGCACACAATTATTTCATTAGAACATCTTCACCTTCTGTCAACTTTCCATTTCAAAATCTAGTTTCTGAACTAGTGATTTGTTTTGGTGAAACGTGGCAGTGATCACACACACACATGGCAATATTTTACCTTATCAAGATTTATTAGCTACCTAATATCTGCTGAGCTCAGAGTTCCACCTGAGTGTCTTGTGGAAAAAGAAATAATGTTTGACTCAGTAGCAGAGTAGAAGTAAAGCAATTAAAAGCACAATCCAAGTGTTGGCAGGCAAGTACGGGGTTGCAACTGTAAAGTTCTGTATGGAATACGTATTTTACTGGTTTCTATTTTGAAGGAGAAACCAGGAAATTAGTAGTAGTGGCCATGAACCTGGACAATATGCTTACTTTAACTGGGGCACTTAATGCCTGATCTCATGGCCCTGCAGACACAGGGCACTAAGATTCTGGGGGAAAGTGGAGGGAATCTATGCGGAGTGAGGTGGCAATTATTTTGCATCAAGATTGGCACAAGCACATTAGAAAGGCAATGTTTTAGAAACCCGCTGCCTGACACTAACTCATGCTGATGATTCAAAAAGAACCGTAACTCTTCCCTCGTTCCTTTTCTGTGGCTTCTCGGCCGCTTAGAAATGCAAGCGACAAGAGTGTTGTGTTGGCAAAGGCGTCCCTGCACAATTTCCACACAGAGTTAGAGATCCAGAGTGTTTTTGCACACTGTAGTGTGGGAGTGGTAATATTCCTATCCAGGTCCTAGCACCTGCCCCCTGGTCAGCCTGCGGGACCGGCCCTCTCCCAGAGGAATCATGGTGAGAGGGCAGTCATGCACCTGCAAAGACCCTTCATGGCGGCAGCACAGCCAAGGGAGGGAAATCAGGCCGGGAGTCATTCTACTAGTACAGAATCCTCTGAATAAAACACTCTGAAGCTTTTCAAATGGGAAGAGGTCACCGTTGTCAGAGACCCCTTCTC
This sequence comes from Varanus komodoensis, assembly GCF_004798865.1. Taxonomy (NCBI): domain Eukaryota; kingdom Metazoa; phylum Chordata; class Lepidosauria; order Squamata; family Varanidae; genus Varanus; species Varanus komodoensis. Next base: position 65,387,915 of record NW_025335761.1, read on the forward strand.
TGAAATTCCAGAAAAGCCCTAGAGAGATAACAACAGATGTTCCTTATTCCAGACACTGTTGCTCTGCTTTGCCTTTTTTTTTAGGATCGCCTTGCCAAGTTTCTGACAAGCAACAGTTCTAGCTTCCAAACACTGATGATGAAAAGGAAATATCAGTATGCTTTCTCCAACCAGGTGCCTTCTAGTCATGTTGGATTATGACTCACATTATCCCCAACCAAGCCAACACATCTGAAGCACTGGGCTGAGAAATGAAATCTTTATTTGCAGTTATTAGTTTGGTTGGATTTCAAGAGCCTTCCTGAAAAACAAACTCCACATCGCTCCATATAACATGAAATGTTTTGGCGATATATTCTGACTAGGGTAACAACACATCTTCATTTTAACATGCAGATTTTAGGAAGCAGCAAGTTACTAAAGGGCCTGAATTAACTGATTTATTTACCTTTCTTATAATTCAAACTATTTTACTGTACTGTTCAAGCACTGCAGTCCTTACAAAGTGGCTTACAAGATCATAAAACACACAAAAATATCACAGCTTGTTTTTTTTAAAAAGCAGCAACAAAATTTATTCAAGGACCAAATACAGACATGAACAAATTTATCTTCAGTGGCTTTTCTTCCTCCAAACCCAGCAGCAATGAGACCATATTTGTCTCCCTGGGGAGGAACCCCAAAAGTTTTCAACTTTTAGGACTGTGTGGAAAAATGCAGGGCTTGCTCTAACAGGAATTTTGGTCTTGCAAACTGGTTTATTGCAAGATGAAGCGATACACACTGTCCTTTTGAGGGTCTGGTTTGCACAGGCATTGAGGACAGCACAGAACGGACTGTACCTAGTCAAACTGCAGGTAGGGTTTTCATTTTTTTAATGCCCCTGTACAAAAAAGGGCCTCACAGCAAATAGAAAACCAGCACAGCAAAGAATGGACAGACCTAGCCCCACCCGGATGCACTAATTGTTTCCTTGCGGACATCTTTTTACAAGGGAAATCATTCAAAAGCAGCCTCTCCCGCTGCATGCCAAGCCTTCCACCGCCAGCCCTGCAAAAGCGGTGGCTCCCTCGACTGTCAGCTGTTCTGTCAAGCTGCAGAACAAAGGGAGAGTAAAGCAGCAGCAGGATTCCCCCTCCCTCCGCTCCCCCAGCTCAGAGACAAGCCCCCTGTGGCTCCCCCTCCACTCTCCCTCTAAGTAAGTGATAGCCACTTGCCCTGCAATCCTACACTTGTTTAGAGGCAACAAAGTCCTGTGACACAGCTATCTGGAAAATGCTGGGAGCCGCATGTCTTTTCTCTGTCTAAACATGCACATGGTTGCTCCTTTAGAGGCGTTAATGTGATTCTGACCAAACACTGTAATTCTGAAAGGTTTATTCTAGACTGCACAGTTTTGAAATTGTAAATGATAGGCTAAGACATGATGTCCGATAGAGACTCCAGTCCTCTTCTTTCTCCCCCTCCCTGGCTCCCTTATGCCTAAAACAGGGAGTTTTAGTAGCAAATGTCTGCCCTACATTTCCTTGCCTCTGGTTACCTAGATATAGAACAGGCAGAAGTTCAACAGGCAAAGATTCCTTCGGGTATAAGAGACAGGGAAGCTAAACAGCTCAGACTTTTGTCTGCCATGTAGCTGTGTAGAGCTGTTACACTCCTCCAAGGCCGCTCCCAAATCTTATCCCTGCACTTTTAGGTGGTGCAACTGGCACAAGATTAGCTTTGTGATTTGGCAAGGATTTACACCAAGGCCCAATTCCACCCCCACTGTCCCTCTAGGGGGAGGGAATACTCTCCAATCTCAGGAGGCAAAGGGCTGCATTCTCATGGCAAAGAAACCAGGTATTATAAAAACAAGGGCAGCCACCATAGCTATATGAAAAAAATCCAAAATTCATATATTGTAATATCTTTATTAGGCCAACTGAAAAAAAATACCAGAAAAAAATCTCCAAGCTTTAGAGTTCTCCTAATCTCTTCATTAAGCAGGATGTTACAAAAAGCGATGGAAGGGGGAAGAAAGGCTGACTTCAGGTTGTGGTCAGAAAGTCTGCACAGTCAGAGACTTTAGAGGCTATGGAGGGAGAAGATATGAGCTGGCAATTTAATTGCCTTTAGGACCACTGGGAAGAGAAAGTTACAGCAGTGGGTCAAATACAAGTAAGTTGGACTAACATCAGTTAGCCAAGGCGCTTTTAAGTCCTATTCATTTAAATAGCCTGCTTGACACAACAACTTAAGAGCATGGACTGTTGTTGAATTGCCAGGTTAGTGCACTATGGTTTAAAATCAAAAAACTGTAGAGCTAGAAGGCGCCATTCAGTAGGTCCAACCCTTCTCAGTGCAGTACAATCAATCATGGGTTAAACACAACCTAGGAAGAGAATGCTTGATTTAAAGTTTTGCTACTAAGTGTATAATGCCCTAAACTAGGGAGAGAGCACTTCCTCCCTCACCCAAATTGCCTAGTTACTGTTCTGGGTGGCCTGAAAGCCATTTGAAGTCCACCCAGAGAAGACTGTCCAGGGTAGCGACTCCACTGCCAAGTGGACCTCTTGCAGTGGGGCAGGCCCCAAAGCCTGGGACTGTTTTCAGTTCTTGCTGCAAACTCCTCTGCTTCAGGAAGCTCTCCTGAGCTAAACCAACCCCTTTGATCCATCCTATTTTATTGAGCTTGCTTATAGCACACCATTCTATAGTTACTTGTTTACGCTTTTATGTCCACTGCTCCTAAATCTCCACACGGAGCAGAACAGAGACACCTGTAAATAAATAAACGCTTTGTTGCTGCTTTGTGAACTTCGGGGTTTCTCTCGGTCAACAGGGCAGGGCTCGCAGGCCACAGCCACCCACGGCTCAAGGCAAGCACGGCTGCTCGGTCGGTGCGAATCCGGTCCACGCGGCTAAGCGGCCCTCGGGCTGGAATCTGCCCAACACCTTCGGGAAACGTCTCCGCAACTGGGTTTCCCGTTTCAAAACCGGAGCGCCGGGAGCCGCCCGGCCGTTCGGGGGGGGGAGGGGACGTCGCGCGGCACGCGCACCGCCCCCGCCGGAGGGACTCGCGGACAGCGACCAATCAGCGGCCGAGCGAGGCCTCCGCCCCCTCCTCACCCGCCGCGGCGCGCGCCCCCGCGCCTTTTTCCCCGCCCACTTCGGCCCGCGGCGGGGACAGCCGCCCGCGAGCCGCCGCAGGGCAAGGCGCGCTCCCGCCTCTCCCCGGGCCGCCCGCGGGGCCTGCTCGGCGCCCCTTCGTCGCCCGCTTCCCGTCGTCTTCCCGTCCTTACCACGTATCCCCCCCACACATAAAGACAGTTCCCATCCACCACGGCGCAATGCCCGCTCCGTTCCTCGGCCACGGAGAACGACTCCGGCAAGGGGGGAGGAAGGCCCGCCGCCATCTTGACGCCAGGAGGGGCCGTCCTTGGCCTCGTCGCCTCAGCAACGGCGCTGCGCTCTGCCGCCTTCCGACGCGCGCCCGCGCCCCGCCCCGCCCTGCCGTTGCCTGGAGACAGCGCGGCCCGGGGGGCGGGGCGCGAGAGGGGGCGGTGCCGCCGCGGCCCTATCCCCTTCTGCGGAGGCGCGCCTAGAGCGGCTCTGCTGGAGATCGCCGAGCGCGATTCTGCACCCGCTAGGCAGGAACGTCCTACAGTTCCCGGCATTCCCCAGCCAGCGGTGGCTAAGTGAGGAATGCTGGGAGTTGTCCCGGCCGCTCCCTTGTTGCAGGTGCAACAGCTGGATGGAGAACTCAAGGAGGTCAGCGGTAATAAAACCGAGGTTACAGTATACTTGAATAGCTGGGATCGAACAGAAGGAAGGCATGAAAATCATTCTTGAGGAAAGAAGAAAGTGCAAACACAGAATTGCAGCTGAATGTGAAGATTTTTTTTTTCTGCAGATGAATTACAGAACTTTACTTCTATTTATTTAAAGCTTTTCTATCCCGTCTTATTACAGAAAGTCTTAGGATGGTCCTACAGTCAAAGCACAGCATCACATCCTCCATCAAACCCCAGTTAAAAAAGCCATTAAACCTTAACATGTTGGGCCAATAAAAAGGTTTGTTTTCAATAGTAACAGTGAAGAAATGGCAGTTGGGGAAGATTCTGGATCTCTCGGCTCAGAAAGCCCCTGGGCGCCGAAATCTGAAGACTGAGACTTGGCAGCGCAGCAGTGAAGGGGCTGGAAACGGCGATCAGCTCCGAGGCGAAGGCCAGGAAGGCCTGAGCCCGCCCGGGGCGCCTCGAGCAGCGGGGCCCTCTCACGGGGCCGCACGCAGGGCGGGGGCCACGGTGACCCCCCGGGGGCCAGCGCCGCGGCGGGGGGAGCCGAGGCGCCGAGGGCCGGCCGGCCGGCCAGCCAGCCAGCCAGCCTTCCCCGCCCCGCGGAGGGCGGCCCCTCGCCGGCCTGGGCGGGCTGGCCCGGGCCGCGGGCGCGCAAGATGGCGGCGGAGAGGCTGCGGGCCCGCGTGAGCGCGGCCTTCCAGCTGCGCGGGCTGCTCCTCCGCGCGTGAGTAGCGGAAGGGCGGGCGGGGCGCCCTCGCGGAGGCCGCGCGCCCGCTACACGCGAGCCGCGTCCCCACGTGCAGCGGGGCGACTGCTGCCGGCAGCGGCCCCGGGAGCGTCTCGGCTCCGGCGCTTTTATTCGGGCTTCGGGAGAGCCTCCGTGGCCCGGCCGTTGGAGTGCTGGGCGGCGGCGGCGGCGGGGGGGCGGCTGGAGAGATGCGGGTTTATTTGTTAAATTTATATCCCGCCTTTGTTCTTGCAAAGCCGCTGACGCACGTTCGCCGCCGGACAAGGCCCGGCCCCGCCGTGCAGCTCCCCAGTCCCTGGCCTACTTCGCAGGGTTGTTGTGAGGAGGACATGAGGAGGCGGAGGAGGAGGGCCGTGGAAACCGGCTTGGGTCCCTTGCGAGAGGAAAAAATGGGATGGCAGCTGGACAAAGCAGATGAAAACTGTATGAAGGCCGGAATAAATCGGGAGTCTTTAAAGACAAAGCCCTGCGACTCCCAGTCTGGCTGACCGGGCGATGCTGGAAGTCGCGGGGCTCCTTTCAGGCTGCACATGCAAAATGCTCCAAGATGCTTCAGGTCATCTCAGATTTATGGCAACCGTGGGGAAGAAACGCCGCCCAGGCGCTGCTCAGGCCCCTGAACTTACTTTTTATTATTATTATTATTAATATTATTATTATTATAACATTTCTATGCCGCCCCTTGCCGAAGCCTCGGGGCAGCTTACAACACAATAAGATACATTGAAATACAATAGAACATAATAAAGTACCATTAAATACAGAAATACAAAAAATACACTGAGTTACAAACATAATAATATAAAATTAAAATTATCAGTATAAAATAAGTAAATAAATAATATAGGAGGAGAAAAAAAAGGAAGAAGTGGAAGTGGCTTCCTTACGGCCTGGATCCGCCTGCCTTCTGGTTCCCCTGGCATGATGGTCTTCTCCAGGGGTCTGGTCTTCTCATGATGTGCCCAGAATACCTCAGCTTCAGTTTTGCTTCTAGGCCCTTTGTTGTTATCCCTCTGGAAAAAGACCTATGGGGTTCAGTCAGATCTGCGCTCAGATACTTGTGTACAATGGGATTTCAGTCAGTCCTGTACACATCCGTGACTAAATACTGCTGAACCTGGTGGGGCTTCTGAGTTGAGGGCGTGATGGATCCCTTTTCCAGCAGTGCAATGGCTAAGCATGCTTTCTCAGACATCGATCGCTCTAAATTCATTGTGTTCAGGATTGTTAACTTTTATTATAACTATAATAAAATTCACTATTGCTATCTTATGGCTAATTTGTAGGTGGTTTTGATGAGGCAATGCAATCCTATTTATGTATCTATTACATAGATATTCCATCTATTTTCCTCTTGCAAGGAAACCAAGGCTCACATAGTTCTGTTCAGAGAACTTTGGCTACAGGGGGTATAGAAATGTAATAGATAAGCATTTCCTGAAGCACTTCCTGGCAGTTAGGACCCCGAGGTGTGGAATGGGCTTCCACGAGAGGTGGTTGAGGCCCCATCGGTGCGGGTGTTCAAGGATAGGCTGGACGTCCACATGGTGGGCATGTCGTGAGCAGAGCCGGCTGGAGCCGGGGGTCAGACTAGATGGCCCCAGAGGCCCCTTCTGAGTCGCTCTGTTTCTGTGTTTCTATAATAGTTCTTTCCACGTTATCCTTATACCAACCTTATGAGGTAAACCAGACTGTGAGTCAGTGGCTCCATTCACACAATCATTGCAGCTGGAACAAGCCACCATGGCTTATTGCAGCTGTCACATGTGCTGGGCACATTCTGGTTAGCGTTCCCCAATTACTCACACTGGAGCAGCTTACAGTGTTATCTGGGCAACATGGCTTGTTTGGATGAGCAGCAACCAAACCCTATGGTGGTTTGTTTTACTCACTGTGATTGTGTGAAATGTGCCCATAACTGTTTCAGAGCCATTCAGTGATCTAGACCCAGTAGGGTCTGGAACCCAGATCTCCCTAGTCCTCTAACCAATGTCCCACCCTGGCATATCCTCTGCACATGTAGTTAAGACACAAGTTCCATGTGTGTCTTTATAAAATTGTGCTGCATGGCAGAGATAGAACTTGGGCTGATGCAAATCAGGGGGCTCTTACCTGTGAGAGTATGTTCAAGACAATCTGACTGGATTACATGTCTTTATCCATCCTGCCATACCAGGCCAGACTGGTAAGAGAGTGGACACTTCTGTCTTTGACACACCCTTTGACCCCGAAGGAACTCGCTGGCCTGTGGGCTGCATGTCACCCTCCGGGGCCATTTGGGTGTCCTCTGTGTTCATTTCCTGCTGCCACCTCTGGAGCCAGGCTCTGGCCAGCCCATCAGAACAGCTGTTTGGCAAGAAAGCAAGAGCCAGATGCTGCAAGGAAGAAAGGGTGGGCAGAAGGGACCCCTCCTGTGCCCCCTTTCCCTGGGAAAGTCCTGTGGGGTGAGATTAAAGGGAGGCAAAATGATCAGCAGCAGCAGCACCATGATGTGGGGGACATCTATATTGCTACTCCCTCACAGTGATCTGCTGTGGGATTCAGGGTGTGCACGTATGTGTGTGCAAGCACAAGCGCCTTCCCTGGCTCTCTCTACCCAAGGAAAGTTGCTTCGGAAGTAACATAATTGTAAATGCAAGATGTGGCGGCGCATGACACGAGATGGCTTGCCGTGACTCTCCAGAATTCTGGGAGCTTCCCCAGTCACCTGGCTGGCAGTGGCTGAAAATGGTGCTGGACTCAGTGACTCAGCATGTGCCCTTCTTATGTTCAGAGTTCTGGCCATGTGCCAGCATCCCAGGAGTGGGCATGAAAATCCTTCAAGGACGTGATCTGAATTAAAAGGTGTTGCTAATCTTTTTCTTCTTGTTTCTTTATTCAGTGAGTCTACTAAGTATTTGGTAGAAGTCCTTCAAAAAGTTAATGAAGTGGAACTGGAAGATATGCTAGAAAATATAATTGATGCTATTGAAAAACAGCCTTGTAAGTAGATCTTGGATTAGTTTAGATGGTTTGAGAACTTTTTATTTTTTGGTGGGAATTCTTGTGTAATTGTGGTGTTCATGATAACAGGTATGTTCATGCTGTTATGGATCGCATTGTATGCATAACGGACATCCATGCAAGATTAGTATATTTTTTGCCGGAGAGACTTCTTTTCCCATAGGGCTGCCATTCTGCCTTGGTTATTTGAAAGTGGAATGATACACTGGATTCGCAGTATATTTGTTAGAAATAGCTATCATACAAAATCTCTTTCACTGTTTCCTTGCAGCTGGATCAGCTCTCTTGTTTGTTCATATTTCTTTTAAATGCAGGCACTACCCAAAAGCACGTTTAAAGGAGGTTGGGCATACGATCAAACCACATACGCTCACCTTGACAGGGGTCGGTCCTGTTGTGATGCTGGTTAGCCTCTGATTTTGGAGGCTTAGGACATCCCATGCAGAGGGAGTAGCGGGCGGGACGGTATTTTCTTCCTCCCACCCATCATCCTGCTGCATTTTTGCTTAATAAGCTTTTTCACTCAGCCAGCTGGAAGGTCTTAGAGGAGAAGAAAGGGGGCTGGAACGGCTTTAGGAAACTCCCCAGTCACTCACCCTTCCTTTGAAACATTTCCTCTTACCCTTCTTTGAGGTTGTGTTCCTGGCCTTGGGGAGCAGCTGGTGCAGTTCTTTCTGTCCTAACTGCTATGGGGAGGAGGAAGTGGATTTTGGATGTCCAGTTCTGAGGTTGGGGCACCGTCTCCAGCCTTGGATCTGGGATTCTGAAAATTCCTGTGGGCCCTCAAGTGCTGCCTAGGGCTTATAGGATCACTCCCTAAAAATAAGGGCTAATAGTCGCAACCCATTACCTCTACAAGGACCCCCAAAGCGTCTGTGATCCCTGGGAGATTATAATTCTACCGTGATCTCTTTTGAAGTGATTCAATGTGCTTTGTAAAGTGCTTTTTGTTCTCTGTAATTGCATGAGCTACCATTTTAATTTTCTGTATTGTTCTTTTCAGTGTCATGTAATATGATTGAAAAGTCCATGGTGGAGACAGCCGTGCTGGAGTGCGGCCAGACCTTAGATGAAACCAGGTTTGTTTGCATGAATTCATTTAGAGACATAAACCGAGCACCAGGAGATTTTCTGCAATCTAATTCAGTTAATTGCTCTGTTTTCTGTCCTCCCTGTTGATGCTTCAGATCTAAAACTCATTAACATTCAATCTTTCTTTAGATGTCTCGGAGGGTGGGTGGTTGTAAACTTGTGCTGACGTTAAAATGGCACATTTAGAAGGCGGTGTGCTCTATACCACAGAGTTTTAACGATTAGTGCTCAGAAAGCAAGTTTCAAAGCATTATTTGTGAACAGCACTGCATAACTAAATGTTAACCTCCTCTTTCTCTCTTACCATGTGAGTTCAAGCCAGGATTTCTGGCTTATTAAACCACAATATGAATAAGCTGCCGGCTCATTCCTTCCTTTGCATGAGCTAGTAAACAAACCTGAAAGGGGAAAGATTTTGTGGCATCCGAACTCAGAATTAAGGCTATTGCATCCAGACAATCCAGGATTTGAAAGGCAACAGCAATCCTGGTTTAAAACAGATGTGTGAGCAATAACTGCAGTCCAGGTTTGGATGTCATGTTACATTTTCCCACCTGTTTTTTTTTTTTTTAATCCACTTGCTCAGAGGGAGGAATGTCATGGCCATTCTGTTTTCTTCCTTTACAAGTAATCTAGATTGGGAAGGAGAGACCACCTGATTCGGTGAGAGGTGTTCCCTTTTCTGCACACGACGGGCTCGGGAGGCACGCTGACTCAAGCTGCCCAGGATTTCCCTCTGCTGTGTGTGTGCTGCAGGGAGGGGCAGCGAAGGCAGGCCCACGAGCCCCACCTCTGTTGTGCTCCCGGTGGTCTGGCGCATCACCCCCGATGCGTTGGCGCTGCTCTTCCGCAGCAGAGGTCCTGCTCTGCGTGTCCAGGCCTCCTAAATCAGTGGGGCTCTAAATCAGCCTACCCACTTCGAGCAGGTTTCGTTGCAGGCTCAGCCTAATGCTCGGAGGGTGGCTCAGCCACCGGGGATGCAGCGGAGCCTGCCCCACCGTGAAGCAGAGGGGGATCCGCGAGGTCTGCACACGCAAAGAAGCTGCAAGACGGTGAATGAACACTAGCACTGATTCAGAGGGCTAAGCCGCAGAATTCGGCAAAGGCAGGGCTTCTCAGACACACATGCAGAACCCTTCAGCACATGTATTTATTTAATTCATTGGAGAGCCGCTCACTAGCATCGCACTCTCTGGGCAGCCGTTACAATAAGAAATGCCAGTAAAATAATGTTAGATAAAAGCAGTGTGGTTTAAAATTTCATAACAACGTAGGAGGAGGAGGACATAAAAGAGCCGTCCTGGATCAGGCGTGGGTCCTTCTTGTCCAGCCTTCTGTTTACACAGGAAGCAAGACCTGAGGGTGACAGTCCCCATCGCTGCTGGGGAGAATCTAGAGTGGCACGGTGGGGAAGGCTGAGCATATCAGCACTCCCTTCTTTTATTAACATTTAAGGTTAATACATGTTAGGTTAAAAATAAGGTTGTGTTCATGGGTAACAGTGGAGCTTTTATTAACATTGAGTTGGAACCGGAGGTGAACACTTCACATGTGAGCAAAATGGGTCACAGCAGTTCAGCTTCCTGATGTGCCAGAGGGACTGTGTCAGTTACCAGACAATCTCACATAGTCCTTTCACCAAGATTGATTAAAAATGATTTCCTTGTAAAGGCAAAGCAGAGTCTTACAGTGATACGTGGGAACTGTATTGTAGCGCATTATGTTGTTCTGCACAGTTTTAATAGTTGTGATTTTAATTGTCAGCCATAGAGCTTTACCTATTGGGCGGTTTAAAAATGTCATAAGTATTTTCCAACTGTGTTTATGCATTTGTTTTTTCTATAGGGAACATAGTTTCAACATTATTGGAGCATTCGATATTCCGAGATACATTTACAATTCTGAAAGAAAGAAATTTCTACCGTAAGTTCTTTCTATGTAATTTTTGAAGAATTTGTATCTCTTCTCATTTCACCTTTTGGAATAATCTTCTCTAACCCTTCAGCTCATCTTGGTTTTGACTTTGAAAAGATGTAGTGGAAGGGAATGGCATAAGCTGCTTTGGGTTCCTTGAAAGCAGAAGGAACGTGGGCTATAAATGTAATAATAATAGCACAAAGTTGCCTAGTTCTTTCATTCATCAGATTATCAGAGGCAGTTCTCATACTTTCCTTCAGGATTCAGTTTATACCCATCTCTAATTTTCTTGCAGTCTCTCGATGACCAGTTACCCTGCACCCAGTCTATTTGGCTCTGCCAGGGATAAAGCAGAATTGTTTCGTGAACGTTACATCATCCTACAGCAGGTGGGAAAAGGAGACGATTGAGCTCATCTCATGCTTAACTAGAACCAAACATCTGCTTTGCTATGAGAAAGATTTGTAGGAAAGCTATGATCACTGTTTCAGTTTTATTTGCTTACAATATTCCTAGGCAACAATTTGAAATGCTTACTAGAGGGAAGCCCCCTTGAGCATGGTAGAATTCCCTTCCCTGTAAGCTTAAAGAATTCCCCTACTATCAGAGAGGAAGCTGGGCTAGTCTATAGTTTTACAGCAAAAAAAAAAAAAAAAAAAAAGTATCATCTAGCACCTTAAAGATGAACTGATGTAGCATGGCCTACGTTTTTATGGGATGGAGTCCATCTGACCTGTGGGGTAAGAATTACAGAAAGACACCTATTGGGTCAGCCTGTGGATTCACATGGTCGGGGTCCTGTTCCGTTCACTTCATTCCAGGCTGGCCGCAGCAGGGCATGGAACCAATTGCTAGCTCCTTCTGCCCTCCACCCCCCCATGCCCACCCCCAGTGACTGGTATTCAGACATACAGTACTGCTGAACATGGCTGTCCCATTGATGGCAATAGTGAAAAGCTTAGCATAGGCATTCCTACTCTTCCTGCACGAATGTGTTCTGTGGGCTTTCAAATTCATGGAAACCACATCCATAGATTAATTATATGTTGAATGAGCAATTGCAGTTTGCTACCAAATATTAGCTTTGTAGCATCTTCTTTTACCACAATTTGCGCATTTTCGAAAGGTTTGTCGAGGCCCAAAATGTCTCCCTGTGTGTGGAGTCTGATGAGGTTCTTACCACAGTCCTTGTACATGAGGTCCATGGCAGCAGTTGATGGAGAACTGGAGGGTGGGTACTGCATGAAGCATTTTTTCTTAGCCGCACCTTCTGTAATTTTCTTTTTAATTGTCTTACGTTAACCACCTTGCAGAGAATCCATAGGCATGAATTGTTCACGCCACCAGCTCTTGGTACACACCCAGAGGAAAGCCGAAGTAAATTCCAGGTACGATAGCATGTTAATGTTGCATGGCCTTCAAGGGGATGGACGCTGGATGGGCGCAATTACCCCCCCCGTCAGGTGCCCTCCAGATGCATTGGCCCTTGCTGGCTGGGAATGCTGGGATTTGTGCTCCAGCACATCTGGGGGACATCAGGTGGGGGGCCAGTGCTCGAACGTGGCAGGGTGACCCTCCCGTGTTCCTTCGTCAGCTGCTGGATTGCGGTTGATCTTCCCTACTGAGATTTTTCCTTGCGTTTCTCGGACAGCAGCTTGTCCTTTGCCTGAGAAGACTTAGAAGCAGTTTATGATACTGCATTAAGGTCTGTTTTAAAGGACAAAAATCATCTCTGGGGTGTGGCTAATATGCCTGATCACAGATGACGCTGCCTCCTTCTTGGCTTGGCACACGCAGGCCTTAACTTGCTGTCTCTGGTTCTAGCTCAAAACGATAGAAACGCTCTTGGGCAGTTCTGCCAGAGTCGGTGAAGTGATCGTGCTTGGGATGATTACTCAGCTGAAGGAGGTGAGCTGTGCTGCGTTGGTTGGCCCTTGGCCGTGCTGCTTGAGGTTCGACAGGGGTGCAAGTTACTTGGGTGGGTGTGATGGCGGCGGGGAGAGGGAAGGGTCTTTGACAGGACATTCAGCTAGTCTGGGTGCCGGCACAAGCAGGTGTGAAGTTCCACAGTGATAAGGCCTCACGGGGAACACTGAAACTGGACAGCCTGGTCTTACTTATTTTTATCTTTGCTTTAAGGGAAAGTTTTTCTTGGAAGATCCTACGGGAGTTGTCCAGCTGGATCTTAGCAAAGCAATATCCTTCAGATTTGTCTTCTGTAAGAAGAGGGATTTATCAGGGAGAGAAACACATCCTTCCTTGTATTTCCTTCCTTGATTTTCAACTTGGTTGCATCTAGTCTTGTTGCCTATTAATAGATAAACTATCGTAGAGGTTTTACTTTAATCCTTTTTTGCTTTCTTTTAGTTTCACCCAGCGAGTGAGAAGTTTACCTTTTCCCCACACAATCCATTTCCTCTCTGATGTGTTTTAGGGAGCAAGCCTGTAGCCTGGGATCTGTTCATTGTGTGTTGCACAGTATTGTTCCAGCGTTCCCTCTGCTTCTGACGGTTGGTGGGTGTTTGGTTGCCAGTTTGCTGGGGGGAAAACCAAAGCGGTTGGCAGAGGGAATGGAATGGAGTATCCTGGAAGAGGGCCTGGCTGACTGCCTGGAACAGGTGCGCTTTCCCATTGCAAGATTTTGTTGCAGATCGTACTTTGCATATAATAACACCTTTAAAAAGTAACACACAATTCTGATAGTCAGTCAAACTGCAGGGGCAACATAAGTAAGACCTGGAAGCGGGTCTTCCACAGCAAGCGTGTCCCACCTGCATTTTGCCCATCCGACTGACCGTCGGCTTGTTCAGAGTGTATCCACAGCCTTCTGGAGAGCTGCCGAGAAACAGATTTATTTGCCTTGTGTTCCTGCATTGCTACTTCACTGACAGCAAGAACTATCATTTGTATATCTCACAGGAGTTGTTCCATGCATCATTAACCCTTTGTGAGAGAGGGGTGTAGCTGAGTCGTAGCGTGCATCCTTTGAGGAAGGCCTCAGCATCCTCTGAGCAGGGAAAGAGCCCATGGGGAAGAGTTTGCCGTGCAGGTGTGAGTCAGAAGGTTCGTTGTCTGACACCATATAAGGCACCTCTTCTTTCCATAGGTTCTGCATCAAGAGGAAGTTGCCTTATATGGTGTCAGGCCAGTGGCCCATCTTTCCCAGCACTGCCGACGCTGACTCAAGCCCAGCCTGAATGTGCAGGGGCTGAGCAGGGCTGTGCCGCACAGGGCCTTCTGGAGGGCGCTCCTTCATAGGGTGGCCATAAGTCGGGGGCGACTGGACAGCTCCTTACAACAGCGGCAGCAGCTCTGCAGGGTTTCAGCCCTATGTGGAGATGCTGCGGATTGCGCTTGGGCGTTCCGCATGCAGAACGTGTGCTCTGCCACTGACCTGTGGCTCAGCTGTGTGTAGAGGGGATTTCAGAAGAAGATGCAAATAATGCGGAAGAATAAGGCAATAAGGTGCATTCAGAGCCTGTTCATGCATTCACTACGACAGAAGCGCTTGACATTTGCGGAAAGGATTGTTCGTTTTACTGTTCCACAGTCTCCAGTCTCCATATAGTCAAAAATAATAGTAGTAATAGGTGCTATAAAAAAACCAAAAAGCCTGTTTTAAAAAATGAGCCATTCAGGAAAGCATTCTTGGAAATCCCAGCGACTGTAGTTTATGAAGCTGGCCTGTTTCTCTAAACCATGGTTAAGTTAACTACAGCATTGAAAGCACGAGTCGCAGCTTCTAATCTCTTCTTTGTAGTTATTCCCAGGGGATTGGGAAGAGCCTGCTCTGAGGCCAGTGCATGTGCTTAACTAGTCCATTGTGTATTCATACTTTGGTTGTTGAACCATGAGGTTACTGTGCTTTCCAGTTAGGTCCCTGGAAGTCCGATTGGGTGGGGTTACTTCTAGGACAGCTCTGGTTAAGACCTGTTTTCTCGCCCACCCCACACCTGCATCGTGGAACGAGATGCTGCAAAGCCTGAAGGTCCGTCCCACTGCTAGATCATCTGCCTTGATACTAATGGTTGTTTCTGTAGTGCTGCCAAATTGAAAGGGACATCATCCTTAACGGCTTTCTACCAGTTCCACAGTGGCTTATATACAGAGTCATGTTTTGTTTTAACAGAAGGTAAGCTGGAAAACGTTCTTCCTAAGGCCGTCTCCTTTTAGTCGGGTCAGATGTGTCTTCCACCAAATTCCAGGCTGCTTGGTCCATAAGTCAGCTAGCTGATACTGCGACTGGCCCCTGTTCCTGGGAAATGGATGAGGACGGGCCGTGGAACCGCCTGCACCTGCTGGCCCTGCCTGTGTGTTGGTCCAAAGCTGTGGCCAGTGTCCTCTTAGCTAGAAGCCATGCACAGTTTATGCCGCAACAAAATGTAGGTGACATCGACAGCGTGGATGCTTGTACAGCTTGCACATGAGTAGACTCTGTTGGTAAGCTTTGGGCCAGCATGTCGCTGTCTCTGCCCACATGTTCATAATGTGGAAACGTTGCATGACCAGGGCCGTTGTAAATTTTAATGCTTCAGGGCCCTGATGGTAGATGTGGCTGGGAAATGCTGGGAGTTCTGGGCCTCTTCTGATTAAACTTGCACAAGATCGCATGTTCAAAGCGCTTTTTAAAACAGTTTGATCTGTGCAAACAAAAGGACATTTGCATTGTAACCGTTTTTCCTATATGCAAAGGATAACTGAGAATAATTACCTTTTGCTCGTCTGAGTTCTGTGTAACGAACACATCAACAGGAATGGATTCAAAAGCCACAAGCCCCCTAACGTATCGCATTTTATTCGTGGCGAATGTGGCAGTTGTCTGGCATTCCCAGAATGAGTGATGTGGCAAAACAAAGATGTCAGGCTGTTGTTGTGGGGAAGCTCACACAGCAAGAATCGCCAGCGCGGCTCGTGAACCGGAACTGGTGGCGCAGAGCTTGTGCTGCATGCTGCGATGCCTCCATCGCCCCTCCCCTTAGAGCTCCTGGTGTGTCAACCAAATGGGCTTGGGGGGTCCCTTGATTTGGTTTGGCATGGGGGGCTGCAGGGGGGCAGGGGGGAATGTCTCCATTCCTCTTCTGCTGGACATTAGCTTCGAGCCAACAGATTAGGACGGCAACTGTTGGTGAAATTTTACCAAGGGGCTTTCACATGAGGGTTTTAGTGTGGCACTGCTGTGCGTCAGTTGCACGTTTTTTACGGGGCGCCCATGTGATGTGGTCATCCCGTGTTTTCACAACGGTTCTTTCCCCTTTTCAGGTAATACAGAAAGTCAGGTCTCATTCAGGAAATGGAAGAGGGGTGTGAACCCCACAAGTTTCGATGCTTCTGGTGCTACTTTCCTGTTGCTTATTAAAGGACAGGGTTTGGACATGGGCAGTCATGTGTCCAAAGAGAGCCGTTCGGCACTCATCCATCATAGCCTTTTTTAAAATGCTCCTTTAATATTACGAATAGATTTTCTGGTTTCAGTTTATTTCAAATTAAGAGTGATGTAGTACTCTAGCACCATAATGCCATAATATTTTTGCATTATGCAAAATCCTATTTTTTCAGCAAGTAATCCCTTCTGTCTTTGAGTTGCTATCATTTTGGGGGTGACACAGAAGGATTTTTTATTTTTTGGAAAGTTCACATCGTAGCAGGGTGGAGAACACAGTGCATTGCTTTCTTTCAGCGAAAACAAAATCTGGAAAGGCTTTGTAAAAGCCTTTACATAATTAAAATACTGAGTAATGAATGCAAAGCAGAGTAAGAAAAGGACTTTTTCGGCTTGGTCAGTGATGGTGTCAATTTTGTTTCCTAGGGTGGTATGAAGATGAAGTATTTCATGTCAGTGCTTTTGGATTTCCCCCTACAGAACCTTCTGCTACAACTAGGTATGACATACTCTCTTTCCGAACATCAAGGGGGAGAGTCCATGGGTATGTAATGGACACAACCGCCTAGGTTAGTGGTTCCGTTGTCATACTGCTCTAGAAATTTTTCCTGATGTTTAGCTGGGATCTGGCCTCCTGTAACGTGTAGCCTGTTACTCCGTGTTCTGCACTCGGGGGCGAGCGAGAAACGGTCCTGGCCTTTCAAGTACTTGAAGAGCGCTCCCATGTCAGTGCCTTGGCTCGCCAAGCCGTTTTCTGATTCACACCAAGGAGTCAGTTGAGGAGATCCAGGTGTACCACCTTTCGTTTATTCGCACTATTTCGTGCTGTTTGCTGCCCTAAGACAAAGGCCTAGCCATGGCAGCCTGTGCAGCCCTGCACGCCACCCTGCTGCAGCCCACCCTGCCCTCGGGATTCCGCCAGGGAGCAAAGGATAGGCTTCCTCCAAGCCCCGCCTCTTGGAGGAACCACCTGGGAAGGCAACCTTCTGCCACCCCTGCTCTGGGATGGGGATTAGCAGAGGGGAGTCCTCTGTCCCTCTGAGCCAGCGATGGAGTGCCAGCTGTTGGCTCTGGGCAGGCCTTCTTGGCACCTGCTCCTCAGCTGCGAAGCCTCCTGCGGAGGGAGGGGGCCCTTGCCCTCTCTCTGCTGTCCTGCCGGCTGGTCAAGACCTCTTTCTTAAAATGGGGCTTGGGTGGGTCTGCTGGGCTGGATATTGTTTTTCCTCTGTTACTGTATTTGCAATTGCATTGGTTTCATTTGTCAGGTTTCACTTGTGACGGTAAACCTTTCAGTGCCATTTTTCTGGATCGTACAAGAAAGGGTACAAAGCCAATCCAATAAATGAGCAAACGAACTGGGGAGAGCACCGGGAATGCCGGGCAGCTTGCATTTTGTTCCTTTTTATTGCTTTTATTTCTTTTTAAATTGACTGGCTGCTAAGGAACCCAGCAGGACTCTTGAAGCGGCAAACAGCAAGATGCAGGACCAATTTCACTTTTCCCTTCCTCTGCCAGGGAGAGCGGCCACTCATCCCTCCATGGGCAAGCCCCAGCACCTGCCCCGCATCCTTACGCCAGTCTCGAGATGGCAGCAGGTGCTCTGGGATTTGTCCATGCCGGGCGGGCGGGGGGAGCCCTGTTCTCTGTTGCCTTCCAGCAGGAAGGAAGAGGAGCAAAAGGAGGAAAGGAGGGGTGAGCTCCCAGCACCCTGAATTCACCTGGGGGCATGGTGGGAGCCGTCTGGCTCCACCGTGTGCCTCGAGCAGGTCTGCACGCCTGCCCTGAGATCCCATGCAGAGCCTCCACCGCCTCCACACACACGGAGCAGTCATTGCATGGGTGCATAAAAACAGCAAGTCTACTCCTCCTCCCAGCAGAGAGAAGAATACTTTAAAAAAAACCTTTGTCTGGAACATTTAAAAATGATCCCAGTAATGCAAATTCCAGAGGAATGGCTGTATGTTTCCTGTATTGCAGATTGGAAGGGGCTGTGGTCGGAAGAGCGCGGCTCGTAACGGTCCTGCAGCACGCTGGGTGGCCAGCCCTGCAGTGCCGTCCACAGCCTGAGATCCCTGTTGCAGGTTGCAATTTGGGCTTCTCTTCCCCGACAGCAAGTTTTGCTTATGGAGCAGCCGTAGTGTTGTGTCGTTCCCTGTTATGCCCTTCTTGCTGGTGGGAGGGCTTCACTTTCAGTAGCTATCAGGAACCCTGCAGTGTGGTCCATTTGTAAAATTTCACGCCATGGGTCCGGCTGAGGCTGGTTCAGAGTCCCAGTCTAATATTCCTAAGCCTTTCAGGTTGCAGCAAAAGTTGCTTTTCGGAAATTGTTCTTGAGGACCTTCTCAGGCTAAATCAAGGACTCTATTTATTGTACCTTCATTTGTTCAGATAGTTCTGTCTCGTTCTTCTTATGCCTGAGTGCTACTCAAAGTAGCATTCAGAAGCTTGATACCGGGTGGCACTTTTAAAGGTTGTATCTCTTCATTATATTTCTATCCTGCCTTTTTTCCTTCCAAGGAACTCTTATAGGTATGTGAGGAATGTCATGTGGAGGAGGGCCATGAGCTGTTCTTCCCTGCAGTGGAGGGCAGGATGCGTTCCAGTGGGGCAAAGCTCAAGGAACCAGGCTTCAGCTTGGATGTCAGGAAGCACTTCCTGAGGGTTAGGACCCCTAGGATATGGGATGGACTTCCAAGCGACATGGTTGAGGCCCCATCGGTGGGAGTGTTCAAGGACAGGCTGGACATGCACATGGCGGGCATGTCGTGAGCGGAGCTGGCTGGAGCCGGGGGTCAGACTAGATGGCCCGGGAGGCCCCTTCTGGCTCGCTTTTTTGATGTGTTTCTATGTTTCTAAGGTGGCTTACATAATTTTCCTCATCCACTGAACTGAATCCGCACAACAACCCAGTGAGGTAGGTTGGGCTGAGAATCTGTGATTGGCCCAAAGTCATCCAGTGGGCTCCATGGCTGAGTGAGGACTAGGACTTAGATCACCTCAGTCCCAGGCCTGCACTGTTAACCCCTGCACCACACTGGCTGTTAACACCAATTTGTTGCGCACTATCTAGTGAACTTTGGCTATTGGGTAGTACAGAGATGTAAAGTAAACAAAGGACATTTGTTTTTTGAAATCCCTCAGCTACAGGTCTGGGTAACCCAGACCCACCAGGAATATGCCGCAACATTTTGTTGGGTTTGTTTGTTAACATCTCAGGATGGCTTACAACAGTAAAATCAAAATCCAATAAAAACAATGCTACAATATAATGGCCAAAAATCAAATCAAAAGTGACTGTTAAAACCCTAAAATGCTAATTTTTAAAATAACGCTTGAATGAAAGGGTTTTGACCTGGTGCCGAAAAGAATACAGGCTCAGCGCCAGGTGAACCTCTCTGGGGAGTGCATTCCACAATCTTGGGAGAACGGGTTGGGAGAAGCAGATGCTTTCAAAAGTATAATTTGTGTGCTGCATAGAGTTTGCATTCCAAAAGCAGGTGCTAGGTGCCGGAATGTAGTTTTTATCTTTTAAAACCCACGTTGAGATGAATTTTGCATTATGTATCATGAAGAAGGAACATCTGAATTTCAGAACCTTTATGCTAATGGACGACATTAGAAAGGGTCCAGCAGAGGGCAACAAAAATGATCCAGCGTTTGGAAACACTGCCCTAAGAGGAGAGACTGAGAGAACTGGGCATGTTCGGCCTTGAGAAGACGAGGGGGACATGATATCCCTCTGTAAGGACCTCAAGGGCTGTCACAAAGAGGAAGGCCAAGGTCCCTTCTTGCTGATGCCAGAGTGCAGGACACGGAGTAATCAAGTCAAGCTGGGACAACCCAGATTCAGGCTGGACATCAGGAAGAGCTTCCTCACTGTCAGAGCAACATGGCAGTGGGACCAGCTGCCTGGAGAGGTGGGAGGCTCTCCCAGTCTGGAGACATCCAAGGGGAAACTGGGCAGCCACCTGAGTGGGGTGGTGCAAATTGGTGTTCTGCATCAGCAGGGCGTGGGACGCGATGGCCTTCCTGGCCCCTTGCAATTCTGCTATTCTGTGATTCCATGGCTTGGCGAGTGTGTTAGAGTGACAGTGGCAAATGAAAGGGCCTGCTCCAAGTGGCTGTATTTGAACCCATAGTCCTTGCATAAGATAAATAGCAAATCAAGGGGATAATTTGGACAAAGAACGATCTGAAATGTATTTTATGCTGTAGGGCGTACTATGGAAACATCAACTTCTTCGGAGGGCCTTCTTCAACCTCTGTGAAAACATCTGCCAAACTTAAACAGCTGGAGCAGGAAAATGAGGATGCCATGTTTGTGTTCCTCTCAGACGTTTGGCTGGACCAGGCAGAAGTGCTGGACAAGCTTCGCATTATGTTCTCAGGTAGTTCCGTTCCTCTGTGCTGGAGCCCTGCAAGGAAACACTGAAATGTTGGGGGTTGCACAGTTTTCTTTAAGAGGCGACTCAAGAGTAAATAGAACGTAAAATTGGTTGGTGGTCGGATCAAGTCAGATCAAAGGGATCTTTGTTTCTTTGCTTGGGGCTTGATGAATGCCTGCAACTGGCTGTTATAAGGCCTGGCAGACGCTCGGACCTCACCAACCCGCCGCTCTTCCCTTCCTGGTGCTTGTGCTGCAAGTCTGCATCACGCCTGACCTCCATATCTGGGCTAAGGGCAGGGCTGGGAAACATGGCGGCGCCCCCATCGTTGTGGAAGTGCAGTGGCGCTGGGCAGCAACCCCTTCCTCCCCGGCCCAGCTCTGAACATGGAGCCGAGGAGAGGCAGGCTGCGCCTGTTTTGGCCCTGTAGGGCCGAGGCACTCCAAGCCTCACGCGGGAGTTGCGGGATCTCCTTCATAGCTGTCCTGCGTTGCGGAGAACCGCGTAGCTGCGGGAGCGGCAGCTTCCTCTTGCCAGAGGACGATGGAAGATTCGCTGCAGTGGGCAGATGTGGGGGCTCCGGGATGGTTCCACAAGACATCAGGCCAGCTGGCACAGAGGATGCCGGCGTTCGGAGTCCGACACGTGTGGAGGCTGCCTGCTTGTCGGAGTCTGGATTGGACCACTCTGTGGGATGAGATGAGGCTTGGGAACTGTGATGGCTCCACGGCAGAGGCAGCATTCCTCCAAAAACGGGTCACCTGGGGACGCAGACCGGGAGGGCCGTTGCTTTCACGCCCTGCTTCTAGGTCCTCTACAGGTGTTTGGTTGGTGATTTCATTGGACTCAGCAGGGGCTGGGTTGTGCCGGTCATCCTAGCTGGCTGCTCTGTTCCGTGTAAATGAGGAAAGGGCATTTTGGGTGAACTAGGGTTTATGCTTAGAATGTTTCATTCATTGCCGTTTCCTACGAGTGCTCATTTGCTTCCGTCATTTTAGTGCTATCCTGTTTTGGCTTTTTTCAGCTGCACATCTGCTCGGTGCCAGTTGCGCATACCAATCTGGTGCAGGAGGGGAGTAGAGAAAATGCAGGGCAGCCTAGTTGGTGAGGGGTCAGGGATTTGGTTTCAGCACATCTTTCGTGTGATCTGAACAGGAATAATGGCCCTTGTTTCTCCATCTAGGGTACTCCTCCATGCCTCCAACCTGCTTTTTCTTCTGTGGGAACTTTTCTTCAGCTCCATACGGGAAAAATCAGGTTCAGTCGCTGAAAGGTACTTGGAATGAGCCACATTGCTATATTTATGAATTAGCAGATAAGTCACACTTCTCTGTAGAGGCAATAATACTTTGAGAGCTGGTGTAGAGAGGGGTCCCTCTTCTTGGACGTTATACTCTGCCCAGATAGATTCATCTGATTCAGAAGAGGAGGTGGAAGGGCAAAAGTGGGCAGAATATGTGGCAGCTTCAGGGTGACCTAGCGGAGTTTTTCAGGCAGAGTGCCAGGATCTGCCTGTTCTGGAAAGGGCAGAAGGTTTTTTGGGGTGGGAGCGGGAGCAGATGTGGGAAGAGCTCCTTGACCAAGTCAGGGAGTGGCAGGTAAAGCGAGCAGACCAGTTCTGAAGTCTCCGGCATTCCTGCTGCCCAGCCCTCAAGCAGCAAGAGCTACCCCGAGGGTGGAGTCAGAATCTGTTTGTAAAGGGAGGGAAAGCTTCTTCAACTCTTGACATGGGTGGATGCTTCTCCCACATCTCAAGGAGTAGGCTGCTCTGATTTATACTGTTCTGTAACGTGTTGATTTTTTAGTAACAGAACAGTGCTTCTAAAGTTGTGCCCGAGTCTGCTGGAGGGGGAAAGAGGGAGGGCCAGACCTGTTCGTGGCATCTAGTCCGAAAAGAGTTTGGCTGCGACTGGAGCTAATTTTATTCAGCACTAACAGCCGACCTTTGCACCGGGGCAGAATGTGTGATTCGTCAAAGTGAGAGCAGTAGACAGATCCACAGGAAACCGTTTATTGTTGTGCCTCTAGGTTCCTTGAAAGCCCTTGCAGACATAATATGTGAATATCCCAGTATCCATGAACGGTATGTGGTATGTTAGCATTTCTTTCGTGAAACTGCTTAACGGAACAGCTGTACTGCATGTTTGGCAGTTAGAAAGCGTCCCCCCGGAGGAACATTAATCCCACTTAGAAAAACCTTTCTGTCAACCCACACCGAGCATGTGCGAGGCAAAACGCCCGTGCTCCTTGTTTCTGTCCCGCTGCATGAACAGGGTGCATGCGTCAGCTGGAACTGGCCCAGCCGCCACCCGACAGTCCTGCCCCTGCTTGTCCGACTGAGTCTGCCCTCTACCCCGC
This sequence comes from Varanus komodoensis, assembly GCF_004798865.1. Lineage (NCBI taxonomy): Eukaryota > Metazoa > Chordata > Lepidosauria > Squamata > Varanidae > Varanus > Varanus komodoensis. The sequence continues at coordinate 65,410,580 of NW_025335761.1, forward strand.
TTTATCGTGGATGAGCCCTTGCAGGAGAGAGACCTGGCCAGGATATCATCCAGGCCTTAGGCTGTTGGCCCCACTCCTGAAACCCGGTGGCATTTGAGTAATGCTGGCGTTTGCTTTGCTGGAGCTTCCATTTTGCCCATGAATTATACTAAATGCAGCATGTGCGTTCTGTTCTTTACAGCAGTCGATTCGTATTTGTTCCTGGCTCTGAAGACCCTGGCCCAGGCTCCATTTTGCCAAGGTATATTTTCGACATGAGCATTACAGCCCGATTGTTTCTGAAAATGTGCTACCACAAGGACGCGCAAAGGCTTTTCTGACACACATCATTTCCCTTTATTTTAGGCCACCTCTTACCAAAAACATTACAGCAGAATTCAGAAAGCAGGTGCCGTTTTCTGTTTTCACCACCAATCCTTGCAGGTAAATGTCCCAATGTAATGGGGAAAATACCAGCATACTATGATTTCTGAGATCCGTAAATGTATAGTGCCCTAAGGAGGCTAAGGGGGAGGTGGCTGGGGGGGGGCGCTTTTCTGTGATGGCACCCCAATTGTGGAACATCCTGTGACTGGAGATTTGTCGGGCGCCCACTTTGCTGAGCTTTAGACGCCTGACAAAAACTTTTCTTTTTTTGACACACCTATGGCACAACTTAAGCCATCTATATTGATGGCACCAGGTTTAATTTATTAATTTGATTAATTTACCGTTTTGTCTGACTGTATACATTATGTTTCATCTTGTTTATTTATTGTAATATTTTAACTGCATTCTTTAATATTATCATTGCCTTTTTTATTGTAGTGGCTGTCCAGAGAGCTAACGGGTAGCTTTTACACAAATTTAATAAATACTGTATTTGGGTTAGACTGATATGCTGAAAATGTGGTACCAGTTTGCCTACATTTCTGTTTTGCTTAATGGCTCCTCATGGATGTTTGAATCAATCTGGAGAAATAACTTTGTGCACATTGTTTCCAGGGTCCAATACTGCACGCAGGAAATAATCATCTTCCGAGAAGACTTGGTAAACAAGATGTGCCGGAACTGTGTCCGTTTTCCTTGCAGCGGCTTGGATATTCCTAACCATGTAAGGCAAAAAGAAAAAACCGCATGCAACATTTGGGGTGAAGCTTTGAGGATTATGTGCTTTTTATTATTTTAACATGTTCTTTTTGCAATTGATTTAGAAGTAGAGTCCTGCCTTTTTTAGTATAGAGAGGCTATCCTAATTAAATTTTTATCTTCTTGAGGTTCTGTTTTGATCCATTAATATACAGAAAAAGGGAGCAAATATGAAAGTGTTTCACTCAGGGAGGGAGAAAGTCACAAAAAGGATTAAGAGATACCGAGATGTCCAACATTTTTCTCTACATGTAGGGGCATGTGCATTCAGATGACTAACTGGATTCCCAGTGGAGGATGGTTCATGTGAGGGGGGTCTCCCATATAAGAGATTCTGCATTCACCGTGCACTGGTGATGTCTGTTTTTTTGCAAAGACCTGCTAATCAGTTTCGTTCAGATACCATAATTCCATGGGAATCTCAGCTACAGTGCCTGAAGTTTACCACAGGTCTGTTTAGGACTGTAGGAATTCAGCTCAGTGTCCCCAGGTGTAGAATTTGGAACAAAGCAATCAGAGCTGTTTCAAACGTGCTAATTAACAACAAATGAGGAAAATATAATTAGGATTTAATCTTGCATTCAGTCTTCCTGGGAGTAGGTTCTATTTAATTCACTATTACTTACCTCAGAGTAGACATGTGGAAAGTTTTGCCTTTCGTTTTCCTTGGTAGGGAAACCAGAGTAATCGCACGTTCCTGTATTTTGCCTTGCAGTTTGTGAAGACCATCCTGTCCCAAGGCCACCTGACTCCTTTGCCCCTCAGTGTCAGCCCTGTCTATTGGGCCTATGACTACACCTTGAGAACCTACCCTCTGCCAGATCTGATTGTCTTCGCCGACAAATACGACCCATTCACTGTGACCAACACCGACTGTCTGTGCATAAATCCTGTAAGTTAGGTCTTACCTTTTCCCGTAAAACATGATGAAGATCTGTGCCACACAGCGATATTTGCATGTGTACACAGTGTATATAGAAATGATAGCTCACTTTGTTTAAACTGTTATTACTTGTGTATGGAGTGTACGTCATTTGTGCTCCTTCCCTTCAAGATTCTGAGGAAATTGTGCATATTTACATTTAGGGTTTTTTTACATAAGAAAACTCAATGTTAATTGTGAAAGGCAATTATCCTTTTTCTTGAAATTGGCTTTTTACAATGCTTTTTAAAATCCTATATTCATCTGAAAGTAATACACTTTTGTTTATTTGGATATAGATATTCTATTTCCATAGCAATGCCCGTTTTAACATCTGCACACACTGTTTTGGTGTGGTATTTGTACATTGCACTCGCTCCAGTCCATTTTCTGCTTAAATTTTTGAACAGGTGTATACAATATGCATGCTGCAGAAGTACTAATGAAGAACACATTTCCTCCTGAAGTATAAAATTTATGCAAATATGGGATCTAAAAATTGTGCCCTGGAATCATACAAAGTTTTGTTTTGCACTTGACTTTCTTGAACAGTGGCTTCCTTTTTTTGAAACGGGGAAAATTGTGGTAATGAGGTGGTAGGTGAAAATTCTGCTGCTTGCAGAGAAAAAAATAGTATTCTGTGCCGCATGCTGAATCACTTGAGTGCACCTAAAATAGCTGTTCAGATACCAGCCAAAGTACAAGAGATCTTCACACTGGGGAGCAAGAGCGGTGTAGTTTCTGCAAGAACAGCTGCCAGATTCGCAGATACCATCTGCACCTTCTCTAGTGCAGAAGCATGTCTTGCATTGCCATTTTGGAGGAGGATCTCTCCGTCAGAGCTTGCACCGTATTTCTGGGGCAAACGCAGGTGTGCAAAACCCGTCCACAACAGGACAATAGAGACAACTGCACAAGTGTAAACATGGAAACAGAAGCAGCAACATGTACACCTGGCAGTTGTCTTTGCAGTAGGGTTTGCTGCTGCTAATTACTATTAAATGGGGAAATTGGTTTTTGAGCTTACAGGGCTTGAGCAATGTTAATTCTGCACCCCTGTACAACTTAACTGGAACCATTTTGTTCTTGGAGACAGGGCTGACAGGCGATGTGTAATATATAACTAATGCTTAAACATTGGACAATCACACACTGGGGATTACATGAGCAGAGCCAGCTGGAGCCAGGGGTCAGACTAGATGGCCTGGGAGGCCCCTTCTGACTTGTTTTCTTCCTATGGTGTGTGTGTGAGATGAATGAAGGACAGCTACTGAAAGAAAATGGTGTTGGTTAAACACTGAAATTCTTTTGTAAACACTTTTATTCCCTCATACTAGGGATCTTTTCCAAGGAGTGGCTTTTCATTCAAAGTATTTTACCCTTCTAACAAAACAGTGGAGGACAGGTAAGCTCTGCCAATCCCTCTCTTTGTGTTTCTGGGCTTTAGAAATGCCGGGTAATAGGCTGCCATTGCCTAATTAATCTTTAAACTTTTTGTGGGGAGAAAGGGAAAAGTATGATGGGTGCTCTGCTTGGGATAAAAACCTGAAGCACCACAGGAGGAACGGAGGGCAGACTGTTTGGGTGTGTGTCAGGTAAGGGAAGCAAGACCTCGTTGCACTGTTTCCACTTCTGATTTGTCCACCAGCCTCAACAGCACCTGTAAGTTAACTGCAGGCTTCCCAGGCCTCGATCTGCTGCTTTTAGTGTCAGGCTGGCGAAGGGGAAAGAGCAATGATCGTGTACTAAAAGAACATGCCAACCTGGCTTGTGAGACTGAGACCTGGTCCGAGGAAGAAGGTGCAGATCTCCTGTGAATGTGTCCACAAGGGGATTAAGTTCAGCGCCAGGCGTGACTTGAGCAGCAGGGAAAGTGTGTTTTGAGTGCTTGTACCTGGTGCTGGGGAAATGTGGCAAGAGCCGTAGACGCTGGCCAAGCTCGTAGAGGTCTTACCTGTGGTGCTGATGACCCACGGATGATGGTCCTGGGGTGCTCTAACATCCAGAGGGGATCATAAGCTGGAGCATCAAGCTCTATAACTTCTGCAAGGGTGGAGGATTGAGTACGATGACCCATCCTGGAAGGCTGATGAATTCAGATTTTCAGACAATGTGGGAGAGTTTCCAGCATTTTGGGCCTTAGTTTTCTCGAAATGGAAGGAGATCCTGAATGCTGATATAATCCCTCCCCAACATGGTCAACCAAATTGTAGAACGGTTTTGACTGCTTGATATTTTGAGAAGGGCAATGAAATGCTGGGGTCTGCGGCTAGAATACAGATGGTGGAAGGCCTGCTCAGAGCACAAGCACAAGGAAGAAATTTTTGTTGTGCTTTGTGGTGGCGTTGAGGTACCACTCTTTAAGGTGGTTAGCAGTCTTCTTTGCAGAGGCTTAGGAGAACATGTTAGACCATTTCCTTGCCTTTCATTGGTTATTGGTACATTTCTGGGACCAATTCAAAGCAGTGTTCTTGATCTATGAAGCCTTAAATGGGTTGGTACTAAGATACTTGAAGGACTGCCTGAATCCATATAAACCTGTCTGGGTATTCAGATCTGGCTCAGAAAACCTGCTCATCGGACTGTCTGTTAAGATCTCTTCGGTTGGTGGGCCAAGAAGAGAGACATTTTCAGTAGTGGTCTCCAAGAAATGAAATTCTCTGACCACTGTGGTGTGGTTAGTCTCAAATCTACAATGTCTAAGATGCCTTTAAAGCTAGTTTGGCGGGTTGCTTTTTCTTGAATCTATTTCCCCCTACTGCTGCATTCCCTAGTCCTACATGACTGTAGTATTTAACTGGCCACTGGCCTGTATTTTTAAATACTTGTTTTCTGTTAAATGATTTTCAAACCTTTGCCAGTTATGCAAAAAAAAGAGGGGGGAGGGGGGCTACAATTCCCAAAGGCCTGTCATTCTTGGCCAGCTATATGTTTTTTCTGCCTAAACTTGCATAGGATTGCTCCTTCAGTTAAGAGGCAGGAATTCACTAGCGTATATTTGTAACTTTCAGTTCAACTGATGTCTTTTAAAAGCTTTCCTTTAAACCTAAGCTAGTAAACTTCAGGTGACCCTCCTCACTTTGAAAAAAGCCAAGCTGAATATTAACAGAATTAAATCTGCAAAAGCTTTAAAGCTTGCTGATGTGAGGCAGTCTCCTTAGGCTCGTGTGAAGTGTAAATGGTTCCTTTTGTGTGGTATTAAACAGAACTTAATCCTCAGTGCATGGGACAAAGCGTCCCAAATTGGTGTGAAGGGGGTCCTTTGTGCCCATATCTAGCATCTTGATCGTGAATATTCACATAACTTTAATCAAATGTGAGAGTTTAATTCTGCGTAACCATAGAAACAGATATTTCAATGTGATAAACTCTTTGAAGTCTCTAGAGCTATTCAGTAATTTCTCAAAAAGTAAACATTCAGTCATTAAGCTCTAAGGAGGTAGTAAGCTGCCAAAATACCAATGCAGTTATTGTAACTTAAAACTGGTTTTACTATTTTCAGCAAACTCCAAGGTTTTTGAGTCTCAATGAAGAACAGAAAATCAAATATTTGGGCTGCAACACTCCAGAAGCACAACTTCTAGGACTGTGGATTTTTTTATAGCCAATGTTGAACTTCTTGTATATAGATTTTCTAATAAAGGACTAAATTAAGGATGTGGCATCCTTTCATTAAGTCTCATAAGCGTAGAGATTGAAACAGAGATTATGCAACACCCCATATACTTATTTTTCCACTACAGAATTATATTCACACAAAAGTGGTAACAACTAGCAGCTTGCTCTGTCTTGGTAAATACAACGCCCCTGCCCGATTCTAGTATACCTGTTCTGCTAATTCAAGGAGACCATTTCAGAAGAAGTGCCTTGAACAGCTTCCGGCTGGATCTCCAAGGCCGCAGACATGATCTGTGATGAAGAGATGTAACGTGTCTGCATAGAAGAAGGAGGGACAGATGGCTGACACCTGTCCCTACTTCTGGTTTTGCTCCCAGCCAGAAGGTGCCAGGGAGTCTTGTCAGTCGCCCCTCGGGCCTGACGGTGCTGTTGTTTAATGCCAGGTCGGCCAATAACAAATCTGCCCTCATCCATGACTTGATTGTGGATGAGGGGGCCGACCTGGCCTGTATAACGGAGACCTGGGCGGGAGAGGGGGGGGATGTTGCCCTCTCTCAATTGTGCCCGCCCGGGTATATGGTCCAGCACTGTTCACGGCCGGAGGGGAGGGGAGGGGGGGTCGCTTTGGTTTACCGGGCTTCCATCACTCTCACGGGACTTCCTGTCCCTTCGAGACCAGGGCTGGAGTGTCTCTACTTGGTGTTGGGCGACCGAGACAGATTGGGGATTCTGTTGGTGTACTGTGCACCCTTCTGCCCAACAGTCTCCCTGCCTGAGCTGACGGAAACGGTCTCGGACCTGGTGTTGAGGACCCCCAGGATGCTGGTCCTGGGGGACTTCAATATCCATGCCGAGGCTAGTTTGACCGGGGCGGCTCAGGACTTCATGGCTTCCATGACGGCCATGGGGCTGTCTCAACATGTCACCGGCCCGACCCATGAACGTGGACACACTCTGGACCTGGTTTTCTCGACGGGGCAGGAAGAGGGTGGTCTGAGGGTGAGGAATTTATGCTTGACTCCCCTGTCATGGTCAGATCACTTCCTAGTGAGGTTTGTGCTCGAGAGCGACATCTCCCTCTGCAAGGGTGCAGACCCGATTGTGTGGGTCCGCCCCCGGAGCCGGATGGATCCAGAAGGATTCCTGAAGGCTCTGGGGGAGTTTCCGGCTGACAAGACGGGTGCTCCTGTCGAGGCTCTGGTTGAACTGTGGAATGGGGAGATGACCAGGGCTGTAGACACGATCGCTCCTAAGCGTCCTCTCCCATCGGGCAGAGCCCGCTCTTCCCCTTGGTACACTCCAGAATTGAGGGCAATGAAGCAGGTTGGGAGACGGCTAGAGCGTAGGTGGAGGAAATCACGTGATGAATCTGACCGAACACACTTAAGAGCCCACTATCGGGCCTATGCTGTGGCGGTGAGGGCGGCGAAAAAGAGACACTTCTCCGCTTCCATTGCCTCCTCACAATGCCGTCCGGCGGAGCTCTTTCGAGTGGTGCAAGGCCTGGTTCACCCAGGGCCAAAGGAAGAGCTGATTCCACCCTCAAAGGCCCGCTGTGACGACTTTGCCGAGCATTTTAGGGAGAAAATCGCTCAGATTCGTCACGAGCTGGATTCCACTATTGATTCAGAGGTTTTAAGGGAGACACCAACGCTACCGTCTGGTCCAGAATTATTGGATGAATTTCAGTTATTGCGGCCCGATGATGTGGACAAGGTGCTTGGACGAGTACGTCCTACCACTTGCCTTCTGGACCCTTGCCCGTCTTGGTTAATAAAGGATTCCAAGCACGGGATTGGAACCTGGATCTTGGAAGTGGTTAACGCTTCTCTGAGGGAGGGTCGGGTGCCTGCTCCTTTAAAGGAGGCGGTAGTCCGACCGGTCCTGAAGAAGGCGTCACTGGATCCAGGGATGGCCGCTAACTATAGACCAGTGGCCAACATCCCGTTTCTGGGCAAGGTGTTAGAGCGAGTGGTGGCGGGACAACTCCAAGCACTCTTGGATGAAACTGATTATCTGGACCCATTTCAGTCCGGCTTCAGACCCGGGTACGGTACTGAATCTGCCTTGGTCGCCCTGTACGATGACCTGTGCAGGGAGAAGGACAGGGGGAGTGCGTCCCTGTTGGTTCTCCTGGACCTCTCAGCGGCTTTCGATACCATCGACCATGGTATCCTTCTGGATAGGCTGGCGGGATTGGGGGTCGGAGGCACCGCTTTGCGGTGGTTCCGCTCCTATCTCAACGACCGATTCCAGAAGGTGGTGTTGGGGGACTATGGCTCTGCGCCATGGCAGCTTTGCCATGGGGTACCGCAGGGTTCCATTTTGTCCCCTTTACTGTTCAATATCTACATGAAACCGCTGGGAGAGGTCATCAGGAGGTGTGGGCTGCGGACCCATCAGTATGCTGATGATACCCAGCTCTACCTCTCGTTTTCCACCAATCCAGGTGAGGCAGTGGCTGTACTGAACCGGTGCCTGGCCGAGGTAATGGGCTGGATGAGGGCCAATAAACTGAAGCTCAATCCAGACAAGACGGAGGTCCTGTTGGTTGGCGGTTCGGGCTTCGGAGAAGGTGACCTGAACCTTGTCCTGAATGGGGTTGCACTCCCTCCTAGGGACAAGGTCCGCAGCTTGGGAGTGCTCCTCGACCCGGAGCTTTCACTTGAAGCTCAGGTGACAACAGCGGCGAGGAGCGCTTTCCTCCAGCTTCGGCTGATTCATCAGCTGCGCCCCTACCTGGAGTACGACTGCCTTGCAACAGTGACTCATGCGCTGGTGACTTCCCGTCTTGACTTCTGTAACGCGCTCTACGTGGGGCTACCCTTGAAGACGGTCCGGATACTTCAATTGGTTCAGAATAGAGCTGCCAGGCTGCTGACGGGGACTGGACGTTATGTTCACATGACACCAGTTCTCCGTCAGCTTCACTGGCTCCCCATTGAAGTCCGGGCCCAATTCAAGGTGTTGGTAATGACCTATAAAGCCCTAAACGGCTTGGGTCCTGGTTACCTGAAGGAGCGCTTACATCCATATTTGCCCAGTCGCCCCCTGAGATCGGCGGGAGAGGCCCTTCTCCGGGAGCCCTCCGTGAGAGAAATTAGGAGGGTGGCTACTCGGAGAAGGGCTTTCTCAGCGGTGGCGCCTAAGTTATGGAATGCGCTCCCCAGAGAGGTCCGCCTGGCGCCGTCGTTATTTGTTTTTCGGCGCCAGGCTAAGACCTTTTTATTTAAGCAACATTTTAAATGCTAAATACAATTGAATTTTATCTGGCCAGGGCGGCTTATTTTATAATGTGAGTTTTAATTAAGATTATTTTATATGGATTTTAACTTGTTTTATCTATGTTGTAAGCCGCCCCGAGGCTTCGGCGAATGGGGCGGCATAAAAATGTTTTAATAAATAAATAAATAAATAAATAAAAGAGCAGGTGTGGCATCTGTTCAGGGCAGAAATCATGTAGTGCAAACTTCCCAAGATGGGTCTCAACCTCAGACGAAGGGAATTCTACACTTGGCTGTGTCCCACCTGTCTGCGTGCTTGGTTGCAAGCAGCAGCACAGCAGGGTCTCCCTCCCACCCCGACTGGGAAGGCAAGGCCCCTGGAGGAAACCTGCCACTTCAACGGGACTGAGAGGCTCCTCGGGATGTGGCATTCCCAACTAATCTGGAGAAGACTCTCCTCCATGAGGACTATAATGCTCGAGCAGCTCATCTGCAGTAGGGGTTCCACACTTCAACAATGCTCTCTATACCTCCAAAATAAAAAAGCCACATCTTCACCTGTTTACTTCACTTGCATCCTGCCTGTCTTCCATTGAGCCAAAGAAAGTGGATGCTGGGTTTCCGAGCTGTGTTACCCAAGTGCCAACCACCTGAAGATCAGTAACATAGAAACAGTGCGAGTCAGAAGGGGCCTCATGGGCCATCTAGTCTGACCCCCGGCTCCAGCCGGCTCCGCTCACGACATGCCCACCGTGTGCACGTCCAGCCTGTCCTTGGACACCCTCACCAGTGAGGCCTCAACCACCTCCCGGGGAAGCCCATTCCACGCCCTCGGGGTCCTGTAGGAATGATGCATCTTCAGCTCAGGCCCTGGCCATAGGAGTCTTCATGACAAGTGGCTCCATGCAAGTTCATGGCCCAGATGTGTGATGCAGAGACCCTGAAGAAGAACGGACATGCACAACATTAAAATCAAAGCAAACGCCTCTTAGGCACCTTCTTTATTTAATATTAAGCAAATAAGAAACGTTCAGAACAAAGCTGCAAATTTAAACAGGCTGTTAATGGGATTACAATATTTGACCTTGCAGAATGAGCCTCATCAAAACAAGGAAGCCAAGCATGAAAATCTTCAGATTCTCCTGCAGGATCAAAGCTGCGAGAGTCCGGCCTCCTATGTACTATGTCATAATTAGCTATCCAGGAGGAAGTATCACTCAGGTTCTAGAAAACATTTCCATGCTATACAAATAACCAGTTTCTTATTTAAAATACTAAATGGTTTTCTTCAAGTGTCGCTGGTGGTTTCTTGAGTGGAGTTGAGGAACCTGTGTGCAGATCGCTGCTAAACCCTTCCAGAGGCCGACCGGGTTACGTCTGTTGCAACAGAAACAGTCCCGGGGCACATGTGTTACGATATAGACCATGGTGGCCTCTTACCTGCCCACCAGGTGCATGAAGCAGTTGCAGGAGACTTGCTTCTTCCCACCCTGACATAAGGAGTATCCCACTCCTCGGAAAGCTCCCCGGGGCGGTGGGCACGGGTCCAGTCCTTTAAGCAGAGCACCAGAGGCTAGTAATCGGATGGCTCTCCAGAGGAGCATCATGGCAAGGGGAAAACCAACCCGGCCCCATCAAGCCCAGGAGCAAGAGGGCCTGCCAGTCAGAAGGCGCTGCCGAAGGAAGCTGGCTTTGCTTCTCCCCCCCAGAAGATCCTAGAAGATCTTTGACACTCAGGACGGGTGCCTGGTGTTTTGCTCTCCTGATCCCCACGTTTTGAGGGTCTTGCCTTTTAGATTGTAGGAAGAACAGGAACCGATTCAATATTAAACTGTATAAGCTGCTCTAGGAGTCTTTTTTTTTGCCTGAAGAGACTGGTTAAAAATGTATGTAAATGTAGGAAGAAATGAGCTGTTACAGACCTTCCGTTTTGTGAAAGGCCACTGTTAGTAATGTTATTTGCACCATCGGTGCTTTCTGCATTTAACTTCTGTTTGACCTCGGTATCCCGCAGGCCCTCTCTACCTCTGCTAGATCCGCTGTGCTTGCAGGACCCGTTTCATGTGCAACAGGGCTTGCTGCTTTTAAAAATAATCCCAGAAGCTACCAGCAACGCTTCTTTCTGGACTGAGACAAAGCAGCAACGCTCCCCTCTGAACTATCGTAACTGCCCTGTTCCAGAAACAAGCGTTTCCTCTCATGTCTGGTTCTTATTAGAAGAGACAAAGCCCCATTGTGTGACCAGTGGGTCACAGAAGTACACAGGCACAACAGGATACCTGCTAATTCCTTCCCCACCCCCAAAAACCCTGCAAGTGCATGCAAGGATGGTACTCCGAACTAAGCAGCAGCGAGGGGCAGCATCACCAGCCGGCTGATTTGCAAATTTATATCCTGCTTTTCCATCTAGTGGCTTCCTGTGCGGGAGAAATTTATAGCCCTGCAACCAATACTTGATTTTACGTCCACAGGCTGCCGCATTTGCCATCTGACGAGGCAACTTCATTAATCTTAGAAGGGAGGGCCAGCACTTTAAAATAATTTCGTTTAGTTCTTGCTGGTTCCACTTCCGAATCAATTCCCCACCATCAAAGGTTCAAACCCTTATTATTTTTATCTCCACCTTGCACAAGCTTTCGTCATTCATTCCCACAGAGGGTTTCAGGCATTATCTGTGAAGCAACCTTTCGAAAGTACTTTGTCCACAGTGGAAATCTTAATGATTTTAAATGTTAATGGCTGTGAAGGCTGTCCTGGGTATATATGCTTTGTGGGCAAGGTGGTTATGGCTGAAATGTCCTTGTTAATACCCCCCCCCCCCGCTTTTTCTCCTAAGGAAAATCCCTAAAGATAGGGAATGGGAGACTTCTCCGAGCCTCTCGAAGGCTGAGGACGTGAGGTGGGAACAAGAGAATGCTGCCCTGCCTGCTGGGGGGAATGGGGGGGGGGCGGATATCCTGGAAGATGGATGGGACTGTGTTCCCCCAGCCATTTTTTATGGCAGGCCCAACTTGCTTCTGGGCATGATGCAGAGGTGAAAGCGGGGAGAGACACTCCGAACACCTGCCTCCCTGCTGGGCAGCATCTGCAAGTAAGATGCAAACCAGATTTAGGCTGCTGTTCTCGTTCTGGAGGTGCTCGCTCGCGGGGTAATTTCTTTCCTGTACCCGTTCTAGGGTTCTTGCATGTGATCAAAGCCAGGAGATCAAAGAAAGGGCTGGTCCTGCCAGGTTGTTAATTGCCCCTGTACAGCTTTCAAAAATGTTAGTATAGCAATACATATACAACCATATATAAACTGGCTAATGATGCGGGACAAAAATCCAATACGCCCAACTAGTTGCTGGTGTTGGTCTGCAGAGCCCTAAAATGGCTCAGGACCGCGAACCTTCAGGGAAGGCATCTCCCACCTCGAAGCTGCCCAACATCGGGGGTCTTCCCAGGGAAATTTGGTTGGTGGCAACAATCATTCCATTTCTATACCCTCTATAGCCAACGCTCTCTGGGTGGTTCGCAACATTTAAGTTGCCCATCCAGGCCTGCTTAACTTCCAGGATTAGGCAGGATCAGGGACTTCAGGCTATCTGGAAACTGTACTAGTGTCTTAATTATTTAAATTTCCATAGTTCTTGCTACTGTCAGAATCCCGGAATCTCAATTTGAGAAGAGGGAATAAAACTCCGGTTCGTGGGAAAGACCAAGCATCCAGACCCTTTCCCCCATGAGGCACAGAAATCCCTTCAGATATTCTAGCCACAGTCTCATAGCAGAGTTGGAGGTCCCTACATTGAACTCCACTCCTGCTCCAGGTAGGACCCCAAGGTCTCTCTCAAATGGCTGTCCAGCTGCATCTTGAATGCCTTCAGAGTGTGAGAGCCCACAACCTCTCTAGGTCATGGGTCCCATTGCCCTACCGTTCTCACAGTCAGGAACGTTCCCCTGGCATCTGGCTTCCTGCTACTTGAGCCCGTTGTTCCTTGTCCTGCGATCTGGGATGACTGAAGAGAGATCCTGGACTTCCTCTTTGCGACCGCCTTGCAGGTACTTACAAATGCCATCCTAACACCCCAGTCGTCTCTTCTCGAGGCTAAACGCACCCAGTTCTGTTTCTCCTCGTGGGGGTTTGCTTCCAGTCCTTGGATCGCTCGGGTTGCCCTCCTCTGATCCCTTTCCAGTTTGCCTGCATCTTTCTTAAACTATGGTGCCCAGACGCGGGCACAGGACTCCAGAGGAGGCCTAATCAGAGCTGAGTAATGGAGAACTAGCAATTCCCATGATTTGGAAGCCAAACTTTTATTTCTGTGCTGTCTTTCCTCAAGAGCTCAAGTTAGAAGTCATGATTATCTACCTCCCTGCATTTTATTCTCACAACAAACCTGTGAGGTATATTAGGTCGTGGAATAGTGGGAAGAAGCTGCATTGGACTGTTTGATTTGTGAGCCAGCATCAGTGGATTTTTAAAAACCGGCAGTTGTAGGCATACAGTAAAGGTTACAGTGTTGTGTCAACCATGTTGATAATGCTGTGGGAGTGTTGTAACTGCCGGAGAAGAGGAGGCGTTTGAATAGCATGAAGACATACTGTAAACCACAAAAGCCGTTTCAGGTGGAAGAGAAATGGGAGGCGCGCTGCTGCTTCCATTTCCGTTTCCTCCTCCTGCTGGTTAATAGCGTGCACCTTGCCAGTCATGCAAGAATGAAGGTTTAAAGCGTGCGGTTATTCAGCTGTGGGCACAGCTGCGGAGAACTGCAGTAAGAATTAGCAGCCAAAAGAGAGCGATCCTTCGTGTGCTTCAGGAATCGTTTAAACTGTGGCTGTACAGTGACAAGTATCTCCCTGCATATCCTGCGTCTCCATATCCTATGAAAACCAGTGCAAGCTGGAAACGAGGAGGAGGCAAAGGGAAGTGTAGGTACTATAGTGGGACGAAGGAAAAGGAAGGGAAAATATTGCACAACTGGCACTATTATTTTAAAGCCACACCTGCTGGTAGAGGGTAGAATAGTCCTACTCGGTCGTCATGTCTTTGCCTGGCACAAAACCCTCAAAGACCCCCCTAATCATAAAAGTAATTTGGAGAGGTAGAACTTTGACAGTGCAATAGTGACAGGACATGTGGGGAAAGGAGTCATGTGGCTCACGTGTGACCCAGGCACTGACAGCACTGGGATAAAACACCAGTGTAGATTGGCTTAGGGTCACACCCAGTGACCTTCATGAATGAGTGGGGATTTATACTACAGCCTTACAGGATGAGAAACCAGTGCCCTTTCCGTTGCCGAGTGCCAGCTGGAACAAGGTGGGGGGAAGTACACAGCTGGGAGGGAATGCGACCCCATATCTCCTTCTCCACCTGCTTTTGCTGGCAAGGGAAGGGCTGAAGACACAACACACCCCAGTGCAAAATACCACATGCCAATAGTGCTTTGCAATAAATAGAGGGCTTTTGCTAAACACAGCTCCTGTAAAACATGCAGCTTGAGCATAAGCATTTCAAGCAGAATCTGATGCTGTTATGTCTGGAAAAGTTCCCTTAAGTCACTCAAAAGATTTCATGGCTCTTTGGAATGTTTCTGGTGTAAGAGCGCTAATTTTGCACCACAAATTGGAAGACAAGTCAGGGGTTGGGAACCCTGGGCAGCTGCAAAAGCCTCAGTGCCTCCAGAAGGGCTAGTAAGCACCAACAAGCTACTGCTCAGACTTTTATTATACCACCTGCAATCATTCCCATGCCTGTTTACAAAAGGAAAAAAATAATTAAAATGCAAGTGCAAGTATCGTTAAGCAACCAAAAGCCTCTGAATAGTACAAGACACGTAAAACAGTCAGCAAGATTAAAAGCATGCCTAAAATGTTGGGGAAAATAAAGAGAACTTTGCCTTGCAGCAAAAAGATTAGAATCTCCCCGAGGGTATCTCACAATTCAGGCTCCACCACTAGTCACTCAGCTGACCTGGAGGAAGGGGAGTGGGCTGTTTCGGCCTTCTTGCCCTTTGCCTGCGGATGTCGGGGAAGGGAGAAGTGGAGCTGCCTAGGGCAGGAGTGGGCAGCTTGTGGGCTTCCAGAAGTTTTGAGCTACAACGACCAACATTTTTGAACAGAAACTAGTGTAGCGCATGTTTAGCTGAAACCACATTCGTGGTGGCGATGATGCTCTGCTCGCGGGAGAAACTGCACATGTTCTGGGAAGACAATTGCTGGCATCTTTCTGTTTAACTGCCCACTGTTAAGAGTTGCGTGGAACGTACTGATGGGGATAGGCCAAAATGACTGCTTTTTAAGGTATAAAAACATTTGGCTTGTTAATGGCTGCTGGTGGTTTCTTATGAAACCACCTTTTTATTCAAGCGGCATTTTAACTGTTAATATTATTGGATTTTATCTGGCCAGGGCGGCTTATTTTATACTGTATTGTTGTATTTTTAATTTAATATTTATATTTTTAATTTATGTTATAATTATTTTAACTTAGTGATGTGAGCCGCCCCGAGGCTTCGGCAAATGGGGCAGCATAAAAATGTTTTAATAAATAATAAATAAATAAAAATGAAGGAGGAGTGAGCTTCTTTGTCTAGTGTGCACACTTCAGTAATGAGCTTTTGCTTTTTGAATCTTGCTAGTGGTTCGTTGTCTCTTGCAGTTAGACAAATGACCCTTTAGGCCAGTCAGGTTAGTCTGTTGACCAAAAGGTCCGTGTCCTGGTGCGTGGATGCCCAAAATACACAACAAGGGAAGGTTTTCTTTTATAAGATTTATTATCGAGAATAACCAGCTACCAACAAATCATCCCTCGGTTGGTCCTTTTATACACTGATCATTAGAGGGTTACACGGAACACTTTCCAATAGGTTACAGAAGTAAAAAGTTGCACTCGCGTGTTCTTTCCCACTTGCATACCAAAGGAGACGCTCGAAGGACGGGGGAGTATGGGCTGCTATTACACAGAAGAAGAGGGTGGGCTGCTGTGAATTGCCCTTTGTATTTTTATTTTAGACCTTTTTATTTAAGCAACATTTTAAATGTTAATACTACTGAATTTTATCTGGCCAGGGCGGCTTATTTTATATTGTGTGTATATTGTATTTTAAATTATTATTACTATTCTAATATGTATATTTTAATTTATGTGGTTTTATTTATTGTTGTAAGCTGCCCCGAGGCTTCGGCGAATGGGGCGGCATAAAAATGTTTTAATAAAAATAAATAAAATAAAAAAATGAGTCACTGTTATCTGTCAAGCCTCAGCGAGTTGTCTCTGGAATGCACCTGCTCAGCGTCAGCTACAATTCAAGCAGGCAAACATGCTGATTTCTAGAAGAGGATTTTTCTCAGGTCAGGTTCTGTGTCAACGATTGCATGATTTAACCAATGAAAGTTCTACCTCTTGATTTGTGCATCAGTCCCTGCCAAATTCTGGCGACCCACATGGGACCCTTCTAAGTCACCAGCCTCGGTGCTGGCTTCAGAGCGCTGACCACCGCGCAGCCTCGACATACCCTGCAGGCCAGGCCGCGCGCCCGCAAGAGGGCGAAGCCCTTCAGGACCAGCAGAAGATTGCAGAAATCCAGCAAGGTCTTCTGCTGGGCAGTCCTGGGAGTGCCACCTGGCAGGGGAAGCCTCTGGGACTCCGGCCCCAAGCGGCGAGGCTCACCTGCGGAAAGCGGGGCCGACCATCCCGAAAGTGGTTCCGGGGCTCAAGAGGCCCCTCACACTGCGGTGTCCGAATGGGTGTATCTGCCATGGAGGGCAGGTAGGGTGCCAGGCGGTGCCCTGGAGTCCGCCACACCCCGCCATGCGGGCAGAAGGCGCTCCTCAGCCTCCTCGCCTGCTAGGAATGAAAGACCAAGCAGTGACGATACGGGAAGCAAAGTAGTGAGCAGTAATAGTTTAATACGCTCTTGCAAGAGCGGGCGCCCACCACACAGGTAGTGCGCCGTTTCCACAAAAGGCCTTGCCTTGCATTCCCTTTTCCCGGCTCGCAGACCCTGCCTCTTTCCTCCCACTGGCTGGGTTACTAAGAGGCCACAATCTTCTCCGTCCATCTGTATCATACTACTCCTTGGTACGTTCTCCCTCCCATGTCCACGCTAATGAGCCCATTACCTACGAGAGGTGTGCCAGTCACTATTCATGAGCCTATTCAGCATGCGCACCACTCACTGAAAGTTCAATAGGTCGCCTCGCTGGATGGCCACTTGCCTCCCAAAACTTGTGGGAGGAACAGATAGGAGGATCCACCCTTCTTCCAAGCTCATCATCTCCTCCTCCCTTACACAGGATGTCCTCAACCCTTACAATGTCCTCAGCCCCACTCCTCTTGTGCTCACACTCAGCCCTGCCGTATACTAGTAGCCCACCTTGATCTGTGTAAATCAGTAACGGATTTAGACCTGCCTGCTTTCTTCTGCTTCCTATGTACAAGTCTCTCCACACGGCTCCTTACTCAGGCCCTTGGCCTTCTAAGGGTCCTTGCTCGGGTCTTTCGCAATCCCTCGTTCTTGTGCGGGCGACAGCCATTCTCCTTCCCTCCCAGCCGGCGGTGCAGAGGCCCGCGCCGACCTGGGCCGCGCGTCACGTGCCCGCCGGGGCAGCCGCCATTCGCGCGCGCGCATCCCCATGGCAACCAGGCAAGCGGCCGCCATCTTGTTAGCGGCGCTGCCATAGCAACTGCCGGGCCCCGCGCCGCCAGCCGCCCGGCCCCGTCTCCACGGCGGCCGCCCCGGCGAGCAGCCGCCTCCCGCGCCGGCCGGAGCGCGCCGACCGCGCGGCCATGGCGGGCCGCTCGAGCGCGGACGAGCTGGAGCTGACGGGCGAGGAGGCGCGGCGCCTGGCCGAGGCCTTCCGCGACGAGCGCTTCCGCGCCCTCTTCGCCGAGTACGCGGCCGAGCTGGCCGACCCGCAGCAGAGGGCCGCCTACGAGGCCGAGGTGGCGGCCCTGGAGCGGCAGCGGGGCGTCGAGGCCCGCTTCCTGCACCCGGCGCCGGGCTGGGTGCTGCGCACGAGCCAGGGCGGCGCCCGCCGCTGCTACCTCAACGTCTGCAGCAACGCGCTGGTGGGCCGGCCCGAGGCCCGGCCGGAGCCCGGCGGCAGCTGCTGGTCGCTGCCGCACTGCCTGGCGCCCGGCCGCGAGGAGCTGAGCTGCCGGCGCCCGCGCGGGCCGCGCCGCCTGGTCTACGACGTGCTCTTCCACCCGGACACGCTCCGCCTGGCGGCCCGCTCGGCCCGCTTCCGCCGCCTGGTGGACGACACGGCGCTGGAGGCGGTGGAGCGGCACTTCTCTCCGGGCCTGGACCGCGCCAACGCCGCGCCGCTCCGCGGCACCAAGTACAAGGGCGTCCCGCAGGCCGCGCTGCTGCGGAGGCCGCTGCCCGGGGGCGCCCCGCCGGAGGGCGAGGGGGACTCCCCGCTGCCGCCCTTCCCCTCCCCGTACGCCTACCCGCCGCCCGCCCCGGAGCGCGCAGAGCCGCCCGCGCCGCCGCCGCCGCCCGCCGCCGCCACCCCGCGCTGCACCCTCCGGCACCGCTCCTACGTGGACCTGCAGGACTACCGCGACAGCCGCGACTCGGCGCCCAGCCCGGTGCCCCGCGAGCTGGTGGCGACCATCGAGCTGCCCCTGCTCGGCTCCGCCGCGCAGGCCCAGCTGGAGATCCGCGGGCGCGAGCTGCGGCTGGACTCGCCGCGCCCCGCCGCCTACCGCCTGCGCCTGCGCCTGCCCTACGCGGTGGACGAG
>NW_025335761.1:65429301-65454243 GCF_004798865.1 Varanus komodoensis
GCGCGGCGGCTGGCGCGGAGCCGGGCGCCGCCTCCCCCGTGGAGCCGCCTGCGCACCCCGGCGGCGCAGCCGGCCCCGGGGCCGCTCTCCGCGCAGACATGGAGCTGCGCCACCAGTGCCCCGGAACCACCAGTGCCGTGTCCCCGGCCGGCCCCGGCGGGGACGGCGTGGACTCTCCTGTGGCATCCCTGGCACGCCACGGCGGCCGCGAGGCAGGGCAGAGACCCGCGCTCCCGGCCGGCCCGGATCTGCCTGTGCCCAACAGCCACGTGGAGCTTGGTGTGCCCGAGCTGGGGCTCAGAGACGGGACCTCTGCGCGGCCTCTGCCATCCGCCGCAGGCCTCAGCCCGGAGGGAGATGCTCCCGTGGACTCCACCGACCCTTCAGCGCTCCCTGCAAGCTCCCCTCCCTCCCTCTGTCCTCCTTTTCATTGCACTCAGGATGACCAGACCGTGACACTGCTCTTACAGGTGCCAGACATTATTTCCCAGAGCTTCCAGGGGGAGGTCGGGGCACATCACTACAGGACTACTTTTTCCAGCAAATCCTCCGGTGCCTACGAGTGCTGCTTTCAGTTTCTTCCCGAAAATAAACTGAGCGCTCCCGAAATTGGAGTTAATGTGTCTCCCAGCAATGCTGTCATTACCCTGGCCAAGTTGCCCAAGTCCAGCGGACTTTGGACAAAGCTATACTTTGGTCCAAATGTCAATGCCTTGCAGGTAATTATCTCTCACTATGTGTTGCAGAATTTTTGCCATTTGGATAAATTGTGCTACGTTTGTGTATGTCATTTGTTGCTTCCTCAGCAGAACTGGGGGAGTATTTTCTTTCCTGTACTGTCCATTAAGATTATTTTTGTGAAGAGTGAAGACAGTAGTCAGGTAGGCTGAGAGACAGTGAATGGCCCAATAGTTACCCACTGAACTTCTTGGCTGAGCAAGGATTTGAATCTAGGTTTACTGATGTAACATTCCTGCCATCAGACCACCTGCTAAGTGAGTCACTGAAAAAAAAAAACTCATAGTTTTTGGAATGGTAGAATGCATACCTGGTTTATGAGTATGTAAGCAAAGCTCTAATTTTAATCCTTGCAGTCTCAAGGTAATGAGAATCAGGAATCCCAGCCCAGCACTTAACTACTACACTGCACTGCCTCCTAACCTTTCCCTCACTGGCTTTTCTGAGGGTAATAGTTGTACGGGGGAAGTCAATTCTTGCAGCAGGAGAAAGGAAGAAGGCATCCTGTTAGAGCCTCATACCAGCAATTAACAATAAGCACAACATTTTGAGATACGCAATAAACATTACATCTGGTTTGGCCAGAAATTTCTTAAATAGAAATTCGCACATTTTTACCAAGTCAGTGTTGCATTTGTTGCAACTAAAAGCAACAGTGTTGCTTTAAAAATGTAGATAAAACAATTCATAATCTTGTAGTGTTTTGACCTCTTTTTACAAAATGCAGCTCAAAGAAAGATGAAAATGGGGTCAATCTATTGTTTGTATTTCATGCAGAAATTTAGTATCTCACTCTCCAGATATAAGATTTTCAGAGCAGCTTATAAACAACAACAGCACTATTTAAAGAAAAAATAAATGGCAGCGCCAACCAGGCATTCAGCAAAAAAATAACCAGGATCTAAGGATTTAGAATAAAAACTCTGAGCTAATAAAACTGTATCTTTACCTGAGTCCAGAAAGCGAGCTGCTCAGATGCTGGGGAAATTTCCCTGGAGAGAGCAGTAATTGAGGTACCATTATATCTCACTTCTAAAAGCATTGGAGACTTGGAGAGGAGCCTTGCAGGGTTTTATGGTGTTTAGGGGTTTGCTTTGCCTCAGACTTTTTAAAATTTATTTATTTTCCAATTTATATCCTGCCTTTTTCCTACAAAGGGCTCAAGGCAGCTTACATCCTTCTCCATCTTATCCCCACAACAGCAACCCTGCGAGGTAGGTTGGGCTGTGTTTGTGACTGGTCCAAAGTCACCCAGTTGACTCCATGACCGAGCGGGGACTCGAACCCGGATCCTCTGAGTCCCAGTCCCATGCTCTTAACCACTACGCCACTCTGGCTCTTTTCTTCTAGGTTAAGAAATGGTGGCTGTTCTGTTGGTTCCTGGCAGCCACAGTCAACAAACAGATGGTCACTCTGCTTTCTAGAATCGGCCTCCCCACTGCTGCCGGCGGTCTTCCCACCCAAAGGGGATCTACCCCGTAAACCTGAATTTGGCATCCTGCCACGTGGTGGTTAGGGTTAAGTTAGAAGATCACTTGTTTGGTTTCATTTAAGGCAGCTGCTTACAGAGGGATCTGGACATTGGGAAGGGAGCTGCATTAGTCTTGGAAGTGTTTAAAGTAGCCTTGCTGTTTCCAGCGCAGATTCGCTTAATTCACCCATCCTTAGGAGTAGGTCTGTTTATGCAGAGCCGTGTCCTCATGGGCCTCTCGTTGCCCGACAGAATGCAATGGCACACCAAGCAGGTTTACTTACAAGTAAGTTGTCGTAGGTGCTTGTTGTAGCAGATGCGTGTTTGCGTCCCTGCCGGCGTTCATGCGGTGACTGGGCAGGGCTTGGTGGGTTTCCCCTGGACTGAATTAGGGACTCGTCCTCTGTGTGCTGTGGAAACAGAAGCATGTCAAAGTGAATCTGCTGTGTGCTTGGGAAAACAGGGCCTCTGCAAAGGGTGGTGCCCAGATGGACTCTGTCCCTGGAAGCTGCTCGGCTGATGGTGCAGCCATTGAAACCTTGAAGTCGCTCAGAAGCTGGCCTTCTGCTCCTCCTGCTCAGTGAGCCAGCAGGTCTGGTTCTTGGCGCTCCCCTGCCATGTTTGCTCAGAGGCAAAGTCTCTCACTGTGCCTCCCCCGCCCCCTGGAAAAGGAAATGCGCTCTGCTTTTCGTGCAGCCTCCTCTCAGCATCGGGTCATCCATGGAATCACGGTCCCGTCTCCTGTCGTAGGGCTCCAAAGCGTCCTCTTTGTGCGTGATACACGGTGGCTGCATTTGCGTTGTGCACTTAAGTAGCCAGTGCGGTGTAGTGGTGAAGCGCGTGGGACTGGGACTCAGGCGATCTGGGTTTGAGTCCCCGCTCGGCCACGGAGCCCACTGGGGGACTTTGGGCCAGTCACAGCCTCTCAGCCCAACCTACCTCACAGGGTTGTTGTTGTGGGGATAAGATGGAGGAGGAGATGTGAGCTGCCTTGAGCCCTTTGTAGGAAAAAGGCAGGATATACATCGAAAAAAGTACGCTTAAGTTATATGAAGCAATCCACTGCTTTTCCATAAAAATGTTCAGGGTGGCTTATACAATTAGATACAATAAAATACATATTGCAGTTATAGGAAAAGAATAATTTGGTTGGCAACATAACAAAAAGAACAGGAAATTAAAAATACTGTGTATTAAATGTTTGGTAAGATTAAATATCTGCTAGAACAAGCAGGTCTGTGCACGGTATTGGAGGGCTAGTAGTGAGGAAGCGAGACCGGCCTTCCTGGGGGCGAGTCCCGAAGTTCAGGCCTGCAGCTGGGAGGACCCTTGCCTGCATTCCAGCGGAAAGCAATTGAGATGGCAATTGAGAGGTCGGTGAAGTGTGAAGGGGAGTCTCTCCAGAGAAGCTCTGAGAGTGGAAAACTGGTCCCTGTGATAAGCTGGTCCCAGGCTGTTTACGGCTTTAAAAAGACCAGGACCAGAGCTTTGAACTGGGTCTGTAAATGGACCAGCCACTAGTGGAGCCGCTGTAACGACGAAGCTGCTTGTCCTTATAACTGGCTTTCGTCAACAGTTTGGCGGCAGTGCTGTGAGCCACCTGAGGCTTCCAAATGCTATTTAAAGGCAGTTCCACAGAGAGAGCATTGCAGCGGTCCAACTATGATTTAATGGGTTACCATGGTGCTGTTGGAGAGCTTTGCAAAGACCCTCAACTGGCAGAAAGACGAACGAGGGTCCCAGGTCAAATCATGCCAGAACCTTCCCTAGAACCAAAAAGGACAAAACCGAGGTTGCCACAATTTGGACGCGAAGCAAGACTCAGCGGAGAAGGTAGTTATGCGAGGCAAAGTCAAAGGCTGAAGAAGAAAAGGAGGACCTGATAGGAGATGGAGTGAATCCATACAGGGAGCCCTGAGAGGGGCTGTCATGGACAGGGCCTCTTGGAGGGCTTCGGTTCATGGGTCGCCATAGGTCAAAGACAACTTGACCCCACCTTGTCGTCGTCGTCGTTTATCAGTCGCAAAGTTGTGCCTGACTCTTCACGACCCCATGGACAACATCCTTCCAGGTTCTCCAGCCTCCACCATCTCCCAAAGTTCACCCAACCCCACACCTCTCCAGTGACCCCATCCAGCCCCCTCATCCTCTGCCGTCCCCTCCTTCTTTTGCCATCTATAGTTCCCAGCATCAGGCTCTTCTCCAGGGAGTCCTTCCTTCTCATCAGGTGGCCAAAGCATTTGAGTTTCATCTTCTGGATCTGGCCTTCTAAAGAGCAGTCAGGGTTGATCTCCTCTAGGACTGACCGGTTTGATCGCCTTGTGGTCCAAGGGACTCGCAGAAGTCTTCTCAGCACCACAATTCAAAGGCCTCAATTCTTTGGCGCTCAGCCTTCCTTATGGTCCAACTCTTACAGCCATACATTACAACTGGGAAAACCTGACCACCCATGACAACAGCAAATGGCCCGACCTCACTCCTCTATGAACAAATGCCACTGGCTCACTAACCAGGTTTGGATAAGGCAATTCCGGCTCTAGCCATTTCCTGAACATCCAGGTTCACATTTGGTCTCTGAGATCGCGACATCAAAATGCCATTGTTAACCCCCCTCAGCACTAGGAGATGTTCCCGGAAAGTGTTTGTATGCAGACGCTCATCGAGTGCAGGGCAAGGCCAAAGCCCAGCTTGTGGCTGGCAATGTGTGAGGATACCCGTCCTTATATCACACCTGTTCGTGTTGCCTGGGATTATATCTTACTTCTGCCAGCGATTCCCTGTGTTTTTATTCCGTCATTTCAGCTGTGGGCTGGATGGATTTCTCTCCCTGCTTCCTCTTAATGTTTAGCCAACTGCTCTGTGGATGGTCTGTTTTGTGTTGTGTTTGCTATATTCATCTTTGTTTGGGAAGCTGACCAAATTTCAAAAGGAGAGAGAGAGACAGCACTTTAGGGAAGAAGAGTCTTTGTTGACTGTTTCTGAACAGTTTGTGCCTTTTGGAGAGGCAGTGTGAACTTTCATTTAGAGGTTACTTAAAGGTCACCAGTTTGTTAAATGGAGTTTCAACAGATTAAGTGCCCTTTTGGATAAAAATCTTAAAATTTTTATTATCTCATTCAGTATGGATCAGTGATGACAGGGAGATAAAAAATTACTCTGGCATTTCTATCAGAAGCTGCTGAAAGGTCATTAATCTAATGGTTTACCGAAACCATTAAATTCTTATGTCAGGCATTGCTGTTGGGTGTGGGTATTCCAAGCCGGAGAAGATAAAATGGTAGGTGGCTGATTTTGCTTCATCTGCTTTTTCAGCCAAAGCGTGAAACCGAGCCAAATAAGTGCTTGCATATGTAGAACAATCTTTCATCTGGACGCCACGAAGGCAAAACACCCTGTGGCTCAGCTGCTGACATGGATCTTTGCCTGATAAAGAGGAAGAGAACTGCCCTGCATTTTGTATTTAGTTTCATTTTACGATAATACGGGCTTCCTTTTTGTGTGTCTTGTTCTATTGGTTTCAGTTGAAAGATGAATTTTTTGGGGACCAAAATCTGTTTAGGATGTAGAGGGCAGGTCCTTTTCTCAGGAAGACAGGAATGTAAAGTTCAGTAGAAGGTGAGAGGAACACAGAAAAATGGTTTTAAACTCAGGAAACGTACTTGGTAGAAATGAACAAATACCAGATTGGTTGGTGCGTCTGTCAACCAGTTGGCTGGCATCGGCAGTCCTTCTGTTCAGGTTAGAGGCATCTGACCTCACTTTCTTGGGATTCAAACTTCATCGAAATGTACAGAAAAAGAGAAGCAGAGATTCTGGACAAATTTTCAAGCAAAGTGCACTGCTTAGAGAAAACATATAGGTTTGTTGTGGGACTTTCTTGTGGAGGAATAAGAAATACAAGCTTGTCCAGATTCTTAAAATCTTTTAAAAGTAGCTTTTAAATTTCTTTTCTGGTACATACATTAGTGATAACTGGTTATAAACTAAGTAATACAAATCAGGTAAAACAACATACTCTGACTTTCAGCAAGGATAGGAAAGATTGTATTAGAAAAACCTAAAATGAAAGAACCTCTTCTCTCATGTTATAATAAACCAGTTTATAATAAACCAGAGGCTCTAGTTTCCAGTATTTCCAACTTTAGAAATATTAACATAAATTAATTGCTTTATGCACAATTGACTTGCTTGCCATTTATTTATTTATTTGATCCAATGTATATGCTGCTCCATTAGTCATAGGCTCTCTGAGTGCCCCATAACACAGTAAAATCCATAATATACAGTACAGTTCACTGGAAGAGCAAAAACAATTAAAAATCCATAAGTAAAACTACACAATGTAGTAAAAATGACAGTGCACACATTCTAAATGATGCCCATGTTAACACCAAGTCTGGTTTTCCTGCGGCTTGTTACTTTCTGTAGCACCAGGGTTTCCGTTTTCTTTGGCTCCCATATTGTGTCGGTTCCATGGATTATATGTTGGCTCAGTCATTTATTTCCAAAACCAAGCAATTCAAAGTTTTGCTGGTAACAGCAAAAATGCCAGAACGGTTCCAAAGCCTTTAAAGTTGGTTCCCAAACGAATGAAGAAATGCCAGCTGGACTTGTTTTGGCTCTTATTTGCTTTTAAGGGATTCTCCATGGTGAAACATAGGAAATTTTGAAGAAGAGCAGCAACTTGTTCTAATCACCAAAGAGGCAGTGGTGTTCCCTCGTTTGTACATTAAAATAAAAAAGAACGGTGAGTTGTCACGATGGGCAAACTAGGTCAGTGGTGCCATGCAAGGAATACACAATACTGCCAGACAGCCTCCTATTTTTTAAATAGGTCTCTCTCTCAGCCACAAGTTTGCTCATGCCAGATAAATTCAGTAATACACGTTTGCCCTTCTTTTAGGCTGCAGTCATCTATAATGAGATTAAATCCCACTGAACTCAGTGGGGCTTTCTTCTGAGTGAATATGTAGCATGCACCGAGTAAAGTCAAGTTGCACTGTACATCTTTTGTCTGATAATATTAATTGTCTTGGCTGTGCCTGGCTCAGGCTAATTGCTTTTGTAGTTCAAAGGCCAGCAAGTCCATTGTACAAATTGTGAGGTGCCATAATACGCACAATCAAAGGTGCGCAATAGTTGTACGCTTGTAAGGTGACGCATTGCCAGAAGTGCTGCCCTAGCACGTACACCTACTAATTTAGAGTAGGTTACCTCCTCTTTAAATCTAAGTCAGTTATATCGCTGTAATATTAACATATTAAAACGAGTGTTGTTATATTTTGCAATTCCAGAAAAGGGTGGTTTTGATTAAAAAATTGGAAAACCAACTAACAAACTGCACTCGTGCCCCTCCTTTCCCCCTTTCTCTCTCATTCTTCCTAGCAAAATATGCATGTCTCCTTACAGACACCCGATCAGTATTGATGGACTGCTTTTCATATGCCGTATTTTTCCATCTGTAGGACACCCCCACTTTTCTTACCCATCTTCTAGCGAGCAAGCTGCTGCTGCCTGCTGCCCCCCCCCCCGTGCACAGGCTGCCTCGCCGCCCCCCATGCGCCAGTCTTCCCCCCCGTGCGCTCGCAGTTCTCCCCTCTGCCCTCCCCGTGTATAAGACGCCCCTCCATTTTGAAGTAAATATTTTTAAGAAAAGTATTGTCCTATACACAGAAAAATACAGTATTTTTGTGTTTATCACTGTACCTAACCTAGGATCTTCACATTCTAACCTGGACAAAGCATTGGCATTCTCACTTTGCTCTCAGATATCTTTTTTTCTCAGCATCCACCCTTAGAAGTCTCCTTCGAAAATTACCACTGCAAAGAGCAGCATGCCCCCCGCCCCCAGCTTATTATTATTATTATTATTATTATTATTATTATAATAACATTTCTATGCCGCCCCTTGCCGAAGCCTCGGGGCGGCTTACAACACAATAAAATACATTGAAATACAATAGAACATAATAAATTACCACTAAATACAAAAATACACAAGGTCTGTGCTCTGGAATGGAGGGCTCTTGCTTCCCAGGTTTTAGTTTGCACCAGTAATGTCAAGCAATAGGAAGGCAGCACTTAGTTGTTTTGACTATTAAAAAGTGTAATTTAAAAGGGAAAAAGCAACAAGGAACAATCTCAAATGAGAAAACACAAGCTGAGGGAGAGTAGCATTCCACAAAAGCTATTTCAAACTACATACCCCTTTTCCCAAATAAATATATTTGTCTAGCTAATGTGCCTCTTAATGTGGAACGAAGTAATAATCTCTTCCATTTCACATACTTCATGAATCCCTGCTGAAATTAAGTTCAAATTTTCACATTATTTTAATTTTGAGCATTTTATTCTGTTTTCCTCAAAATGCACAATCAGCCAATAAAAAATACAAAGCATAAGCACATAAAACTCTATTTTAAAGTACGGAACAGTCATTTAAAACAAGCTCACAAACTAACCACAAATAAAATTCAGAAAAACAGCCTCCACATGCTGGGTTAACCAATTTGTGTTCCAGGTTGTTTCTCTTCCTTCGAATGCTTGCTAATGTCTCCGCACTTTGGACTTCGGTAGCACAGGGTTAACAGATTAGAACTCATTATAACATTTTATTTGAAAATGGGAATGATGGGATTAAACTTGGAACCGTTTCCATTCCTTCTTAAAGGTTTCAAGGCATTTGCCTATTTCAGTACATCACTGAAACTGGAATAAAGAACACATCTTGCAAACTCTTTCCATTAAAATTGTTGCTGATTTAACGGTTGATAAAAAGTAACCTCATTTTTGAGCAGCTATTAATTCTTCAGTGGCATGTACCATTTTCCTTTGTCAAAGAAGTTATTAACCTCTCGAGTAAGCTTTGTGGAGCTGTCTTAATTCTTGTCGTTGCTGGTGCCAGATCAAACCACACTGCGAGTTTGTCCTGCATTCCCATGGAGACTCCAACTTGAACTAATCTTCTCTTGCCAGGATTTGACAAAATCCAGAGATGCTCTGCAATCTGCAGATCTAAGTTCTCTTTGAATCTGCTCTCTGAATTTCCCTGCAAAGGGACCCTCACTCAACGTAAATCCAGCTCATGACCTACTTTTAAAAAGCCTGCGGTCTCCTTGAGAGTCTTTCAGTTCTAATAACTTTACAACTTATTGATAAATGGAACAAAATTTGTCTTGCTAGCTTTGCAAGGTCAACAGCACCTACAGATTGTTATGATTTACAAAGACATTTCCAAAGAGGACTGTGAACTGAGAGCACACTTTGTTAATCATTTCTATTTAATGCCCATTCACCAACAGGGCAAACTGCATAGATGTATAGTAAGATATTGAACAAGCAATTGCACAATGTCTGTTCGCATCCATTGGATGGGAGACACTTCTTTATAAAATGCTTTCTGATAT
Organism: Varanus komodoensis; assembly: GCF_004798865.1. Lineage (NCBI taxonomy): Eukaryota > Metazoa > Chordata > Lepidosauria > Squamata > Varanidae > Varanus > Varanus komodoensis. Next base: position 65,438,917 of record NW_025335761.1, read on the forward strand.
CATTCCCCCTCCCCAACTAATCCTTTATTTCTGCTCTTTCCTAGTATGAGGACGGTGGTTTAAAAATAATATTCTGAGTTGGCTTTGATTCAGTGCATAGGAAGCATCTCAGTGGCAAGTTCTTAGGACATGTTTATGTGCTATGCTTGTTTCTTTAAAGACATAAACAGCGGCCACATGGAAACTGGATGGCTGCATGTTACAACAGCAAGCCTGGGACCTGTGCCTCACCCTCTTTATGCCTTGTGTGTGGCCACCCGGAGGCTGGAAAGGCTCGCATCCAGTTTCAACAAGCCACTGTTACTCTTTAGTCTGAACTGAGATATGTGGTTAATGTTAGTTCTGGTGTTTTGCAAAAAGTCAGAATCTGTGGTTTGAGGTTGGCTAGTTTCCTTTGTTAATGCTCACAAAGGGTTGGGCATAAGGCGTTGCAGTTTGTTGGAAATGGAAGGGAAACGTCTGATCTCTTTGGAGAGCTTGAGTCCCGAGCCTTGTGCACACGATCTATTTCCCCTTTTAATTTAAGAAGAGAATTGCACTGGCTTGATCGGAGATGTTTGCTTCCGCTTTCCAGGGCTTGGGCAATTCAGGTTCTCCACCCGAGGCAAGGGCTGAGAATTCTGCTGCAGCTCCCGCTCCTTGGAAGCTGGGAGTGCAAATATGTGCAAGGAGAACTGCCTTTCAACTTAAGGGGATGCGGCTCAAGCAGCAGCTTCTGCGCCTGGGGATTTGTGCTTCGAGGTGGATGAGTGGCTGAGGGGGCCAGCTTTGGCCCACCGTTGTTAAGTGCGTTACTAATTCATTCTTAAGGCTCCCGGCCCTTCTGTGCTGGAGGCGCTGTGCCATTAACAAGGGTTCTCCCAAGACAGTGTGAAGCAATTAGAATTTCGTAGGCATCGCTGTTTGCAAGCAGCTACCTAAATGAAAAGTCAGACCTCGGGCCGGCTGAAGACGAGGAAGGAGGAGAACTGGAGGGAAAGGCTGAAGGTGGCCATCGGTTTGACCAGACCAGAACAAAGGCGTCGTTAAGATGGATCTTCACCAGTTGGCCTATGGCAGAGGCTGAGTGGCAGTCTCCTCGCCCCCTCAGTGGCAGGGCAGGAGCTATACAGCAGGCAGGAGTTCAACAGGGGCAGCTTTTCGGGCATGGAGATGCTGCAGTGAGCATGCGGCAGCGGTGGCGGCGACAGCATTTTCCTTCCCGTCAGAACTTTGGCGCCTCCGATGGAAGGTAGTGGTGGCCCAGATCCTGCACACCTCTGCATGTGCTGGCAGGACACTGAGCCCCTTGCTTGGGAGGATGCAGAGGGCTTGATAAGAGAAGGCCTCACCTCCTGCCGGTCACCTGCATCGTGATGTGCAGCCCCAGCGCAGGCCAACTTGCCACAGCAGCCTCGAGGTTTCATGGACCACATGTTTTGTTTGCCTGCTCGTCCATTGTTCTCTCTCTCGCATGCCTGCTCGCTGGCATGATGTCTCTGTCGTCTCTGTCTCTCCCTCTCCCTCTCCCTCTCTCTCTCTCACAGACACACACACACACACACACACACACGGAGGGAGGGAGGGAGGCAATTACTGTGTAAGGTTGAGTCCATTTGTAAGAGCTGCCGCAATTTAAGATTTGCAGCGCAACGCAGCAAATTAATAGCCTGAGGGCACATGTAAGGTGTTTTTCTTCCTGTTCATTGAACAGGCTGCATTTCTACTTCTTTCGGCATTTTAGTCATGCGTGACATGACCCATGGTCCTGACAGGAGAGTTTGCGTTACATATATAGAGACAGCTCTAGGAGATCTGATCTTGAAATCTGAGGACTGAACTGAAGTAAAGTTACAGTCCTGTGAAGTGTTTCCAAATTTCCAGTGATAGGGCCGGGAAGGGGGGCGGATCTATTTTAGAGCAGACCCCACAAGCCACATGACACCTGAGCTCGGCTGGGGAGTCGCTGCTGTTCTCAGGCCAGGTGCTGTCTTTTGGCCCAAGGTGCGTTGCCTCCCTTCCTTTCTGTCAAGGACTTCAGAGCCGTCAAGAGCTGCGCAGCAAACAAGGCATTGGGTAGCTTTCCCAGTCTTGCCGGGGTTCAGCTCATATAGTCCATTTGCAAAGACGTGCTGTTGAATTCCTCTTTGCCACACTGTTGGAGAGGGAAAAAGATCTGCAGTATTAAAAAGCAGGAAACACTCCTTGGTCTGTTTCCCACTTAAAAAAAAAGAGCAAGCTAGCTATTGTCTTTTAGGGCTACAAAGAGTAGGACTTCCTCAGACCAGTTGAAGGCCTTTTGTCCTTTTAGAAACTAGATACCCTCAAGCAGAGTTGGTCTTTGTTGTTGTTAGTCACAAAGTCGTGTCCGACCCATCGTGACCCCATGGACAACATTCCTCCAGGCCTTCCTGTCCTCCACCATCCCCTGGAGTCCACTCAAGCTCACACCGACTGCTTCAGTGACTCCATCCAGCCACCTCATCCTCCGCCGTCCCCTCCTTCTTTTGCCGTCAATTGTTCCCAGCATCAGGCTCTTCTCCAGGGAGTCCTTTCTTCTCATTAGGTGGTCAAAGTATTTGAGCTTCATCTTCAGGATCTGGCCTTCTAAAGAGCAGTCAGGGTCGATCTCCTCTAGGACTGACCAGTTTGGTCGCCTTGCGGTCCAAGGGACTTGCAGGAGTCTCCTCCAGCACCACAGTTCAGAGGCCTCAATCCTTTTGCGCTCAGCCTTCCTTATGGTCCAGCTTTCACAGCCATACATTGCAACTGGGAAAACCATCGCCTTGACTAGACGCACTTTTGTTGGCAGGGTGATGTCTCTGCTTTTTACTATGCTGTCTAGATTTGCCATAGCTTTCCTCCCCAGGAGCAAGCATCTTTTAATTTCTTGGCTGCAGCCCCCGTCTGCGGTGATCTTGGAGCCCAGGAAAATAAAATCTGTCACTACCTCCATTTCTTCCCCATCTCTTTGCCAGGAAGTGAGAGGACCGGATGCCATGATCTTAGTTTTCTTAATGCTGAGTTCCAAGCCAACTTTTGTGCCCTCCTCCTTCACCCGCATCAAGAGGCTCTTTAGTTCCTCTTCACTTTCTGCCAGTAGAGTGGTATCATCTGCATATCTGAGGTTGTTGATATTTCTCCCAGCAATTTTAATTCCAACTGGTTATTCATCTAGCCCCGCCTTTCTCATGATGTGCTCTGCATATAAGTTAAATAGGTAGGGCGACAGTATACAGCCTTGCCGAACTCCTTTCTCAATTTTGAACCAATCAGTGGTTCCGTGTCCAGTTCTCACTGTTGCTTCTTGACCCACATATAGGTTTCTCAAGAGACAAATAAGATGGTCTGGTACTCCCACCTCTTTAAGAATTTGCCACAGTGTGTTGTGATCCACACAATCAAAGGCTTTAGCATAGTCAATGAAGCAGAAGTAGATGTTTTTCTGGAACTCCCTCGCTTTCTCCATGATACAGTGTATGTTGGCAACTTGATCTCTAGTTCCTCTGCCTCTTCGGAATCCTGCCTGTACTTCTGGTAGTTCTCAGTCCACGTACTGCTGGAGCCTAGCTTGTAGGATTTTGAGCATAACTTTGCTAGCATGTGAAATGAGTGCAATGGTGCGGTAGTTTGAACATTCTTTGGCATTGCCCTTCTTTGGGATGGGAATGTAAACTGACCTTTTCCAATCCTGTGGCCACTGCTGAGTTTTCCAAATTTGCTGGCATATTGAGTGTAGCACTTTAACTGCATCATCTTTTAGGATTTTGAATAGCTCAGCTGGAATACTGTCGCCTCCACTAGCTTTGTCGTTGCTCAGACTTCCCAAGGCCCATTTGACTTCACATTCCAGGATGTCTGGCTCGAGGTCAGTGACCACCCCATCGTGGTTATCAGGGACGTTAAGCTCTTTCTTGTATAGTTCCTCTGTGTATTCTTGCCATCTCTTCTTAATCTCTTCTGCCTCTGTTAGGTCCCTGCCATTTTGGTCCTTTATCATGCCCATCTTTGCATGAAACATTCCCTTCAGATCTCCAGTTTTCTTGAAGAGATCTCTGGTCCTCCCTATTCTATTGTTTTCTTCTATTTCTTTGCACTGTTCATTTAAGAAGGCATTCTTATCTCTTCTAGCTATTCTCTGGAATTCTGCATTCAATTGTTTGTATCTTTCTCTTTCTCCCTTGCCTTTCGCTTCCCTTCTTTCCTCAGCTATTTGTAAAGCTTCCTCAGACAGCCATTTTGCTTTCTTGCATTTCTTTTTCTTTGGGATGGTTTTAGTTGCTGCCTCTTGTACAATGTTGCGAACCTCCGTCCATAGTTCTTCAGGCACCCTGTCTATCAGATCTAATTCCTTAAATCTATTTGTCACCTCTACTGTATATTCATCAGGGATATGATTTAGGTCATACCTGCGTGGCTTAGTGCTTTTCCCTACTTTCTTCAATTTAAGCCTAAATTTTGCAGCAAGAAGCTCATGATCTGAGCCACAGTCAGCTCCTGGTCTAGTTTTTACTGACTGTACAGAGCTTCTCCATCTTTGGCTGCAGAGCACATAGTCAATCTGATTTTTGTGTTGACCGTCTGGTGATGTCCATGTGTAGAGTCGTCTCTTGGGTGGTTGGAAAAGAGTGTTTGCTATGACCATCTTATTCTCTTGACAAAATTCTTCGAGCCTGTGCCCTGCTTCATTTTGTACTCCAAGGCCAACTGACCTGTTACTCCAGTTATCTTTTGGCTTCCCACTTTAGCATTCCTATCCCCCATGATGATAAGGACATCATTTTTTGGTGTTAATTCTAGAAAGTGTTGTAGGCCGTCGTAGAATTGATCAACTTCAGCCTCTTCAGCACCGAGCAGTTTGCTGTGGGATGGAGGGAACCGTGATCGCCTTTCAAGATCGGCCTCCCATGTACTGCTTTGAAAGGCGGAACTACAAATGCTGCTTGAAAATTTGGCAGCCCTGCTTTTTAATATTTAACAATATTGTCATGCCCGTTGTGCCAGAAGGTACTCTGGCAAAGCTGAAAAGTGGAGAAGAGGTGCGGAGTCCTGCACTGAGCGGACGGCTGAAGCCAGCGGCTCACTAGGCCCCTTCCAGCTGCATGATTCTGCGATCTTCTTTCCATGAAATGACTGTGCCAACACTTTGCTGACTCTCATTGAATCCACTGGCCCATGATAACACCTGTTCTCCCATGGCGTTCTTTGGTAATTAGGATTTTGATGAGAAAGGGCAGTGCTGTGGATCGGCTTCAGATTATATGCTGGTTGTGAGGAAAGCTGTCTCCAACTCCTTCCTCCTTAATTCCCACTTCCAGGTGCGTGCTTTAAAATGAGCGGTGAGGGGGTTGGTGGTGGTCTTAGCACCCCTGTTGTGCCTCAGGTGCTTTTTCAGGGTGGCTGCTTTTTATCTGAAGGGAAGGTTTTAATCATTGCGTCGGGTGTTTCTCTTGCAGGAAAGGTGGTTTGTTACTGAAAACAATGTGGATGCGTTTCTTTTGAGAACGTCCTGCTCCATCCAGCCTGAGATGGAATGCCAGCCATTACTCGAAGTGTTGGACGTCTCGGAGGGCAAAAGCCAGATCAGATTAAAGGTAAAGTGTTGCCTTAACACGCATGTGTAGCACTGGAGTAACCATTCACCCTGGTGGCTGCCTCCAGTCCACTCTCCTAGCAGCTGCTGTTTGTACGGCTGCTCCTGCAAGGCTGGTCCCTGTAGGAGAGCTGCGTATCGATGGAGAGAACTGCTAACAGAGGCATATTAAATCAAACAGCAAGCACGGCTACTGCCTGCCTTCCCCCTTCTCTCTCTCGGCTGCATTAAGCTCTGCTCCCTCCAACATCCAAGGGTATTCTGCTTTTCAGCAGGTTAGTTATACATCTGTAAAATCTCACATTGGGACAGAACTTGGCTGACAGAGTTCAGGATAAGAAGCATCGAGATTAAACAACACAGAAATACACTTTGCTTAGACCTGGGAGAATGTTTTTTAAGTGCCTGTGTATTCACCCTGGATGCATATTGGGATCTGAAGTGCACATTTAGAGGCAGCATTTTTCTGATTTTTTGAGCCCCCTTGTTGAGCATAAAGACAGAAAGGGCGTCCTGCACGATGCTTGCAAGGAGTAAAAGCCTGAAACTGAGTTATCAGCAGGGGCAGCGAAACAACAGTGGGACTGATACCTCATTTTTCAGTCCCCCGTCCAGAGAGAGAGAATTCAGTGCAACATCTGCTCTGCACCTGTGGGATGTTGGCCCTGTCTGGGGGGCGCTACAGCCTGTGACACTGCTTCTGAGCCAGAGGGAGAGCCAACAGTCAGGTGCAACCATGAGAAGCCAGGCCCTTGAGAAGTCAGTCCTGCCAGGCTTTTGTGGGCTGACAGGCTGGGACTGGGAGGTGCGGGGCACTGATCTGGCCCACCTTCCGCAGGTGGGAGAGCTGACCTTGATGGAGGCTCCCACTCTCTGACCAGGGATATGCTCCACGTGGGAGGGGCGGCAGAAGGAAGGCTCTGGGGGAGAGGGTGCCCTTGGGCGTGCTGGGTGAAGAGCAGCACCCGGGAGCCCGGCTGCCATGCCTGCGCCGGAGCGACTGCTCCCGTGTCTACGTGGGTCGGCTGGCAGTGGACTGTGCTGGCCTCCTCAGGCTTCCCGCCTTCTCTGGAACGGTGAACTCATTGCGACTTTGCGTGGGTCTTCTGTCGTGATCAGAGCTCACGCACTGGTTTTGGCCAGGGAAGTCCGGTTATGACAGCACCCCTGCAGCTCTTTGGAGTGGGGGGGCTGGATCCCCGTCTTCCAGCCTTGCTGAGAGGGCCAAGCTTTTGAAGCCAAGCCCATTTTGTTCCAATTCTAGAGGTGTTTTTAAAAATACATACAGAAATGTGTACATTTTGGTGTGCGTGTTTAATGATCTGTGCATTTTGTGTACATATTTGCACGCACACATATACATGGATGTAGTGCAGTTCTGTGCCTACTTTTCTACAATAGACACATTCCGTGTGCACTTTTCCGTAATACGCACATCTTTTGTGTGAACTTTTCCCAAGACAGATTGCATTGAAAAGCTTGAAAAAAATATGGATTTATTTATTTATTATTTATTTATTTATTAAAACATTTTTATGCCGCCCCATTCGCCGAAGCCTCGGGGCGGCTCACAACAAAAAGATTAAAATAACATTTTAAAATATATACAATAAAATACAAATATATAATATAAAACATACACTATAAAACAAGCCGCCCTGGCCAAATAAAATTCAATAATATTAACATTTAAAATACTGCTTAAATAAAAAGGTCTTCGCCTGGCACCGAAAAACAAATAACGACGGCGCCAGGCGGACCTCTCTGGGGAGCGCATTCCATAACTTAGGCGCCACCGCTGAGAAAGCCCTCCTCCGAGTAACCACCCTCCTAACTTCTTCCATGGAGGGCTCCCGGAGAAGGGCCTCTCCCGCCGATCTCAGGGGGCGGCTGGGCATATAAGGATGTAAGCGCTCCTTCAGGTAACCAGGACCCAAGCCGTTTAGGGCTTTATAGGTCATTACCAACACCTTGAATTGGGCCCGGACTTCAATGGGAAGCCAGTGAAGCTGACGGAGAACTGGAGTCATGTGAACATAACGTCCAGTCCCCGTCAGCAGCCTGGCAGCTCTATTTTGGACCAATTGAAGTATCCGGACCGTCTTCAAGGGTAGCCCCACGTAGAGCGCGTTACAGAAGTCCAGACGGGAAGTCACCAACACATGTGTCACTGTCGCAAGGCAGTCATTCTCCAGATAGGGGCGCAGCTGATGAATTAGCCGAAGCTGGAGGAAAGCGCTCCTCGCCACTGCTGTTACCTGAGCTTCCAGTGAAAGCTCTGGGTCGAGGAGCACTCCCAAGCTGCGAACCTTGTCCCTAAGAGGGAGTGCAACCCCATTCAGGACAAGGTTCAATTCACCCTCTCCGAAGCTCGATCCACCAACCAACAGGACCTCCGTCTTGTCTGGATTGAGCTTCAGTTTATTGGCCCTCATCCAGCCCATTACCTCGGCCAGGCACCGGTTCAGCACAGCCACTGCCTCACCTGGATTGGTGGAAAACGAGAGGTAGAGCTGGGTATCATCAGCGTACTGATGGTTCCGCAGCCCACACCTCCTGATGACCTCTCCCAGCGGTTTCATGTATATGTTGAACAGCAAAGGGGACAAAATGGACCCCTGCGGTACTCCATGGCATAGCTGCCATGGCGCAGAGCCATAGTCCCCCAGCACCACCTTCTGGAACCGGCCATTGAGATAGGAGCGGAACCACTGCAAAGCAGTGCCTCCAACCCCCAATCCCGCAAGCCTATCCAGAAGGATACCATGGTCGATGGTATCGAAAGCCGCTGAGAGGTCCAGCAGAACCAACAGGGACGCACTCCCCCTGTCCTTCTCCCTGCACAGGTCATCATACAGGGCGACCAAGGCAGATTCAGTACCATACCCGGGTCTGAAGCCGGACTGCAATGGGTCCAGATAATCAGTTTCATCCAAGAGTGCTTGGAGTTGTCCCGCCACCACTCGTTCTAACACCTTGCCCAGAAACGGGATGTTGGCCACTGGTCTATAATTAGTGGCCATCTCTGGATCCAGTGACGCCTTCTTCAGGACCGGTCGGACTACCGCCTCCTTCAAAGGGGCAGGCACCCGACCCTCCCTCAGAGAAGCGTTAACCACTTCCAAGATCCAGGTTCCAATCCCATGCTTGGAATCATTTATTAACCAAGACGGGCAAGGGTCCAAAAGGCAAGTGGTTGGACGTACTCGCCCAAGCACCTTGTCCACATCATCGGGCCGCAGTAACTGAAATTCATCCAATAAATCTGGACCAGACGGCAGCGTTGGTGTCTCCTTTGAAACCTCTGAATCAATAGTGGTGTCCAGCTCGTGACGAATCTGAGCGATTTTCTCCCTGAAATGCCTGGCAAAGTCGTCACAGCGGGCCTTTGAGGGTGGAATCAGGTCTTCCTTTGGACCTGGACGGACCAGGCCTTGCACCACTCGAAAGAGCTCCGCTGGACGGCATTGTGAGGAGGCAATGGAAGCGGAAAAGAATCTCTTTTTTGCCGCCCTCACCGCCACAGCATAGGCCCGATAGTGGGCTCTTAAGTGTGTTCGGTCAGATTCATCTCGTGATTTCCTCCACCTACGCTCTAGTCGTCTCCCAACCTGCTTCATCGCCCTCAATTCAGGAGTATACCAAGGGGAAGAGCGGGCTCTGCCCGGTGGGAGAGGACGCTTAGGAGCGATCGTGTCTACAGCCCTGGTCATCTCCCCATTCCACAGTTCGACCAGAGCCTCGACAGGAGCACCCGTCTTGTCAGCCGGAAACTCCCCCAGGGCCTTCAGGAATCCTTCTGGATCCATCCGGCTCCGGGGGCGGACCCACATAATCGGGTCCGCACCCTTACAGAGGGAGAAGTCGCTCTCGAGCATAAACCTCACCAGGAAGTGATCTGACCATGACAGGGGAGTCAAGCATAAGTTACTCACCCTCAGACCACCCTCTTCCTGTCCTGTCGAGAAAACCAGGTCCAGAGTGTGTCCCCGTTCATGGGTGGGGCCGGTGACATGTTGAGACAGCCCCATGGCCGTCATGGAGGCCATGAAGTCCTGAGCCGCCCCGGTCAGACTAGCCTCGGCATGGAGATTGAAGTCCCCCAGGACCAACATCCTGGGGGTCCTCAACACCAGGTCCGAGACAGTCTCCGTCAGCTCAGGCAGGGAGACTGTTGGGCAGAAGGGTGCACGGTACACCAACAGAATCCCCAATCTGTCTCGGTCGCCCAACACCAAGTAGAGACACTCCAGCCCTGGATTGTGGAACACAACTCTGTCTTGACGCTTTGAAAGGCACAGGAGGGACAAAATGGGTAAATCCAATTTAAAAAAACCACTTGACAACTAATTTCTCACCCAGCCTGTGCTGTGAAACAGCCTGCTCCATTTCCTGGACCTGACAGGGCAGGTTCTGTTTCTGGGCATGTACAAACTGCATAGCTTCTCGGGCTTTCACTTTGGATCTTGCTTCCAACTTGCAGCAGGGACAACATTACAACAACTTCATGATTTTTTTTTGAAAATAAAAGTATATAAACCCAGTGAGCACTAGTGACTCTGAATGACAGAAGTATCATGAATCTCCACTGCTGTTAACCCCGAGCATCAAGCAATGAACGCTCAGAGCCACCGTTTGGACTTTGCTTTTTGGCTGAACTGGGTGGGGGCTGGGCACTCCGTTCAATTACTTGAATTCAAGGAGGACTGTCCACGTAACACAGACATGCGTATTTGGAGCCCAGCCCTGCTTTCGGACCTGCTCCAGTTTACCGGAATATCTGAATATTTAGTTTGCAAATTCCACCGGTGAGTGCACGACGCACAGGACGAGCGGCCAGCCCCACTCGGTCAGAGCCCAGTTCCTTGGCGGAGCGCATGCAATGCGCAGCTGTCCCTGAGCCCTGGGAGGCGAGGGCGCTTTGCATATCCCAGTGTCAGTTCTCCTTGCGCAAGCACACAGCCGGCGCCCGGCAGTCCTGAAGCTGCCTCACCTCTGGACACCTCCTGGCAGCGACGCAGGGCAGGTTCTGCTGTGGGTTTTTGAAATCCTCCCACTCTTGTTGACAGGAAGCGGAGCGGCGAGGCACAGTTGCGCACGGGCGACCTGTTTGGGAGGAAGCCCGGGAGGTTCCTGTTTGGTGCTGACCTTTGTATACAACAGTAACAGTCCCCACCCTTTCTCTTAGCAGGCGCAGGAGCAGAAGAGCTGCGAGCCTGGCGAAACAGAAGGAAGAGTTAATCTTAGGAGAGAGGATGGTGGACAAGAACACGAGGAAGAGGCAGAAGAGGGCCCCATATGTGTGGAAGGCATTTCAGGTTCTCTTGCAGCCTCGGAAACCACGGGGCACGCTGGCAGGGGATCAGGGCATTGTTCGGTGCTTGACCCTCCTGATCCCAGCTTGGCAGCTCCAGAGAAATCACCGATAAGTGGGCTGCATGCGTCACCACGGGGTTTCACAACGGGCAACGCGGCCACGTCTGCGCCTGGAGCTCCCCTTAAGCAGGGCAGGCCTGCCCAGACCGGGGAGAAAGCAGATGCAGATGCAGAGTTGGCACATTCTGAGCAAGGACTGGAGCAAAAGCCAGCCCCGGTCACCACTCCCCCCGTGTTAAAGGAAACCAACATGAAAGATGGAAGTGTGCAGTACATTACTCAACACTCAACTCGCTCTGCTGTCACGCTTCAGAATGCTTTGTTGTACGAACTAGACTGATTGGGCTGTGTTAAGCACCTACCTGGGCTCAGCAGCCACACCCACCTCAAGTTTGGATCGCTTCCTCTGTAAAAAGTAAAGGAATTGAAGACCTCTGCAGAAATTCAACCAAAAGAAAAGGTTGAATTTTCTTCTGGGGGAAAACCAAAGAAAAGGTTCCATTGCATCAAAATATTCACTACTGTTTTGGAGATGTCAAACATTTAGAGGTGCCTTTGTTGAGTTTGTTTTTAAATAGGCAACTCATTAATGTGGAGCAGATTTTTCACAGGTGCAAAATACAATTCAGCTGGGAAGCCAAGAGAACGAAAGGGCCACATTTGGACGATCCTACTTCAGCCTATAAAGCCAACAGTTCGCCTGCACATTTAGCTTGCTTGTGTGAACCGTGCTAAACCAGGGAAGACAGACCGTGCCCTTTCGAAGGCCATGCCTACATCTGCAAGGCTGAAGTGGCTGATGTTTTGTTTCACCTTTATTTCAGTTACCTTTCCCTCCCCTTTTTCTAGTTCTTCTCAGTTGAAAGGCAAACTGCATCCCATTATATTTATTAAGCATATTTGAAAGTCACACCACGTTTCATTGAGTGCTGCCCAAGCTTGTTTCAGGTGTGTTCGTAAGGCCTGGTCCTTTAGGAACCCAATTCATACTTCTGCGGTATCACGCTCTTGAGCAAAAGAAAAAATTTACCAACACCAACCTATGTAAAACAGTTTATGTACTTCCATCCTGCATGGTAATTGATTTGTGTGCTATTATTATTATTGATTTGTGTACTATTATTATTATTGTCTTACATCTTGCCTATTCCCAGAGATAAGGATTGTGTTAACAGTCCTTAATAAAATTCCTGAACCCTTATGCGAAACCCATGCTTCGGGATTCACCTTTGGAGTGTAATCCCCTTGCCCATTGTCCTATTAATTTTTTGATGCTCAGAGTAACCATACATGCTGTGAGATCACCCAGTGCAAGACACTGGGTATATATTGGGCTCTCCAAGAAAGATTACCGTCTGAACCCAGTTTGAATCCCACCCCTGCAAATTATGGTAATTAATTTAAAAACATTTGATGCGACAGTGCAGCATCAGAACTGGGCTACAGCCTTAATGGAGAAACATCTTTCTAGTCTCCAGTTTCTCTGGCTTGCTAAGTCAAGCAAGCCAATTTTCACATTTCAAAGCAACTTCTGCTTAAATTGCTGAGTGGAGCTGGCTGTCCCGAGCGCTTTGGGATTGCTTGCAGCCTGCAAGGAAACATGGACGATTCTTTCGCCTCAGCAGTGCCTAGATGCGGCCTGATTGTACCTGTTTCCTCAAAGCAGCCCCAGTGAGTTCTACAAAATGGTCAAGATTGCTTTAAAACACTAGACTCCACTTCTTGATTTATTAAATTAAGATGACAAATCAACATTGGTATGTTCAAGGTTGCAACAGTGGAAAGAGCCGTAAGAAAAAAAAGCGTGTGAGCCAAAAGGCAAAATCCCGAAATGAGTTTTGCTGCTAGTTCTGCTTACCAGCTGGACTCAGCGTTGCTTGAAGCAGAAGTCAGCAAGTCTCACTATCAGACAATCCTGTCAAATCTTGCAGATTATTTTTCTGAAAAGGCACCAAAATGCACTAGCGGCATTTTACTTCTTCCAGTCTTTTGTTCCTTTGCTGGAGGATGGACTAGATCTCATTTCCAGGTTATTTTCCAGTAGCAATAAAGAGGCATAATTCACTGGGAAGTTCTTTTGCATAACCAATTTTCGCTTCAGCAAGGTCATGCAGGAGATCTTCTCGAACTGAGTAAACCAGTAAATTGTTTCTGTACAATCCTACCAGGCAGACTATTTCAGGGATACCGAGCCTCTAACGGGGATGTAGAATTGGCTTACAATTAAAGTTTCTCATCCCCAAATATTGCTGCTTTGCAATGTTTTGGTTTTTTAGCATTCCAGTTCTGTAGTTTCCTCATACCGCCCTGTTCTCAATTGTTCATTAAACCGAGTTGTCAATTCTGAAAGCTGGATTATTTCAGTCACAGGAGGTTATAGCTGCAGTTGTTTTCAGTTCAGTTCTTGAAACACTTGGTCATCTCTTAATGAACCTTACTCTGTATCGTTACCCTGTACTGTAATTTCTAACCCTTTTCTAACTGTTAAAAATCTATACCATTACAGTTCTAATAAAACTTGATTCTTCCAAATCACTGTAAGACTTGTATTACAAAAACATGAATTTTTATTTGGCAGAACTAAAAAAGTTGCATATTTCTACATGAAAGTGAAAAGAAACGAACTTCTAATTCTTTTATATAGTAAGCACATAGCGAATAAAATAGAATGCTTTTGTAGATATTAAGGTAACAAATTTCAAGCAAGCCTGTACAAGATTATGGAACACTGAATGACTGCAGGTTCTTATTGTTAAGATAAACAGGGACAGGGAAAGGCTAGCCTTTGAAAAACGGGGGGATGGGGGGGGGGAGAAAGGGACCCCAGCCATTTTGGAACACACACCCTCCAGCATTTTATTTTGACACCTTCACTTAAAAAAAGTGGATTCAAGGTGGACTTAGTGTTGGGAAAACCTTATAAAAAGGCCTAGGTAAAAATCATCAGTGACTTTCCCAGTAAACAAGTAGTATTTCGCTTTCTTTTCAGCATTCCTCCACATAACCTTTTCTGCCGCAAAAATATCACTGCCAAAGGACAACTCTTGCGATAACCACGGTCCATATTAAAGCAGAAACCAAATGGACACGTTTCTTTTTCCGTGTATGCCTCTGCCTTTAATAGGGTAGACAGGCCCACACAAGAAAGAGTAAGGCTCAGGATGTTCTCTCACTGCAATCCTCGATAACTCTTGCAGAGTTCATGGTCCCGAATATCACCCCAGCCCCCATTTTTGACGTGGGGGCTGAGGGGAGCCACCGAGTACCTCTTGCTGATCGTCATGCTTTCGGGAAACAGGTGCTGCTGGTTGCTGCTCAAGAGCGAGTCAATTTTGGCACTCTGGGCAGAGGGCTGGCAAGACTTCTTGTGGTGCATGCCACAGTCACCGGTGTGGAAGACCCGAGGGATTTCGGGGACCAGCACCTTCCAGAACCGGGGCAGGCAGGCGACGGTCAGGTGCTGCAGAGTCCAGTCCCAGTTGTAGTCGTCGTAGGTGCAAAAGGCATCGGTGCAGGCGATGAGCTGCCGGTAGGTGTCCCGGGCAAAGGCCATGCCCATGTTGTGCTCCGTGGACTTCCACGTCTTGAGCTCCACCTTGTCGGCCCGGCCGGCCATGCCGCCGCGCACGGGCGCGTAGCCGCCCAGCGAGAGCACCTGGCACTCGGGGCAGTCGCGCTGGCGCAGGGCCCACAGGTGCTGCAGCACGCGGAGGAAGTCGGGCGCCAGGTAGTGGTCCTCCTCCAGGAAGAGCACCAGCCCCGGGTGCTCGCGCAGCGCGCGCACCCGCTCCCACACGAAGTGCAGCTTCCACCACCAGTGGTGCTTGGTCTGCGCGAAGGCGGCCTCGCGGTAGTGGCCGAAGGCGTCCGGGTACTGCGCGTTCAGGCAGCCGAGGCGCCGCGCCGCCGCCGGGCCCACGTCGCGCGGGCAGTCGCGCGGGTCCGTGCCCGGGAACTCGCCCGGGTACAGCTGCAGGCTGAACGGGAAGAAGACCTGCAGCACGGCGCAGAAGTCCACGGAGGCGGCCAGCGCGTTCAGCTCGGCCGACCACACGTCGTGGCTCAGCACCAGCAGCACCTTCTCGGCGCCGGGCGCGCGCCGCAGCGAGGCCAGCAGCAGCCGGAGGTGCTCGGCGCGCTCGTGCACTTGCACCACCAGCGCCACCGCCGCCTCGCCCGGCCGCCAGCGCGCCTCGCGCCGCACCGGCTGGTCGAAGTTGAGCCGGTACACCAGCGCGCGCAGCTGCAGCGTCCGGTTCGCCGCCGCCGCCTCCTCGCGCGCCGGGCCGGGCCACGAGGAGTTGGCCGGGCGCCCGCGCCCGGGCAGGCTGCTGCCGGCGCCGGCGCTGGCCACGGCCGGCGGCAGCGGCTGGTCCCCC
>NW_025335761.1:65454343-65458553 GCF_004798865.1 Varanus komodoensis
CGGGCGGGCGAGTGCGCGTGCGCGTGCGCGGCGCGGCCTTTCCTGCCTCTCCCCCGGCGGCGGCGCGTGGCTGAGCGGCGAGTGCGCGAGCGCGATGGGCCACCAGCAGCTCTACTGGAGCCACCCGCGCAAGTTCGGGCAGGGCTCGCGCTCCTGGTGCGTCCCGGGCGGGCGGGCCGGGGTAGACCGGGAGGACCGGGCAGGGGGAGCGGCGGCGCCCGGAGCGGCCTCGTGGCGGGGAGTGCGCGGCCCGACCTCCGCCCCGCTCCCTGCGCGGCCCCTGCAGCCACGGCCGGCGCCCCAGGCCCATCCCCGCCGCCCCGCGGCGCCACGTGGGCTCCAGCCCCGCCGCCGCCCGAGACCCCCTTCCCGGTCGCGCCCCTGCGGGCTGGGCCACTGCGCTTGAAATGCCCGTCTAGTCCACGGGCTCTTCCCGGGCAAGATCCGGCCGGCGGCCTTTCCGTGGCGAGCCCCGTGCTGCGGGGGGGCTTCCCTGGATGTGGGACCCTGCGGCTCACGGGGTGCTTCCCTCTCTCCCTCCCGCAGCCGCGTGTGCTCCAACCGGCACGGCCTGATCCGCAAGTACGGGCTGAACATGTGCCGGCAGTGCTTCCGGCAGTACGCCAAGGACATCGGCTTCATCAAGGTGGGCCGCGGGGGCGCGCTCCCCCTTGCCGGCCGCGGGCTTCCTGGCGGGGCGAGGCGGGCCGGGCCGGGCCGGGCCGGGCGGCTCCGTCCGTTCCCGATTTGCGGAGGCCCCGCACGCAGGCGGTGCGGCCGCGGAGGCAGCCTGGAGTCGGGCCAGCCCCGCTGCAGCTGCGGGGCCTCTGGGAGCTGCGGGTTCGGGGCGGGACGGGCCCCTAGGGGCCGGTCCCGGGAGCCGGGGGGTGCAGCGCGGCGGCCCCATGCCCGCGTCCGGCGCCCCAGCCGCCTGCACCCGCCTCCTGCGGGAAGGGGGCTCGGGCTCCGTGGGGGTTGCTGCTTGCGTCAGGGCTGCCGAACCCGCAGGGGCTCCCCAGCCTGAGCACCAGGCCGTGGTGGCCTCCCGATGGCGTGGCCTACAACTCCCAGCAGCCCCAGCCAGCCCAGGCACCAGTGGGGGTTGATGGAAGCTGTGATCCCCCGGTTTGCTGACCAGCCAGGTCTCTCCCGCCAACCGTGCTTTCTATGCTCGGCCCGAGCCCTGCAAGCTGAACCTGGCGTCTGTGGGCCCTGGAATCTGTGGGGATGGCCCGTATTTGCTTGGAGATGGAACGGAAGGGTCTCCCGCAGCCTCTGGTTGCACGGATGCTTCCTGTCGCCTCCCGGTGGATTTTGGTGGGGATCCTGGCGACGCCGAAGCAACGTTGCGGATGCTCACTCGCTGCCCTTCTCTCCTTGCAGCTGGACTGAGGCTGCAGACACGGCTCGGAGAGACACGAGAAGAGGCTGAGGAGACCCGGGGGCCTCCCTGGGGGGGGCCTCTCGCCATGCCTTGTGCACAGAGAAATGGATAGCTGCGCCTAACAATAAATAAAGAGGGCTTTCCTTGACCTGGTTTCTGACTTCAGTGACTTCTTGACTGTCGTGTTGGCCATTCTTATTTGTTAATTGTCATATTTCTTAGTACACGTGGAAGGGCAGAAACTGCCTTTAGGTGCACAAAATTATGATTTGCGTTCCTGAGTTCTGGTAACAGAACAAGTCTGAGGTGAAGCTTCTGCTTCTTGCGGCCTGTGAGGTCACGCTTGATACCAGTTAGTTGAACCTCAAGCTCCGGCTCTGCGCTGTGTGGTGTTCCCCATCGGCCGAAGGAGTGGTGAGGTCCTGTTCTTGCAACCTGCAGGGTTTCCTGCCCCGTTTCATCAGGTGAGGTCAGTCTCCTATCTACACTTGCTTGAATGGCATTCAGTTTCCAGGAAGCCTCAGGGTCCATTTCCATGTTTATGCTCAGTTTCTGATTATGGTATAGAGAATTAATTTCAAAAGACAGAAGCTTCACGGCTGTCAGTAATGACACTGTTGCCCTTCGTTGTGCCTCCCCTTTTTCCTTGATGTGTGGCACCTCATACCCTTGAACCTCATTTGCTATTTTAATACATCGTAGTGCTTCTGAAATTGACCATTTAAGGAGCTGGCTCAGTTACCTCCCTGCTTTCAAACCCAGGTGAGCACTGCCTGTGCAGATATCACTGGGCAAGCCCTCTGAATTTAAATGTGGGGGCTGGCCTTCATTCCATAATCCAGAGTCAGAAAAAAATACTTGCTTCTTTGGTAGTGTGCCATATTAAACAATAGGAAAATGAAGGTTTTAATCACTTGTAACTGTTCTGATTAATTCTCATTAGCCATGTGCAGACAACATATTTTTCCTTTGATTTCCAACCCCCAAAGTCCAGGTGGACTTGTGCGCTACAGAACATCCACAAGGGGGTTGTTCTCTTGAAAATGGCCATGGTGGCTCCATCCTCGGGCAGCAGTTCCCCGTTTTATCGTCTTGGGCGTCCCTCCTGAGCAGATGCTGCATTTGCGGGTGATCCTCGCACTCACTGGCTCCAGGTTGTCCAGCAAAGGGCATCCCATCTCACGTGAACAGCCGCAGGGGAGCTTGCTGGCCCTGGAAACTTTTGTGCTGCTCTTGTCCTGCCGGGCTGTGGCAATTTTGCTTGTCCGCTGTATGACTTAGGCATTCTTCAGGCCGCGGGTAAAAGTGATGCTCCCCAAGCGTATTCTGGGGTGCTCTCCTGGGGAGCAGAGCCAGGAGAAAGTGAATCTAATGGAGGATCAGGCCTGTGTCACGGCCACGTTGCTTCCCCTCTCGTGCCGACTGACATGGCAGTGCAGCATTTATGTCTAGTATGGAAAGTTTGCAGGGGCGTTTTGCGCTGTGCTCATTGGCATGTGATCACTACAAATGGGAGAAAGCCAGTATCTGCTGCCAGCTAAGAAAATGGCTAACAAGGATCAGTAATTTTGAGCAGGAAGCTGCACAATCACTTCCTACAACCTCATTTTAGAAGAATCAGAAGGCCAGGTGTTCCATCTCCATGTTTGCCTTCCCTTTCATTTCATAAATACCCACAATCCATCAATAGAGAAAATTGCCTCCTGAAATTTTATGGTCCCGTCCTTTTAGAGTATAAGGTACTACACAGGAGGACTTTGCAATCCTTCTTGTATTTGTGTTATGGTTTATAAAAGGGGCTTTGTGGAAATTTTACCTTTGAATGGGAAAGCAAATGAGGAAATTATGGGTCTCAAGAATTTATCCACACCTTAGGAATGTAAAAGCCATAAATTTTACTTAGCAAGAAAGGGTAGCACCTCGGATGGGTAACGCCATCCTGCAGGCAAACTAGGCACTCCTCAATTTCTAAGAGCCCCCAAAGCTTACAAATCTTGGGATCTACCAACCTCAGGGCACAGATCAGACGTCGCCAAACTTGTCCCCCAAACAATCCAACTTAGGGGGGCAAACTAATAAGTGAGCGGAACAAAGTCCTACAGCAGAGCTGAGAGGGGCATGCTTGGAATGGGAAGGCTTTTTTCTCCCAAGCACGCACAGGATTGTGCCCCGTTAAGGTTTACATGTCAGGGTTCAACGTCCACACGCTTGTTTTGCCACAACGGCCGGGAATTCTGGCTCTTTTGACTAGGACAGATCCTAGTCCGGGGGCTTCCTTTTCCTGGTTCAGTTGGAAAGGGTTAAGCTGATAGAGTCCCGTGTGCTGGAGAGGCAATCCAAGGAGGGGCGGGGCGGAAGAGCACAGACTTGCGAAGCTAGACGTGCGCACGGCGCGAGCTTCCGGGTTCGGTGGGCATGCTGTGCTCCACGCGCGCTCCGAGGGATGGTAGCAAGGGGGAGCCTGCCCGTTCCGGCCGTGCGCGAGGTGCGGGCGGCGCAAGGCCGGGGGAAGCGCCCCGCGGGCCCCGGCGCACCTTGGGGGCGCTGCGCTGCGTGGCACGCGCGCCGCGGCTCTTTCGGCCGCGGGGGTCGCCGAGACGCGCGGGGCCGCCGCTCGCTTCCCGGGTCGAGGACAGCGGCGCCGTTCTCGAGCCGGGCGCGCGGGCCCGGAGCGCCTCGCGAGCGAGGCCGGAAGTGCGGCTGCGCGCAGCTCCTGGGCCGGTCTCTGCGCGGGGCGGGGCGGGGCGGGGCGGGGCGGCGCGCCCCTCCCCTCCCCTCCCCTCCCCTCCCATGCGCGCCCCTGCGCTTCCGCCGCCCGGGCCGCCC
>NW_025335761.1:65458653-65467751 GCF_004798865.1 Varanus komodoensis
CCCCCCGCGCGGGGGCGCTTCCGGATCCGGCGGGTCGGGTGGTCCGCCCGCGCGTGGAGGGGGCGCGCGGCCCCGGCCTCCCGCCCGGCCCCGGCCCCGGCCCCGGCCCGCAGACGCCCGGCGGCCCTCGTGGAACCAGCAGGCGCGGGGCGCCGCGCCGGGCCCGCCCCAACGTGTCGCCCGCCAGATGTGCGGGACTACAACTCCCAGCATCCTCCGGCCCGCAGGCTGAGCTGAGGAACTCGAGCGGCACCTTTCTCCGCGGCTCCTGGCCGCAGCTTCCGTGAGCACCGGCCACACATGCGCCTTGGACGCGGCGGCGTGTCCCGTCTGGCGCCTCCGCTGCACACGTGTGGACGTCGGACGTGGAGGGCAGCCGCGCGCCCCGAACCGCGGTCCCCGGTTTATCCTTCACACGCGAAAAGCCCGTCCTGCAGATCAGGGGCTGGAAATGCACGTCCGGCAAGGGGCACATGAATTGTGGGGAAGGGTGGTGAGGTAGGGTCGGTGCATCTCCGTGGCCCTCACCCCAAGTGTCTACACTGTTTTGTATATTAACGTTCAGATGTGAATTTGTCCGTTTGCATCTTGTTTTAAAAACTTTTCATCCGTCTGTAAGGTAATCTGTAAACATTTATGTCTTCGTGGACACGGTAAAGTTTTGCAGACGTATAAAAAATACTTTCGCAACTCGCCCGCAAGCCCTGACAGGTACGCTGAGGCTAGGCTGAGAACCCATGACTGGCCCAGGGAGTTTCATGGCCAGGTGGGGTCCAGAACCCAGGCTCTGGAGTCCCAGTCCAGCACTTCTGGCACCAGGCACCCAAAGCATGAGCTCAGGAAACCTTGCTGAAGCACCTGATGTGCCCTCAGCCCTTGCTGAACATGGTGTGGATGGGGGGCCCCATTTTGTGCCTGTGCCCCTTCCTAGCTGCTCACCTCCAGCAAAGCGGAAGTCTTCTGGAGTCTGCTGCTCTCTGGAAGCTTTGCTCAGTATCTAACTCCACATAACATGTCTTCCGTCGGTGTCCCTGCTCCCCCTTCAGCACATCAACATCACCTACATGGGTGGCAGAGCTCCGTTTTTCTGCACATGCATGTTCACACCACCAGAGCATTACAGCATTGCAAGGGCTCTTTGAATTATACTTTACGATGGGGCAGAAGGTGGATCTCTGGTGACCAGCAAGTGTTTGACTCTTAAATTGTCATCCAGGAGCAGTGGCAAAATGTTTCCACCTCAGGCTGGTGGAATGAAGATGGCTTGGAATAGCCAGGAGGGGTCAACTCTGTGGAAAGACTGCAAGCTGGGCCCAGCTGTGGTCTGGAACACTTTTCTGGGTTCAGGGCATGCTTTACTGTGTTGAAGAACCCCGTTCCTCGCTTCGGGGTCTTCCCCACTCCACTCTGCTGATGCCTGCATAGCCCCATGGCCCACAGTGGGTGCTGCGAAGGACATACTCTTCTCAGGTCTGGAGAGATGAGGCACGGGAATGGATTCACCCTCGGTGCCTGTTACTACAGAGCCAAAAAGCGCTTGCGATCCATGCAAGAATAACTGCAGTGCGAGTGTAAGCCATTTCAAAATCTTTATTTTTTCATGTAAAATAAGAGGGTTTCACCAGGTAGTAATACAGAGCTGCTTCAAGTAATGCACAGTGAAATTGGAAACCAGCTTCTTCGTACAGTTTTACTGGGAAAATCTTCCTTAGCAGGGCCCTGATCTCTTCCCTCCCCTGCATGAAATACCTTACTGGCAAAAGCTACCATTTCTGCATTGTAGTGCCATCCACACACACTACACAAATGTATTTCGAACCAAGGAAAACGGTTCCTGATAAACAGATTAACAAACCAAGTGGCTTTTACAGTCGCTGTTCTCACAGATTATAGTTTTGCGTCAAGAACAGCAGACATGATTAGTCGTGTACATAATAAATTTTCTTTCGACAAAGGTATAAAAATCACACATGTACACCAATTTGTAAAACAGTCATAATACTGTGTGTTCATCGGAGCACCATGTTCAGCAAATAGTTCCAACAGTGCTGAACAAACCCGGAGAGCTGCAGGACATGTTCTGCACAATCTAATATTCAGAAAGGACAAACTTCCTGTTTTAAACGTATTTTCAACAGCAGGGCTCTGTACCCAGAAAAGTATAACCAAGGGTGCAAGCCAATGCACATTTAGAGGAAAAGCAAAGACCTGCAACTCCTGACACGGTCCAGGGAGTGGCAGGCCCCTTTTTCCGGACTAAGCATGCATACGATTGTGTCTTAAATACATATATTTTCAGGAGGAAGATTCCTTGCATGAAATGAGAAAGGTTCTTGCTTTAAAACGCTGATCGCGTTCACAGTGTTAAGCAGCTCTGAAGGTGAAGCCGCACACACTTGGCCTCAGGAACCACACCCAACTTCTTCCATAACTCAGAGACAAACAGCTCCCCTGATCTGTGCAAACAGCAGAGCTTAAACAAACATGCAGCCTCTACCAAACCAAGCTGCGGTCGATGGAAATGCCAAGCCTGGCATTCATTCCTCTTTCCGGGTGATGAAAACAGAAAGGTGAACCATGTGCAGGTCTGTTGGCTGAACCCTGGTGTCTCTGACATGGCGTCCTTGCCCTCAACACCACACAACTGTGCTCAGCAAGTGTCTGTCCCACCACGGAGTGAGACTTCTCAGCCCGTACGTGGTGTTGGCTTAAGGTCACCGGGTGCTCTGCAGATGTCTGTCTAGAAACTGGGAGTAGCAAGTCAGAGAGCAGAAGTA
Source organism: Varanus komodoensis (assembly GCF_004798865.1). Classification (NCBI taxonomy): domain Eukaryota; kingdom Metazoa; phylum Chordata; class Lepidosauria; order Squamata; family Varanidae; genus Varanus; species Varanus komodoensis. The sequence goes on from NW_025335761.1 coordinate 65,461,431, forward strand.
GCGGAGAACGGGGGCCTCGGTGCTGCCCATATTGTCCACGAGGACGACCGTGTGCGCCACGCTGTGCAGGTTCATCGTCTCCGTCGTCTGAATGAAGCAGCTCAAGCAGGCCTGCCCGCACTGGCAGCTCTTTGCCATGTCCAGGTCGTCGCAGAGGTGCGAAGGGAGGATGTGGCAGCCATAGGGAAGCCTGCGGCAGAGAACAAAGCTCGTGAGCGAACGTGCTGTTCCCGCTGAGCTGATTCAGTCCCCCGAAATGCTGTGTCAGACGGCCAGCCCTGAACATTTCACTGGAAGGGAGGGGCTCTCCGTGTTTGATATGCGCACGGCTGGGATCGCTGCCCTCCAAATACACTTTCAAGCCAAACTGATCTAAGTGGCATTCAAGACCCTTTCATGGCTGGACTAGAAGCTTCTCCACGGGGTAAAGACTGAAATACAGATCTTTCAAAAGGCATAAAAACTGTAACAGCCACATTATTAGTCATTCAGTGCCTTCTTATGAAGTCACAGATTCAGCTAAGGAAAAACAAGTCAGAGAATGAGGGTGGCGGTGGAAAAGGGGCAAGAACGAATAAAAAAAGTTTAGTTGTCACTACAAAACACCCGTGGATTTGCAAAGCTTGACATAAATGACTTTGCATCCCCTTCTCCCCACCAAACCTCGTCCTCTCTACAAAGCAAGTACCTTGGCTTCAAAGTAACTCATAATCTGAGCTGCTGATAAGTGGCGGACAGACAGAGCGCTATGTGCCAGGAACAGGTCCTGGCGTCACACGACAGGCAGGCCCGCTGCATCAGAGAAGGCTGGGTGAATCGCCCGCATCCCGAGAGGGCCGGGGCAGTGAAGAAGCAGGCGGGCCCCGATTCAAATGCCAAGGATTCTGAAGCGGCCTCCGGCAAGCCTCTGGCCTTGGCACTCAGCCGCCACTCGCAGCCCCACCTGCTACGTGGGGATAAACTGTCCTGAGCAACAGCCACCTTGGGCACAAACACCTCGCACACCATAATGTTTCTCACGGAAATCTGGAATAACCTTCAGCAAGCCCTTCGCATGAGGACAGGAAGAGCCAGCTGAGGGACGTCTGGAACCAAGGTGACTTCTGCACGCCAGCGGTGCTTTTGCTACGGGTTACGGCTTGGCTCCCTCGCTCGGCGTCTCCAGAGTCTTATGACTGGAGTGACTGAGGCCCAACCACTAACTGCTGGCAACAGTCACTCTTGCTGGTGAGCCGGACTTCAGGCGGTGAGAACTTCAGGCGTTTGGTCCCCCTAGCTGAGCAGCCGGGCGACGGGCAGCGTTCTTCAAGGCTTGCATGCGGGGCTTTTCCCCAGCCATGATGCCTGAGGGGAAGCTGGGCCCTCCCGCATGGAAAACGTGCCCCTACCACACAACTGTGGCCACGGGAGTGCTTGTGCAAGGCAGCTTGCTGGGCGAGAACAGCAAGCCCCAAGACGCTCCCCGAACGTCTTCTAAACGCACGGAGTTTACCTGCTTCCCTCCTGTAACTTTTCCACCTCACAATTAATAATAACCTTGCCAGTTTAAAACGGGGAGTTATGGGGATCCGGGGATGCCCCACTCCTGAGGTTTGCAACCATGCTCGCCATTTTTACCTGTAATTGATTGTCGCTCTTGCAGCGCATTCTAACAAGGTCAAGGGCACGTTTAGCTGTATGTCGGGAATGAGCGGCCTGGGATGCGTGAAAGGATTGCCGAACAAGTCTAGGTTCTCTAGGGAGAGCTTTGCAAAGCTGCTGGGCAAAAATGGGAGCTTATTCCGAGCCACAGACAAGAAGCGGAGCTGCCTCAGTTGTCCAATCTGGAATGGCAGCCTAATTAGGCTGTTGTCATCTAACTTCAAGTGAACGAGCTCCCGTAAGCGGCAAAACTGAGCTGGAAGTGCCTGGATTTTATTCTGGCTGAGATCTAGAGACTGGAGCGACTTCTGGAGCGTGGAGTTACACAAAGCCACACCGAACGACTCCAACTGGTTGTCCTGCAGGTTGAGTTCCTGAAGGCACACGAGGTCCCCAATGGTCGCTGGCAGCTTCTTGATGCGGTTGTGGCTCAAGTCCAGCTTCCGGAGCTTTTTCAGGCAAAGCATGCGCATGTCGACGTGGGCTAACTTGCAGTAGGAGGCCTGCAGATGCTCCAGCGAGTACGGAAAGTCCCGGGCCAACGGGTAATCCCGCCTGGATGTTATGAGCATCCTAGTTTTTGGTTTCTCAACTTCGGAAGCTTTTGGTGTGACCAAGGTGGAGAGTGGCAACGTTTCCTCACTGGCGCCTTGGTGAGCCAGCTTCGCTGCGGAGAGGAAGGCCTTCAGCTGACGGACATTTGCCTGCAGCCAAAAGAGCGCACAAAACCATCAGCACCAGTGGGCTCCCCTTTGGGGCCGGCACGCTCATTCTTTCTGGGTCATGATGCAGACCTGTGCAGGAGCCTCAGGAGACGGCCCGCCTTGGCGAAGCGGGAGGCGGAGACACAGGAGCTTTCCCTACCACTCTCTCCATCATAACTGACAAATGTTACGTAACACAGGAGTGTAGAGTTAGTCTGGGTTAAGGCAATCCTAGTATTAAACAGCGCCAGTCAGAACAGAACAGATTCTTTTGAGAGCCACAGAAAACTTACAACAGGTGCTGCTAGAAAATATACTGGGGTAAAACCCCACTATTTTGTTAAAAAACGGAATATAAAATGTGCAACTTTTGTGAATGGTAATATAACGCAAATGGATTTTACTCATTGTTCTGAAGTACAAAGCTTAACATTAAAAAGCCTTTAAAATATATTAAAACATGAACTTTTAGGTCATCAACGGAGGCCCTCCTATGATTTCCTCTCCCCAGGGAGGTTAATGGGAGGTTGCAAGGAAGGGGGCCTTCTCGGAGGTGGCACCTCAAGTCTGAAACACTTTACTATCAGAGATTCATCAAGTACCTACTTTGCTGCACTTTAGGTGCCTGACAAAAACTTTTCTGTTCTGGTGCACTTAAGGCACCACTTAGCTTATCTTTATATTAATTCGCACTGGTTTTAATATATGAACTTAACTTTAATCTATTACTTGACTGTTGATAAGTTATTTTGCCTTTTTTATTTCTTATGATTTTAATTGTACTATTTTAGTTATGTTACTTATTGGTAATTTTGTTGTAATGGCTACCCAGAGCGCGTGATGCTAATGGGCGGCCTTCAAACAAATCTAACAAACACACACACACACACAATTATAAACATCTAGAACATCCCAAAGAGGAACAGCAGCCAGTGCCAGCATCACCGAAAGGTCTTTGCAGAATACAGTCACCAATCTGATCACAGGTTAAAGGTGCACTGTACAGATGGGACACACCATGGGCTTCCTTTATCAATTCATGTGTTTTTTCCAGCCAAGACATCATAGAATTACTAACTGCTCTTTCTTGATTTAGAAAAGCCAGAGAATAAGCCAACGGACTCTGTTTCTTGCTGCCTCCAAATCTCCTGAATCGCCCCCAGCTGGACAGATTTGGGCATCTCCTCCTCTGTGGTCCACGGGGCTGCAGAGACATCAGCCACTGACCGTCCATGATCTCCAGGGCGAGCACAAAGCACCCTTAGAAAACCGGCTGTGACACCAGGCATGATCCCGTACCTTGCTGATGCAGACGTCTACCGCTGGTTCTCTCAGGCGGACCGTGGCTTTTCCTTCCTCCACAAACTTTGTGAAAAGCTGTTCTATGTTTTCCTTCAGCTGTTTTCAAAGGAGAGAAACACAACAGAACCCTAAGCCTGTGAACAGACATTCCCTGCTGAAACAGACAGACAGAATGCATGTTGAGAGCCCCAGAATCCGAGAGCTTCACCTGAGCACACACTGGAGCCAGGAAAGAGCCGGAGGAGTTCACACATCGGTCTGTTTGGTGGACGAGCTGGGCTACTGTGAGGGTTACAGTGCCGACTGGCCCGACTCAGCAGAGCCTTCGGATGTGCCAGTTGTGCAGCTTCCCACAAGCCAATGCTGGACGGCACCCTGTCGCTTCCCCTCTCACCCTGCTGCCCGCTTCCTCCCATGGTGCAATAGCCCAGATGTCCTTCCCAGGCGTTCCAAGGCACCCCTCCTACTTTAAGCAACTGCCCGACCCCGTATCCCATTAAGAGCACAAACACTGGTGTGGAGCATTTGGGGCCCACACGGTTAGGCTGGCCTGAGTAGCCAAAAGCTTTGGCGTGTCACACAGCTTGCTCTACGCCCCGTGGACCCGCCTGCTGTGCCGAAGCACAGGGGATGGTGCTGCGCCTTGACGGAGTTTATTTCACTGCATTTATACCCGTCCCTTTCCTCTGGTGAGGGACCGAGGCAGCTGACACAGCTCTGTTCTCACCTCCCAACTACTCTGTGAGGGAGGATAGGCTGAGAGTGGCTGACTAGCCCGAAATCACCCAGCAAGCTCCACGGTCTCCAGTCCAACCCGAACCACTGCTCCAACCCAGCTCTCACTGCTGTTGGCATCAATGGTTTATGTTTCAATTACTGGTCCAGTTAGTTTCTATCCACAGAATGGGGAAGGAGACAGCATCTTGCCTGTTGCCTCAGGGAACAAAAAGTCTTGCGCCCTTGTGCAAAGTCAGAATTAGGCCCCATCTGCCTGAGGCCCAGTCAAAAATGGGATTTTACAGACCCCACACTGAGTCTGCAAAAAGGGAGAGGTCTAGTTGCCTCTAAGCCTCAGGGTTAAACTGGGGAATACATGGCTTATCATTGTATCCTTGAATCTTATCCTTTCGTAAAGCAGCAAACTAAGAAGCTCATTTCTAATGAATGAAGCATCACGAAGTCGTTACTGCAGCCTTCAGAACAAGCAGGAGAGTGTGGTAACTGCAGCCCAGCACATCTGCACAACACCGGGTTGTGCAAGGCGGCTCCTGGGCCAAACCACAGTGCCGGGTGTCCACAGAACTCTCTAGTAATTACCTTGATACTTGTGCTTTTGTACAGCCAATCAAAGGATTTTTTCTTTCCGCTCATGAGGTTTGGAAGCTAATAAGGTGCCATCACTGAGGGCTTTTAGGAAGGCCCAGAAAGCTTACCATTATGCCTTGTGGTCTTCTCTTGACCATTCTGTATCGGACTGCAGTGGCACTTGTTTTTGGGTTTTTGTTTTATGTTGGATGTTTGTTGTTCTGTAGATTGTTCCCTGCTGTAGCTGCCTATATGCCTTCTTCAATTTCTATTATGTGAATGTTCCAGCTAGGAAGTACTTCCTGACAGTTAGGACTCCTATGGTATCAAATGGGCGTTCACGGGAGGTGGTTGAAGCCCCACTGGTGAGGGGTTCAAGGTTAGGCTGGGCATGAACATGGTAAGCATATCATAAGCAGAGCTGGCTGGAGCTGGGGGTGAGATTAGGTGGCCCGGGAGGCCCCTTCTGACTTGCTCAGTTTCTATGTTTTTAAAGAGTCCTGCACTGATAGCTGGCCAAGGCATAACTGCTCGAGAAACAGACTTTACAGACACTTTCAGTTCTTCCATTAAGTGGAATGAAATAATTCACCCTCACCTCACTCAAATCTCAAAGATAAACCTCCGTATATATTTCAGATACCTCACTACCTTCCGAAATATCTTGAAGAGGCTGCACGTTAGTGGGGCGAAAGTCTAGCTGAGGATCAAGTGAGTCCTACTGAAAACTATAGGACTTACGTCTGCCATATTTAGCTTGTTTCATTGGGACAACTAATTTCCGCAGCCCAAGGCCTCAAGATTGCCCAAGACTGAACGTGGCCCGACTCACACGCACGCACAGCTCGCGCCGTGCCCCGAGTGCCGGAGGCGCGGGTTCCAGTCCCCCTTCGGCCACGGGCAGGCCAGAGCGTCTCGGCCTGCACTACCTCACAGGGCTGTTGGGGCGAGGAGAAGCAGCGCCGCGGACTCCGCCGCGGCCTCCTCGCAAGAGGCAAAGGGCGGGCAGAAGCCTCGCGGAGTGGCCGCCGCCATGGCGCCAAGGCGCGGCGCTTCCCGGGCGCAAGCGGAAGCCGGGGCGCGGGGCCTCCGGGCAGGGCGGGCCGGCCGAGGACCCGCGCGGGCCCTCCGCGGGAGCGGCCCCCTCACCTGGTACTGGGCCCCGGGGCGGTGCCGGGCGGTGCTGACCAGCAGCCAAGTGCCGCCGCCGCCGCCGGGCGGCTTCCCCAGCGAGAGCAGCGCGCGGACGGCGCGCCCCGGGCCCCGCAGCCCGGCCGCGGGCAGCAGGCGGCTCACCACCGACCCCCCGCTCGGCACCCGCATCGCCCGCCCGGCACCGCCCCGGGGCCCAGTACCAGGTGAGGGGGCC
>NW_025335761.1:65467851-65482583 GCF_004798865.1 Varanus komodoensis
AGGGGGGCGTCTGCCCGCTGGGGGCCCCTTGCCCGACCCGTGCGCGCCCGGCCGGCTTTCCCTGCGCCGCAGACCGATGCTGGGAAGGGCACGTGCGGCGGGGCGATTTCCCCACGCGGCACGCGCGCCTGCTGGTCCGGCAGTTGCTTTCGCTGAGGACTAGCGCCTCATTTCCCTTGCTCTTCTCTCCCCCCAGCTCCAGCTGTTTTCCCGGTGGAAGCAGGAGCGCAGCCGTCCGCATCCGCATCGTTCCCCGAGATTCGGCGCTGCCTTTCCAGGAGAGCCCAGGAATGAAAACGGAGGTGCAGGACGGCACGGGCAGCGCTCCCCTGGGAGGAGCCGAGGGACCTGGAGGAGCCCCGCACGGTCCGTGGAGCATGGCGGACTCCAGGCTCAAGATGGACAGCAGCCGTGGTGTCCTGGGAGCGATGGGCCCGGGCGGCCAGGAGGGGTCCCCCCTGGGGGCGCCCCCACGCGGGGTGAAGGAGGAGCCGGAGGAGGGCTTGGACTGCCGCTGGGAGGCCCAGTGGCAGGCCTTCCTGAAGACCGTGGAAGACCCCCCGCCGCCTGAGGCGTCCCCCCCATGGGGCGACACCCCGGCCTTCCTGGCCTCTTTCGAGCAGGTGGCCGAGGCCTGCCGCTGGCCCCGGGGGGAGTGGGTGGCCCGCCTCCTGCCGGCCTTCAGCGGGGAGGCTGCGCTGGCCTTCCGTGCGCTGGAGGCCGAAGACAGGGAGGACTACGCGAAGGTGCGGGCAGCCCTGCTGCGCGGAGAGGCCCTCCGCCGCGAGAAGAGCCGCCTGCTCTTCCGGCAGTTCTGCTACCGGGAGGCCAAGGGCCCGCGGGCGGTGTGCGGGCAGCTGCAGGTGCTGTGCCGGCAGTGGCTGAAGGTTGAGCGGCACACGAAGGAGCAGATCCTGGAGCTGCTCATCCTGGAGCAGTTCCTGGCGGTGCTGCCGCCGGAGATCCAGGGCTGGGTGCGGGAGCGCGGCCCCGAGACCTGCTCCCAGGCCGTGGCTCTGGCGGAGGACTTTCTGCTGAGGCAGCACGGCAGCCAGGTGAGGCCGGCCGGTGCTGGCTCTTCCCACGTGGCAGAAGAATTCCTGGGAGAAGCTCGGGGGGCCCCAGACCGGGTCAAGTCGGCCAGGCTTCCTGGCTCAGCTGGGCAAGCACGCCCTGGGGGACGCCTGGCCCTTGGTCCTGGCGCGGGGGACGATGCAGCTGGCTCCGGGGCGAGGGAACAGATGGGCCTCATTGGTGACTTGCAGCCTGCGGAGGGCTGGGCATGTGGGGATCCTGTGCCCCCAAAGCTCATTCTCTCCCATGATCCCAAGAAATATGGCGCCACTGAACCTGTGTGGGGAGCCTGTATCACCTCCCCAAAACCGTAGAAGGTTAAACGCTCCCGTGAGCACACGCCCGCCTCTCCTGGGCCAGGCGCCTCTCCCCTGGCTCCGTTGTGCCTGCTCCGACGGGCACCAGCTTGCCAGGTCGTGGGCAGGGCCTCGCCAGTCCCGCTGCCCGCGAGCCGCTGTTGAACCGGAGGCAGAAGGGGTGACCACGGGCCTTTCGGCCTGCAGAGCACGGCAGTCCCTCCCTCCCGTTGTTGCGGACCAGGTGCTGGTGCTCCCCCCCCCGCCACACTGCTTAATGTAACGTCGCTAAGCGATTTGCGTGAAAAGCAGGCGCGGGGCGATTAAAACCCTGTGAACCGATGTGCATAATGCAGCACTGCAAAAAGGGAAGCGGGAAACGGCCCCTGCGGCCACATCCAGTTTACACGTGCCATCAGTTTTATTTTTTTAAGTCGATACCGTTTTTTAACATGTTTATAAAATCTGTAGCTGTGCGTGTTTATAATACTGTACAGTTTATAAGCACAAGCTAATTTTAAAATGGGAAACATTTTGGCACAAACAGCATCGGCTACAACGGGAGAACGTCGGTCCCGAGGCACCTGGAGTCGGGCTCTTGACTGGCCGCCTTTCTGTTGTGCCGGCTGGGCAGAGGGCCGGGTGGCTAAAGTGCTCCCTTTCGGAGGCTTCCCGCCCCCTTGTGTCAGGCCGTCTGTGGCAGATGGTTGTGGCCACTCTCCGTCCTTTTCGGTAGCCGGGGGTCCTGCACTCTCCTGCAGTCTTAATGGACCAAATCCGGTTTGGAGATGTTCTTGCGGGGGGGGGGGGGGCTGTTCCAGAGGTGGGCAGGAGCTTAAGGCAAAGGCTGCCAGGTCAGGCCAATGCCGGCCTGTCTGTCCTAGATCCCTTGCTGCTGACACCTGCGTGTTTGCTGGGCTCTTTCGACTTTTAAGAACAGTGGGGAGAAACGGCAGAGGGCCAGGAAGCCCCCAAACCGTCCGGGGTCAGCAGAAATGGGGCAGGGGGGGACCATGGCCCGGACCAGGTGGAGGCTGCAGGGGGGCCGCGAGGCCCAGGCTGGTGCCTCCCCGATCTCGCGTGTCTGGGGAGAACACCGTTTCCGGCGTTGCCTCCGGGCTGCTGTGCTGGATCCCCCGTCCCCGCATGTGAACCAGAGTGGCGGGTGCCGAGCGGGGAGGCAGTGCGGGCCAGCGCTTTGGGGGGCTCGGAAGGTTTTTCATACCCTGAGGGCCACTGCTTGTCCGCCTGTCCCCCACGTGGGGGCGTGGGGCTGCTGCGCCCACGGTGCGGCCCTCGGGCCTTTCGGGCCCTGCTCCGGCGTGGCCTTCCTTGCGGAGAAGGTTCCTTGTGGCTGTTGCAGGTGGCACTTGCGGCGGCGGCGGCTTTCCCCAAGGCGGACCGCGGGCCAGCGCAGCTCTGTGTGGAGACCAAGGAGGAGGAGGAGGCCGGCGTGTCCAGTAAGAGGGGCTTCCCTGGGCCGGCGTCCCGTCCCCCTTCCTCCGTCTTTCCAGGGCTCCCTCTGCAGGATGAGGGTTGGCCGCCCAGTCCAGCACTCAGGCATGGCCTGGAAGGCCCGGAAAGCCCACCCGGTGCCCGGACGGGTTGCGAGGGACAGGCTGGCCCCTTCGCCTTGCCCTGGAGTTTTTGTGGGGAAAGGGGGGTCTGTGGGGCAGATCCCACGACCCTCCCAAGCAGACAGGCGCCAGGTGGCTGCGGAGGTGAGCTGCGTCTGCGCTGGCTTACCTTGCCCCGGCTGGAGATCTCGGGGTGTGTGCGAGGCCTCCTCAAGGCACTCTGAGCTCTTGCTAGTGCCGCCGCTCCCCCAGCCTGCGCCAGCCCCCCCCCCCGAAGGGGGTCCGGCAGGGGGTGTCCTACTTGCCCCTCACCATCGGCCTCCCATTTCCCTCCCCACATACGCTGTCTCGCTGAAGCATGGGGCACGAGTCACTCGCGATTCTCTCCTTTCTCGAGCAGGCAAGGGGTGGCTGGCCATAGCTGAGCGGGAGCGACGTGCGGCGGACGAGGCCAAGCCACTGGGGCCCTTTGGGGTGCCTGCCTGGGGCCCAGAGGACGCTGCTCCCCTGTGCGCTGCGCAGAACCCTGCCGTGGCCGATCAGCAGCGGCCGGCGCACCCGCGGGGGGGCACGGCAGGTGAGCTGGGGCCGTACGAGGGGGAGTACCAGACGCTCATCATAGCCACGGTCCAGACGGGGATCGACACCGGTAAGAAGCGGAACCCGCGCCGAGCCTGCGGGAAGAATTTCAGTCCGGGCAGCGGCGGATTGAAGAGCCGGAACGCGGGAGGGAAAGCGCACAAATGCTCCGTCTGCGGGAAGTTCTTCCTCTCCGGCTCGAAGCTCATAATACACCAGAGGACTCACACGGGCGAGAAGCCGTACGAATGCTCCGCCTGCGGGAAGACGTTCCGCTCCAGCTCCGTGCTCTATCGCCACCAGAGGACTCACACGGGGGAGAAGCCACACAAGTGCCCCGTCTGTGAGAGGCGATTCAGCAGCAACTCGAATCTCAGTCGGCACCAGAGAATCCACACGGGGGAGAAGCCGTTCGAGTGCTCAGACTGTGGGAAGAGCTTCATCCAGAGAGCCAACCTCAACAAGCACCACAGGATCCACACAAGCGATGGGAAAAGTGAAGGCGGTTTTGGCACGAACTGAAGGCTCGTTGTGCGTAGGAAGCAGAGAATGGGTTGTGCGGAGACCCTTTGTGGGGGATTCTTCCGGAAAAAGGTGCATCCATCCATCCCAGCAAGCCGTTGGTCAGGGAATCCCAGGTGCCTGTTTGGGACAACCACTGGTTTTGGGTGCTTCAATGAAAGGGGCAGGACGGCCAGAGAGCAAAAAGGACATGATGCAGCTGACCTGGGCTGCACTCGTGGCTCATAGAGGCTTTTGCCCAAGAGTTCGGCGGGAACTGTAGCAGCAGCAGGAGGTCCTTCTCGTGACGTCTTGCGTGTGGGCATCTCCGCCAGCGATCACTTCTCCAGCAGGCTGGGCCTCGCCTTTAGGTAGAGAGCGGAACGAACTGCGGTGGGCTGAGGGGTCTTTTTTGTAGAGGGTCTTTTGTCTTGCTGTTTCCCGATACAGCACAAACTGATGTGAGGCGCTGTCCCCAGACGGGTATTCATGTAAAGAGAACTCCAGTTCCGCCCTGTATGAAAACGTCGTTCTCTTTATTTTACATCTGATAACACCTTTCCTCCGAAAAGTTGTGCAAGGCCACGATAAGCTAGATATGTCCCTTGTGCTGTGGAGAAAACGGAGAGCTGCACAACAAGAAGACGAGCCACCTGGAAGGCGAAACTGGTGGCGAGTCGTTGAACTGTGATTCCAAACGCGTTTGGGTGCCTCTGAGAGGGGCAGCCGTTGCGCGGTTGCCTGCACCGGGACCACTCACGTTCCGTTGGTGGAGGTGCGATTTCGCCGCCAGCGGAAGGAAGCCACCGCCTCTGTCGGACTGCTGGACGTGTCCTCTAATTAAATGAAAAGCCTCCCTCCTCAGCTTTGCCGGCTGCCACTTCGCTCATGGTTTGGCCAGTTCCACGCCTCAGCGGTGTCCGGCAGTACTTTCCTGGGAGTAAAGGCCAGCGAACATGTGTGGGCTGCGGTCCGGTTGTACCCACCCACCAGCGGCACAGAGCCTGCCGGTGAAGGGGACTCCCTGCTGCCCTGCACCCTGCCCACATCTTCTCCCTCTGGAGCGGAGGGGTGGGCTGCGCTGGGGAGGGTGGGGCGGGAGCATTCCTGCGAGGATGTCCCCTTGGCGCTGGATGCCTGCAGATGTGTGGTGAGGTGAGGCCGCATCGCCAGGTTACTCTGGAACAGCTCGCTGTGTGTTTATGTGTTTAGCCTTGCCCCCAACTCACTCACTGGAGCAAACCAGTGAGGGCTTGACTGGGTGTCTCCTGTCTGCAGAGGGCAAGTGCTGCAGCCACGGACAAATGTGACCGGGACCTGGGTTTCTAAGTTAAAGCAGGGGAGACGGGAAGGGGGACCCCACCGTGGGTCTTCCACAAACGGAGAAGGTTCTGCTGTTGGTGCTGTTTGTGGGCCTGTGGGGGAAGAGAAAGCCGAGCAGGCCGGCATCCCAGAGGCTTCCAGGCGGCCAGAGCTCGAGGCAGAGATGGACAAGCGCTTGGAGCCCTGACTGCTCCTTGAAAAGTGGCTCTTTCTTTCGGGAGGCGCATTTCCAGCTCTCATGGATAGTGCTGACTGTGAAGCAAGCACCAACACAACCCAGTCAAAAGTAGCGAGGACTGGAATCACTGAGCTTTAAGCAGAAATAACTGGTTGGTTTGTTTCCCCTAAAGAAGGACTTCCAGTCCCCAGGGGTGACGGCCCCTGCAGGCCGAACAATACGGACGATCCCATGGCTGGCGGCTTGGAGGAGGAGAAGGTTCTCGAGGTCGCTGCTCCAATGTGCAGTCGAAACATCCTTCTTGCTCACGGATGGGAGTTCCCTCCGTAGCGCTGGGGACTGGTGAGTCCTCCGGCTCTGAATCCCTCGAGATTTTCACTTTCCCTGTTGGCTGAGAGAGTCCAGCAGATGGATATCCAGCAGCATGGAGCTCCCGAAGCAGAGAAGGGCAATTCTTCCAAGGGGACAATGACCGTGTCCAGATCACAGAATTTTAGGGGGTGGGGCAGGTTGTATCCTCCTCCACTTGGAATCCTCCCATATTTTCCCACTGGTTCTTCCTTCATTTTTCTTACCAGAATAAAAACACCTGCGAAGGAAGCTAAGCTGGGACTGCCGGACAGTGCCTGGCAGTGCCAGGAGTTTCCCCCTGAACCGTTTTCTCTTTATGCCAGCAGGTAAAGGGTAGCGGGCTGGAAATGAGGGGAAATTTGATGTTACACCATTACGGGAAGGAGGAAGACCCAAGAGAGAGTGTTGTGAATCAAGATACTCCAGGGAAGCGAGCGACACCTCTTGTGGGGAGGAGACGGAGGTGTGAGCCTGTGGCCAGGGCGCAGGGAAACTGAACACGAACTCAGTCCATAACACAAAAAGAAAAGAGTGCTAACGTGCTTCCGTACTCCTTGGAGAATCTACACCAGGAGGAAACCAGGCAGGTGCTTTGGCAACAGGCAGCTCGAACTATCAAAGACACACAGATGAGAAACCACATAAAGGCCTGGAACATGGGAAGGTCTTTCATTGTAGCAAAATCTTCACATCAGAAATTGAGAAGGGGAGAAACCATATAAATGCTTGGAGCGAGGAAAGAGCTTTGGTTAGAGAGCAGTTTGCTTGAGGCACAAGGGAATTTACAGGGGGTGCAGGGAGAGCCCGTCGGTGCTCAGACTTTTGTCATAGATTGAACTTCAAAGGCATCCGAGAATCCACACGGGAAGCTCACAAAGCCTTGGAGTGTGGCGGGACCTGCAGGCAGAGAACAACCTCCGTTGGCATCCAAGAATCTGCATGCCAGGGAGATGCAGGACAGAACAGCCCGTCAGCCTCTTCCTCCAAGGTCAGCGGGTGGGACAGTTCCTGGTTTCTGAGGTTAGAAAAGTTTTGACACGAAGCAGAGTCCATGGTCCGTGGTGGAGGCTCCTCGTTGAAGTTCTGTGGCTATTATGGGGTACTTTGAATTGGACGGTGTTGATGGAATGGCTTTAATGCTTTGAATAATTTAATGACATGTCTTTCGTGTAAATGCTATTTATTTATTTGTTCACATTCCAAAGAATAACAAAAGGTTAACTGGGTGGCTTAGAGAAGCACGTTCATAAAAAGGTAAAGCCAAAAGCCAGAACATCCAAAAAGAGGATAAGAACCAGCAGGGAAAAATGAAGCCGATACAGTGAGTTCACACCAGCATCATGATTTAAGAAAGACGCCATCACGAGGTTCAGATTTCAAAAGCCGAGAATGTAGCAGTTCTGTAAATTAGTAAAAGATGTTAAGATCTAACAGCTTGGGAGAAGGAAAAGCTGCCAAGCAGTGTTGCAAAGACCACGGTGTGGGCATGAGGGGGTTAAGGACAGGCTGGATGTCCACATGGTGGGCATGTCGTGAGCGGAGCCGGCTGGTGCTGGAGGTCAGACTAGATGGCCCGGGAGGCCCCTTCTGACTCGCTCTGTTTCTATGTTTCTATGTACTTCTGGGGACTCAGTCCAGGACTGACAGAACCTTTACCTGCTCCTCATTCGATGGGGGTACCTGGAGAAGGTCTCCCAAAGATCTTTGGGCCCTGGTAGGTATATAGTGCCCAAGAAGCTGTTAGTTGTTCAGGTGTTCTGCCCCAGCACAAATTATCTTGTAAGAGTTAAGGCTGAGCCTTGAAATTGGGCAAAGCAGCGGCTCGGCGCCAGTGGAGAGGCAGAGCGCTCCATGGTGGAAGCATCCCGTTGCTTGCACCGCTCTGGTTTGGAATAACGGACATTTCCAGAACTTTCCAGTGGAGAGGGTACTGGAGCGGGGCAGGGCGGTCTTGGGCAGACAGGGCTGCAGGTGATGAGACCAGCCCAGCTGATGAAAATCTAATGGACGGCTCTCACACTCAGGAGTCCCGGAGCCCCCACAAACCCCAAGACCGATTCAAGGGGAAAGGGGAATCATCCACTGAGCAGGCCTCTGCCTTGTCTGGATTGTTTTGCCCTTTGTTGGCATCGTCTGTTCCGGATTTGACACAAGAGAAGGGAGCTGGGTGCCCTCCGCGTGCTGGAGAAGTCCTGGTCCACCTCTTGGGTGACCTCCCGCAGGCGTTGACCACACAAGGAAGGGGTGAATGTGCCGTGGGCGGGCACGGCAGCTCTGCCTTCGGCGAACAGCCACCCACGGAGGGGTGGAAGCAGCGGAGGCCGGCTGGTGCCCACCTGGTTGCTTGCCAGGAAAGATGCTACGGGTGAAGGAATAAAAGGCTGCCGGTCACCCAGGTGTCCCTGCACCCGTGCACCGCTCAGCAAGGGCAGCTTGGATTCTAGGTGCAGGCCCGAACCTCATCGAACCTGGAACATCGGGTGGATCCGAGGGTTTGGAGAACATCTTGCCTGGGAAGCAGTGTTGTTGTTGACATCTTCTGGTCCTGGTTAGCTTCCTTCTTTATGGCAGTCCCTCCTTTCCCAAAGATTTGCAACTTCGATCCTGGCGGAACTTTCCTTTCCTACGAGACATAAAAAGCCGAGAAGGTGGGTGGTTAGTGGGCCAGCAATGCGCTTGACTCCTTTCCTCTGACCAGTTGCAGTCAATGAAGCTCGTTCGGTAAAGCAGGACTGGATGGTCTGCTTGGAACCGCTGTGTCAGCAGAGTCCAGACCGTCAGGATACCGTGGCTGGCGGATTCGTCACAACTGGCCACGGAGAGGACGATCTTCTGGATGCACAGGCAGGGGAAGTGTGCAAAATGGCACAACTGCGTAAATGCGCGGAGGGTAAAAATGTTCCACTTGCTGGCCAAATCGAAGTTCAGATTAAAGAATCAGATAAATTAGCCTGTTTCCCCGAAAATAAGACCTAACCGAAAAATAAGCCCTAGCATGATAGAAACAGAAACAGAGCGAGTCAGAAGGGGTCTCTCAGGCCATCTAGTCTGACCCCTGGCTCCAGCCGGCTTTGCTCATGACATGCCCACCATGTGCATGTCCAGCCTGTCCTGGAGCACCCTCACCGATGGGGCCTCAACCACCTCCTGTGGAAGCCCATTCCACACCCTCGGGGTCCTGACTGTCAGGAAGTACTTCCTGGCATCCAAGTTGAACCTTGGCTCCCTGAGCTTTGCTCCGTTGGAGTGCATCCTGCCTTCCTCTGCAGGGGAGAACAGGTCTCTCCCACCTCCGTGTGGCAACCCCCCAAGTACATATCTGTCACCAACAGATCCCCTCCGAGTCTCCTCTCCTCCAGGCTGAAGAGACCCGGTTCCCTCAGTCTCGTCTCATACGGCATCCCCTGCAAACCAGCCACCAACCTTGTGGCCCTTCGCTGCACTGACTCCAACCTGGCTGTATCCTTCCTGTAACGAGGGGCCCAAAACTGAGCACAATACTCCAGTTGCGGGCGCACCAGAGTCGTGTAGAGTGGTAGTAATACCTCTCTTGATCTAGAAGCCACACTTCTGGATATGCAACCAAGGGTGGCGTTCGCCCTCTTGACCACCGCATCACATGGCTGGCTCATGTGTAGCCTGCAGTCAACCAGCACCCGAGGTCCCTTTCACAAGTGCTGCTCTCCAGCCACTTGTCCCCTAACCTGTCCTTATGACACCCATTCCTATGACCCAAGTGCAAGACCTTGCACTGATCCACATTGAACGCCATCCTGTTGTCTCCTGCCCACTTCCACAGTCTGTCCAGAGCCTTCTGGATCCGGAGTACCTGCTCCTCAGTTGTGGCCACTGCTCCAGTTTTAGTGTCATCTGCGAATTTGATCAGCAGACTGTTCACCCCTTCTTCCATGTCGTTAATGAAAAGATTAAGCAAGATCAGCCCCAGGACAGATCCCTGGGGGACCCCGCTTGTCACTGGCTGCCATCCCGATTATTCCCCACTAATGGTTACCTTCTGCTTTCGGTCAGTCAACCATGCCCTAATCCACTGGACAGTGCTTTGGTGTATCCCAAAACTCCTCAATTTCTCCACCAGGATATCATGGGGCACTTTGTCAGAGGCCTTGCTGAAATACAGGTAACCCATCATCCACTGCATCCCCTCCATCCAGCCATCTCGAAACCGTGTCATAGAATCCCACAAGGTTTGTCTGGCAGGACCTGTTGTTGTGGAAGCCGTGTTGTGTGGCTGTCAGCCTCCCTTCCCTGTCTAGCATCACTAGATCTCTCTCTATTATGAGCCTTTCCATTGTTTTTCCTACAATGGACGTAAGGCTAACAGGTCTATAATTCCCCATGTCCTTTCTACTACCCTTATTGAAAATTGGGACCACTGATGCCACCCTCCAGTCCTCTGGAACTTCACCCGTTCTCCACGAGGTCTCAAAAATGGAGGCCAGCGGGCATGAGAGAACCCCTGCCAACTTTCCAAATACTCTCGGGTATAACCCGTCAGGGCCTGGTGCCTTTGTAATGTCCAATGCCCTGAGGAGCCCCTCGACTTCAGGGGGGGGGTGACTCTAATCTGTGCCCCTAAGTTCCCAGCCTCATCTAATCAATTTTCAGGATACTTGTAATATAAGCCCTACCCCAGAAATGAGCCCCAGTTAAGTTTGTCAGCCAGACGGATGCATTTAGTATGTCCGTTGCAACACAATTCGGGGTTTGACAATGTTCCAGAAGAAGACGACATGACTGTCTTTGAATAAATGTAGATTTTTGTACATGAATAAATGTAGATTGTACATGAAAAAATAAGACTTCACCTGAAAATAAGCCCTAGTGTGTCTTTTGGAGCAAAAATTAATACAAGACCATCTTATTTTCAGGGAAACACTGTACTTGAGTATCAGATACACTTTTTGCATAGACAGCTTTTTCAGATGTCTGAGTACCAGAGCACAGGTAGAAATCCCCCCCCCCCCCCCGGTCAGGATAGGTAGGTCTGCTTATATAGGCTACTGATGGTAAGGAGCCTGGATGAACCCGGAGGAGAGACTCCGGGAGGAGGGGAATGTCCGAAAGGCTCCCCCTTTTTGCAGACCTCCCGTTGACTTGCAAATTGGCCTATGAACAGGCCACCCAAAGCCGGCGCGACTGGAACCAGTTAAACATAAAATAGGACATACCTGGTGCCATATTTGAATTTCAGGCTAGTTCTTAACGTGATGCAAATTGTACGGAGTACGGACACGCCGTTGGCACGTGATCCGATTCCATAGGTTGAAGGGCAGAGCGTAAACAAGCGCTCCCCTGGCTCGGGGGTGGCCTAGGCTGTGCCTGGCACTCGGGGTCCTTGTCTGGTTGGCATGGCATTGCCCCCAGCCCACCCTCCGCCCTGGCCTGATGATCGTTCCCCCCCCCCCGCAGCCAAACACTTTCCCAGTCCCCACAGGCTCGCCCTTGAGGCATGTCCAGGCCTCGGCGCTGCACCATTTCTGGACCTACAATGCGTGCGCCTCCTCACTGGGAGACCTGGGGCGACCTGGACCAGGCCCCGCCGCCGGGCTCTGGCCTCGGGGATTGTGACGCCTTCCCGCCTCGGGTGTTCCCGCCAGCGCCCTTGGATGGGCGGGCATCCTCGGCGTCTCTGTGTGAGTTGCTGACTGGACCCTCTTCAGGGAAGGGGAGCGAGCTGGCCCAGGAGCACCGTGCTCTCATGCCACCGGCCTTGGCCCAGCGGCCCTCTGAGCACGCCCGCACCGGGCCTTCTGCGCTGCCCCCCGGCCTTCCTTTCACTGGGGTGGCAAAGGGCACAGCCCGCCTCCCTTGTGGAAGAATTCAGACCCGCTGCCTGTGCTCCCGGCTGGCCGCACACGGGGCCACGGGAAGGGTCTGCCCCCAGGGTCGGAGTGGTTGCACCCCCGCCAAGGCCCCACAGGCAGCCCCCACCCTGACCTGCTGCCTGCTGCTCACTCCAGCCCAGACAATGGAGGAGCCGGCACAGAGATTCCCCGGCTGCTGCCGCCGCCGGCTCTGGCTTGCTGAGCACACCAAGGACGGAACAGCGAACACCCAGGAAGCGGCACAGAACTGGCACCGGCCCCATGGCTGCTTGGACCTGCTCAGGTGCCTGCCCGTCCCTGCAGCCTCCCAGCCAGCTTTCTGGGTTCGTTTCTGCATCTCCAGGCTGCCATCCCCCCCGGCCCCCATGTGGAGGTTCCCCATGGGCACCCCCTCCTTCTGGGCCAGGCGTGCATTGGACTGGGGATACAGCTGTGCAGGGAGAATGAGAGTCCGGGACTTCCCGCCTGTGGGTGAGACTCTCTCTGTGTCGCGTCAGGGCTGGGTCCAAAGCACCATCGCGGGTCGCGCTTGGAGTAACTGGTGAGCAGAGATGGCACCTGGGAGCGCAGGGGGTGGTTCCAGCCGTGGAGCGTTTGACCCTGCCCTGGCCCGGGGCAGTAACTGTGGGGTTGGGTATCTCACCCGTCAGCAAGAGCTTGTCTTTTTCGAAGATCTCAGGCACACCATGTGGAAAGTAGTTCGGAACGAATGCTTGTTCATGCATGTTGTGTCGCTGCGATAGGCGATCTTAAATAGATTTCAGGCCGCTTGATACTTCATGATTGACGTTCGATGCACTTTGACGTGCAAATGTCGGCATGTTGCCCATTCGGGTCTCCAGATGTGCTTGCTGTGTGACTCCCAACCCTCAGCACGCCTTGTCCCGCTTTTCCAGTCAACAGTCCATTACGAGCCGAATGGGAGCGCACCTCGTTTGCTTTGCTCAGTGACACGGTCAATGCCTTCTGCGAATCAGTTCACAGCAGCGCTCGACCAAAGAAAAACAGCATTTTTAAAAGCGCATCTCTTCCACCTGTGCCCCATTAGAGCATGTCTGTAATGTCCAGACATACCAAACAGGTATGCGTCCAAGGCTGGTGCTGCTTGTGGCAACTCACCGGCTTCCCGAGAACTCAGAACACCTCTTGCCACCGTCCCGCCAGAGACTCCCTTGTGAACAGGAGATTCCGTGGATTAGGTCAGGGAATTTCTGCCTGCAAAGACGGTGCTCAAGAGATCCGTTCCCTCTCTGGTACTAAGCAGAGGGGCTCATGAATGAATGGCACTTGCCCTCTTGGAAAATTTCGGGCCTGTTGGCTGCAGGCAATCTGGCAGCAGCCTCCCTGCAAGGTGCCCACCCCGCTGCTCAGAGATCTCCGGTGCACGAGGTCCCCGCATCCCAAGCCAGGGCATTTCACTGTTGCCCAACTCACGGCCCGGGAGTGGTTCCAAGGGATCGGCCAGAAGCCTTTTGCGTGAACCCAGCATGATGTCCTTCCTAAATCGCAGTGCTGCCCACTGGATGCGGAACAGCAGGCTGGGGGTGGGGCGCTGTGGCACCAAGGGCCGCCACTGCCACCCCTGGCCTGTTGCTCGGATGCACACACCCCGGGAGGCTGAAGTGCAAGCACGACGTCTTTTTCGCATGAATTATGGGCTAAGCAGGAGTAGGATTCCTCCTGCTTGAGCTCCTTTCCAGTGAAATTCAGTTTGCTCAGGCCCAGCCAGATCATCCCATTTCTGTTTTTTTATTTTTTTTTTCCGATTTATATCCTGCCTTTTTCCTACAAAGGGCTCAAGGCAGCTTACATTATTTTTATTATTATTATTGTTTCCCGAGATCCGAACAAGTACACTCCCTTCCGTGTCATCTGCAGAGCCGATCAGCCCCCTAGCTACTCCTTGCACAGACCGGCACTGCATCTTTTCCCTTCTTGCAGGAAAATGAGGCTCGTTAAGCCAACGAGGTGCTGCAGAGGTGCTCCCTGAAGCTTCCTGCTGATCGGCCACTTTGTCCGCTGGTCACTACCAGGTGTCTCTGCACCGTGCCTGGAAACGGCTAACCCTGGCTCACGCTGAGGACACCTCTGTCCAGCCACCAGCGGGGAACTAGCAGTATTTGGGGTGCTTCGTTCAGCAGTAACCTGCTTGTTTCTGTAAAAAGCCCTGCAGGTGCGGCTGAAGTGCAGCACGTACGCATTTAAGATGCATGCGGTTTAGCTACTGAAGTGGATGTCAAGCCGGTCATTTTGTGGAATGCCGCCTCCCACGCACCAGGGCTGGAGCCTGCCAGGTCCTCCCTTGGGTCGTCGCACTGGGGTGGCAGCTGCTCCCTGACCAGGGCTTGACCGCACACAAGCAGCAGCGCTTTGGCAGTTAACTTTACAAGTGCTAACGTGGCAGAGAGAAGGGGCTTTCCCAAGGGAAAGACATGGAAGGCCGGCGGCCACCAGGCGCTCCGGAGGGGTTCCGCTTGCACGTCCCCCTCGCAGCTCAGCCGGGCCAAGCAAGGGGCCTCGGCTCTTCCATGCTCGCTCACTCAAGTCTGGAGCAGGAGACTTGAACATGGATCGGAGCCAGGATCCCTCCAGTCCGGCATTCTGTTTGCATGGTGCCCAGCCAGGTGCCCGTGGGAAACCCACACACAGGACCAGAGCGCAAGGCCACCTGTCTTGAGCGTAGGACTCTTGAATTGTGAGTTCGCACGAGTCAGAGAACTCTGAAGCCGCTGCTTCAAAAGTATTCATGAAAGCAACTGCTGGTTACTTAAAGGGCAACATGAAAGTGAGCGGGTTCTTGTGCCCAGTTGTGAGAAATCTGACAATTCATGAAATGAAGGCAGAAGTGACCCCTTCAGTTCAGGGTCCAACCTACAGGTGAAAGTCACTGCAGTCAGAAACCAGATCAAGGAAAGCCCTCTTTATTTATTGTTAGGCGCAGCTATCCATTTCTCTGTGCGCAAGGCATGGCGAGAGGCCCCCCCAGGGAGGCCCCCGGGTCTCCTCA
>NW_025335761.1:65482683-65547683 GCF_004798865.1 Varanus komodoensis
CTCTCTCTCTCTCTCTCTCTCTCTCTCTCTCTCTCTCTCTCTCGCCTTTCTACCTGCTGTGAGGCCTGGAGGCACAAGCAGGGTGTATGGTTGTGAACAGCCCTACCCTCTCATGGCCTCCACATCTCTTTTCACTACTGCTTCACTGAATATCAGATTGCATGCTCCATGGGGCAGGGACCTGTCCTCTTGTACTCTGCAACATCCCACATTGATTGAGCGCTGCTGTTAATATTTTAATTATTACAGCAAGCTATCCATGCACTTCATGAGTCACTGTGTTTTAAAAAAACGACCTGTGCATGACACACAGTCGAGCAGAAATAACATTCCAAACCCCCCATGCGGCAAGTCAAAATTTAAAAAGAGGCACAATAACAACCAGAACCATGAACTGAACGTGAGTGAGATTGCGAGGGAAGAGACCGCTCTGCGGTGGCTCTTGGCCTCTGAGCCGGCACCTCACCCAAACTCCGCTGCTTCTGAGTTGTTTGATCCTGCTGTTTCAGTTTTAATAAATGATGCATAGGTTTCGTGTTAGTGACCCACCTTCCTTACCCTGAAAGCTGGCTAAAAAAGGACCAAATGGCCACATACGAACATAAAAAAGTCTCCAAAGGAGGACTGGAAGCGAGGTCTTGCCGGCCAAGACAAGTGCCTTAAGCACAATACCCAGCCAGTGCCCCTTGGTCGCCTCTTGCGAGCTGTGTCACGGCCTCATAATCTTTGGACACCATTCACGGGTGTCATGAATTCATGGGACAGTCATGGGACAACCTAGCTGTGGGTGCATCGTGCCTCCTGGCTCCATCCGTCCCCCCCTGCAGATACTCATCATTTGCTGGTTGCTGGGTTTTTGCTTTGGCAGCGATTTTGCTCACTCCAAAGGTCTGAAATGCCTGCTATGGCTCAGGCCTGACATGGCAGATATTCCGGCCACCACCTGATTGGGTGGGTGGCATTGCTAACCTCTGGAATGAGGCCCAGATCCAGCCCATGGGCTTGGGAGAGGGCTCAGCACCCTGATCTGGAAGTTCTCTTTGCTAAGGGTAGAAGCATTTTCTGCATCCACGACAATTCTGTGGCCTTACCCAGGACAATGCCAGAATGCCAAGCAATGGCCACTGATCTGTGTTCAAGGATAGGCTGGATATGCACATGGTGGGCATGTTGTGAGTGGAGCCGGCTGGAGCTGGGGGTCAGACTAGATGGCCCAGGAGGCCCCTTCTGTCTGTTTCTATCCCTGTTTCCCACCTTTCCTTTCTTGGGGACATTAAGCCATTTAAAAAGTTTTCAAAACCATTTACGTCCACCAAGTAAATGTGTCCTATATTAGCAACGGCAGGAGAATTTGTGCACATAAATTGACTTACATTGTTCCCACGAAGGTCCCCAGCTAAATGGAGTCCTACTCTGCGAGGTTGCATTGGGTTTTTTGCCATAAAGAATCCCAATTTTATTTTTGGGGGGGGGGTCACTGCCAGACAGTTACAGTCTCTAGCTTTGACTCTCAGAAACTACTGTGCTCAGCCTAGAGTAGTTCCAAGCATGTACAGAGTTCCATTCCTGCAAGGTGGATTTTAAGAAGAATTTAAGACTGGCGTGTTGAACAGGGGTCACTGGGTGATTGGGACTTAAGGGAAAACGGTGGCTTTCTGCTGAATACAGCAAAATGCCACATGGCACTCTTACTGGTAACTGGGTCTCAGGAGAGGCAGCGTAAACTCCCAGAATGGGGGGAAGCTCATTCATCATTGGGCAAGAAACACGTACGTGCTTGGGAGAAAGGGGGGAGGTCAGGGAAAGGGGTGTGCCATAGAGGGAGCCCTAGAGATTTAGATTTGGGCCCTGCCCCGGGGCACAGCTGACCCTCACGCTGGGTCCAGCCCCCTGAGTTCAGCAAAAGTGCTCCTGAGTGGGTGCAGAAGGCTTTTCTTTTCTGAAGGAAATGCCGACAGGGAGGAGTATTTGCCTTGAGGGTGGTGGATCCCAGCAGCAATGGCGGGAACGCGCACACAGAGGGATCCGGCCATGCCGTGCGCCCGCCATCCCGAGTCCCTCGTAGGGCTTCAGCCTCCTCTGTGCTCCTCCGCACGCTCACAGAAGCAGCCCCCCCCCCCACCCGCACAACTTCAGGGCACGGCACGCTTGAATGCTAGTGACGAACACCGCTCAGCAGAGGTTTTCTCTGTCCTGGAGCCTTGCAGTTCACAGAAGCAGAAAAAGAGGAAGAAATCTATCGCTCCGGCCCTTCCCCACAACCGCCGTGGCCTGGACCTGCTTTCAGTCTTTCCTGAGTGTCAGGAAGATTTGTCAAGCTTCACTCTTGAAAAGAAAAATGGCACCTGCATAAAAGCACGTAAAAGGAAACGCGCTCGCTGCCAAGTACAGATTGCCTTCCCACATCAGGCGGGAGGTCAGGAGAAGCTTCCTCCCTGTCAGAGCAAGACGGCAGTGGGACCGGCTGCCTGGAGAAGCGGGGGACTCTCCCAGTCTGGAGACATTCAAGGGGAAGCTGGGCAGCCACCTGAGTGGGACGGTGTGACTTGGTGTCCTGCACCAGCAGGGGTTGGACCCGATGGCCTTCATGGCCCCTTCCAACTCTGCTATTCTGTGATTCTATGAGAAGAGGAGACTGAGGGGGGACATGGGATCTCTCTATCAGGACCTCAAGGGCTGCCACAAAGGGGAAGGCCAAGATCTCTTCTTGCTGATGCCGGACTGCAGGACACGGAGTAATCTATTCAAGTTGCGGCAACCCAGATTCAGGCTGGACATCAGGAAGAGCTTCCTCCTTGTCAGAGTGATACGGCAGTGGGTTTAGGGTTAGGGTTGGGGTTAGGGTTAGGGCTGCCTGGAGAGGTGGGGGGCTCTCCCACACTGGAAAGATCCAAGGGGAAACTGGGCAGCCTCCGAGTGGGGTGGTGCGAGCTGGAGTCCTGCAGCCGCAGGGGGACGGACCCGATGGCCCTCTGGCCCCTTCCGACTGCGCTCTTCTGCGATTCTATGATCGCATTTAGAGAGAGCCTTTTCGTGAAGCCGTCGGTTCCTCAGGCCAGGTCATGGCAGGAGCCCTTTGCGGCAGCCGCGTGTGGGAGCTGCAGCCTGGGCTGAGGATCAGGAGCAACGAGGCGCAGGGCTGAGCCTTTCCTCACATGCCGCAAATACATCCCGGGTGTGTGAGGCAGAGACGGCCACCTCCGCATCCTGCCCTCCCAGGTCCGGTTTGGCAGGTTGGCGGCACCCGCACTGCCGTCTCTTCAGGCCCTTTTCTTCAGTCCCTGAACACTGTATGCCATTTGCTGTTTATTTAATTACATTCCAATAAAGCTCAGTCGCTGAAGCTCCCTGGGCAGTTCACAACCGTTTGAATGATAAAATACCACAAAATTGACAAATGCAATATAAAAGTTTAAAGCTGCAGTGGAAGAGAAAATAATGCCCGGATTTAATATCAAAGATTTAATATACCATACGAGAGTTAACAGAAATCACAGGATTACATCGCCTGGAGGAGTAAGGTCTTCAATTGGCAGTGAAAAGAACACAAGGGGAGCCACAGCAGAAAAGGCCCTTCAGTTCGTGTTGTCACCGAAGTTTTAGGGGACGCTCCCACGGCCGTGGGACAACGCCTGAGGTCAGGATAGTTGGGTTCCCAAGCCTAAGGACTTGAACAGCCCCTCAACCTTGGATGTGGGCATTGGAGCTCTGACTGCCCCCCCCCATTGCTGGTGGGGCTCTGATGTTTATTTATCTGTATGCATTCATTTATACAAATGTTTATATACTGTTCTCATAGCTAAAATTGGCTCTCTGAATGGTTTGTAGTCATAAAAATACAAAGAAAAATAGAATAAATGCATGAATGTAACAGAATACAATGTAATCGTATCGTAATGCAATCGTAACTGTGTTCCAGCGCCCCTCGGCCGATCAGTAGAGGGGTAAAATTGGGTGTTGGGAAAGCAGGTAACATTTCGAACGGCAGGGAGGAGAGGCGGCTGGCAGGCTGGGGCAAGCCCTCTGCAGAGAGCGCTGGGCAGGAGAATGGCGAGCCGGGGGCACTTTGGCTGGCCCCCCCACTCTGATCGGGGTGCCCCACGCCACTGAGCTCGGGCCTGCAGCCCCCTCACACGATGGCGTCCTTCGTTGCTTGAGGGTGGGTGGAAATCCTCATGCGCCGTTATTCTGAGCCATTGAACAGTTCGCCTCTTTCCATTTTGCTGTAAGAGACCCTCAGCTTTTTTCCTTTTAAAGAGCATCTAAGCCCTCTTCCTCCTCTTTGGGGGGCTCCAAAGTGCTTCCCTGTCTCATTGGGCTCAGCTCAGGGTTGCGGAACTGTTTTGTCGGGGCCGTGGCCTGGGTCTTGGGAAACGAAGCAAGTTGCCTCTGCGTCCGTGCAGAGTGCCTTTTGCTTTGCATCCGGGACCGTCAGCGAGGGGGTGCCTGCATCTCAGGGGGGCCGATGAACCTTCCCTGGGCCTCTTCAGAAAGTTTGAAACGGTCTTTTTTCCCTGCCCACTTCAAGTGGGCAATAATGATTCACCTCCACCCTTTGATCATGGTTTTCCCTTTAAAATGAAGCCTCTAGAAACATGCCCTTGCCAATCTTTTTATAAAAACAGGCTAAACATTCCCATTGTTTTCAGGTGCTGTAGCTGGTTTTGGAGGCATTTAGAAAAAGTCCTCCCTCTGAACGGACCCCGGAAGACACGTTCCCGTGGCACAAAGAGAGCATTTCTTATGAAGGTTCTTCAAAAGGTTTCTGCACTTTAAAAAACTCTATTTATTAAGAATTTCAAAAACAAATTACATCACTTTTCTACAAAGTCACCTTCCTTTGAGATGCATTTTCCCCAGCGTCGTACCAACTTTTTAATGCGATCAGCAAAAAATATATGCAATATATTCATAAAATATAAAAGTGTGGAAACTTTTTGAAGAGCCGCTTGTAGATTCCTGCCACCGTTCACCGTGGGACAAAGACCTTGGTGGAATCTTTCCTCGGGTGTGGTGTGGAGCTGGCTGGCTTTTTCCATGGCAGGACTTCTTTTCGGCAACAGAGCTTTGAAAACTGTGAGATGGCAACATCTACTTAGGAAGCAAGGAAAAATGATTGAAAAATAAACACACGAAGGCTGGAGTGCTTTAAAATATTCTCATTCTCTCTCTCCCATTTTCTCCTGATTTTCAGCCAGCTGGTTGCTCCCAAAGCAGTTTACTGTAATAAAATAATGAAATTAAAATGCAATGAAGGTGCAATGAAAATGACATTTAAAACCCACCAGTCAAAAGGATGAGGAAAAGAGGCAGACGGATCCATGGGCAAACCAAGCGACTGGAGGAGGGTCAGTGCCAGCTGCACGACAACTAATCCGGCCGCAGAATCAGGCTCGGCTGCAAAAGCTCTTGCTTGTGTCAGAATCCTGGAATCTCAATTTGAGATGAGGAAATAAAACTCGGGGTCGTAGGAAAGATCAATTGTTATGAACCTCCGCGTCTTTATTGTCTATCCCAGGTTCCTGCGGTTGACTCACAATAATGCATTACTGGGCAGGCAGAGATAAACTCACTGCAAAGCTTCAATACCATTGCAGGGCATTTATAGGGACACAGGCACAGGGCAATTGATGACAGAATGCAGAGATTACAATAAGATTCGGAGGTCACCACATACAGAACAGATAAAGGAATGTCAGTCAATCACACAGTAACAATGAGATTGCAATATTTCTAATTGGCTGTATTGACACTTTAGTTGAGTAGCTTGAACCCATCTCCAGGTCTGCTCAGACATGCAAATTCAAGCTACTAGAAACTATTCATGATAAGCTCAGACTCTAGACTTTCTGCATGATCAGGGCACATGCAGCCCTCTGGGCTATCAAAAGATTATTGTAAACTGAATTCAGACAATGACTATTTACAATGTATATTTGGGCTAAAATGGCCTGTCTGCTGTAGCCCACAGCTAAAGGCGAGAGAAAGGAGCGGGGGAATGCCATTTTAAACAGTGACAGCTTGGTTTTGGGAAGGAAGACAGGATTTGATCCCACAATGCAAAGGCACACAGGAGTAATGCTTTTCAGACAGGATCTATCCAAAATTTCCCAACACGTGCAACCCCCTCTCTGCAATGTGCAGATTCTGCAGGGAGTGGGCCAGACGCCCCCCTTGCAAGGGAGTTTCATGGGGAGCGAACCTTGGATCTCACCACCATCCCCCAGTTTTGGATGGAGGAGCTTCCAAACAGGGTCTCTCCCAGGGACCGAAATGGGGGGGGGGGAGGGCGCCCTCTTGGGGATGGGTGGGCAGGTGCAGCCACTCTGGCCGAAGCAGCCGGAGGAAGTTGGAGTTGTCCTAATCAAAGTTATAGTTTCGTATTTTGAATTAAAGCAAGCTTCGCCTCCTTTCCTACACCCCCAAATGTTCAGGGTTTTTGCATTCTGGCTCTGTCTTTGGGAATGAAGAAGGAGCCTCAGGATATGCAAATGAGTTACCAGCTGGCTAATTGGTTCCTCAAACTGGGGAAGGCTGGGGTAGCTGCAGTCCACCCCTTCGAATCCACAAAATGCATCAACTCACTAACTGAACCCTGCTGAATTCTGTAACTTTAATTGTTTTATTGTTAAACACCTGATGCTTCGTGATGTTTTCCCGGTGATTCCTGTCTTGTCCTTGTGTGCTTCCATATTGTTCTTGCACGTCGGCCATTCAAAGTCTCCTTCCCCTTCCTGCCACGTGTTCATAACACCAACTCCTTAAAACACTCTGTATATGCTCTGTTCCTTTGTAGTTGGTCTTAACTGAAGTCCGGGCCCAATTTAAGGTGCTGGTGATGACCTACAAAGCCCGAAATGGCTTGGGTCCTGGATACCTGAAGGGGCGCCTCTTTCCCTAGGTACCCCCCCCCCTTGAGATCTGAGGTAGAGGTCCTTCTTTGGGAGCCTTCCTTGAAGGAGTTACCCAGAGGAGAGCCTTCTCTGTGGTGGTGCCCCGATTATGGGATGCGCTCCCCAGAGAGGTTCACCTGGTGCCAATGCCTTTTTCTTTTTGGTGCCAGGCAAAACCCTCTTTATTTTCCCATAAATTCAATGTTTAATCGGTTTTAATGTGGTTTTCTATTGTTGAATGACTGGATACTGTGCCATTTTATCCGTTGCTTGTTGTGAGCCATCCCAAGATGCCAGTAGATGGATGGTCTATAAAAGCTTTAAATAAATAAAAAATGAATGAATGAATGAATGAATAAATAAAACTGGCTACCTTTCAGCACTGTGGTATTCAGGAAACCTGTCGGCCGTTAATGAACTGCGGGGTGCGTGACTGTCTGCACCCTTTGGATCTGGGGCTTCCTTCTCTGTGGGTCTGAAACCCTGACAAGGACCACTCCACGGAGGGCTTCAGTGGGGACCTGCCCTGCAGGGGCGCAGTGAGGCCAGCCTGGGGGTCAGACAAGCGGAGCCCGTTGGAGGTGGAGGCTGTGAAGCCCCCCTGCGTCCTGAGAGGCGGGGGGGGGGGGGCTGCACAAGGAGCGCCAGGCGGTTCTCTTGCAAAGAAGCAGCCACGCGAAGGCAGGTCTGTGAGGGATGGGCCCGTACGGCCCGTGGGCCTCCTCCAGAAGCTCAGCATGCAGTCCACGGAGCTTGCTCAGGTGGGGGGGGGTGGCTTGACCCCCCAGAAGAGTCCCTCCTGTAGCCTCTGCTTTGGGGTCGGAGCCTGCAGCAGGGTTCCCCTCCAGGCTGAGGGAGGAGACGAGACCTGGGCAGGGGAAGGGCATGGCTTGCATGTGGGTGTCTGTGGGGGGGGGCAGCCGCCCTTCCAGCCTCAGCCAGATCTTCCTTGGAGCGCCCCCACTTCCCCCACCGGGACGATGCGGAGGGGCCTGGATCTCCCCGTGATGCAGGAAGACGACTCGGTCCAGAGCCGGTCGCGTCCCTTCCTCCCTGCTGACAGACACTCAGAGGAAGGCCGGAGGGTGGTGGGGGACGGCGTGGGACCCGGCCTGGGACAGTGTGCCCCCCGTCTTCGCACCCGCTGGGCCCCTCCGGTGGATTTCGCTTCTGCGACGATCAGCATGATTTGAACGAACTGGAATGGGAGCAACCGGAGACGCCTCTAAAGTGTCAATTGCCAGGCTTTTAAAAGTGTACTTTGCAATTTTGTGGGGGATGATTATACAATGATGCAGTTCATATTCAGAGATTGCATGCAAACAAGGAAAGTATATTTCTATCAACTCTTCCAGATCCTTGCAGTTTTCCGCTCATGTGCGTTTTCCCACTGATTGCTGCCACCCTTTCGCGCAGCGCCCCCGATGCGTGGCCTGGACGCCGTGAGATGCGTGGGGAGGAGGGGGGCAGGCTCCGAATAAAGACCTGAAAACAGTCGTGCACTTGGCATTTTTGTCATGGACTTTCGACAAACAGTGTAAAAACCACTTCAGTTGGAGTAACCTTATCCATTTTAATGAACTCTAATTAACGTAGGATAGAATATTAGAATGATTGGAATAAGTTTATAGAGTCTAATGAACTCTAATTAACATAGAGCAGACTAAAGGAATTTTTATTAATCAGATTAATGCAGATAATTATCTCTCTGTCTATCTCTTTGGCTATCTCTATCTCATCTATTCAACATGTAGCCGTGCCCTCAGGTCTTTACCTAGACACCACAAAAGAAAAAGACGCCAAAGGGAAGGTTCTGTGCATCTACTGAGGGGATTTAAACAATGCACTTAAAATGTATGGCAAAAGAGACTCTGAAGAGGCACCCCGCCGTGGAAACAAGGAACAAAGGAAATGATGCATCTTGGATGGGTTTGCCACCCACCCAGCAAGGAGCTCCAGGACTCAGGACCAGCCTCCAGGAAGCTCTTGCGTTTCCCACAGATGTGCCCCTGAGAGAAGGTCCCTTCCTTGAAGCTCTCTGTAGATCCTGTGCCGGCGTGGAAGGGAGAAGCGAGTCCCCGAGTGTCCCCCCAGCACCCATGCAACTGGAGTGCAGGGGGAGCCTGGATTTGTCTCAGGCCTCTCACCAACCAGCCGCAGAAGCTGTGGAGGTTGCTCCCGGGAGAGGCCAACTCCCTGCCCCAGGGGCTTCCAGTGAAAATGGAGACCATGGAAGGGGAAGAGGATGGGGAGCGATGGGGAGGGAGATTTGGTGGCCTGTGCAGAACACAAGGTTCTCTGCCTCAGTGGAAGATGGGAGCAAGCCAATGGGGCTTGCACAGGGCAACGCTCGCTGGATTGTGTCCGTCCCCGCGTGTTGCAGCTCAGGGATTGCCAACAGAAGCCAACTCCATAAGTCAATGGAGAACCAGTGGGGCTTTGATGGGCGTAAATGGGGTCCGTATTTTGAGCTCAGCCGCTTTCCCTGTGGAGTTCATCTCCGTGCAGGGTTTTAAGACAATCTCTGCATGATTCCCGCCCTCTTTAAAATGATCCGAGATGCTTATCGATGCTCGCCGTGATTTCCTGTATGTAAGAGCGGAGTAAGAAATTCCAGTTAACAGTTAATATTTCTAATGGGATTAATAGCAAAAGATTTAGCGGGATCAGAAAGGAGGAACCATATTTTATGATGATAAAACCTAGAAAGTTGTCATATTGCTGAATTGCCCACTCTCCGCTCTTTTGGCTCGGCGTTGGAGTCTTGTGCTTGGCCTGCATTAGCTTCAGTGCATTTTCTCCTTCCCCCGGGACTGCCAGTTTGGAAGCAAAGACTGGGATGGAAATGAAACCCACGCGGAAAGACTGCTTCCCCCATCCTTGGTGCTGAGGTGATGGATGCATCAGTGTATCACTTCTGATTATACACAGCAGCGCTTGGCTGGGACTCATCTGCTTTCTGTGAGCCTGGCCGTTTCACGGGTTCTCCTCCCACTGCTCCTCCTCACTGGGAGACCAGCGCATGGCCCACTCTGGTCGGGGAGCACGCCCCCGAAGGAGCGGGTCCACTGCCCAAGGGCTGCGCAGCTTTGGAGTCCCTCCTGCCGACTCCTCTTGCTCCTTGGGGGGACTCTGGGGGGGGGGGGAACTCTGCTGGCTGTCCCAGCTGCGTTTGAGATGTTAACGCCGGTGTGCGGAGCTCTGGACAACCCGGGACCTGGGTCCCCGAAAGAGCGCCTCCTCCCTTCCCCATGCCCGGCCACGGAGGTTGCTGGATGGCCACGTCCACTGCAGGCCCCCGTGGGTGTGTGGCCCACCCAATACTTTATTCCGCAAAGCACTTTATCCCTTATTGTTCTCTGCTCAGCCGGGGTCTCGTTCCGGAGGACCACTCTGGGGGCGCATTTCAGTGCTGAGCTGGGTCTGTGGGCTGGGGATGATGGCAGTTGAGTCCAGTATATCTGGAGGACCAGGTTTGTGGGAGGCTGGGCTGGCGGGCTGGCATTTTCCGGCTGCCAACGAGCCACATGGCGACGGCGGGGAAGGAGGCGGCCACGGCAGGGCTGGAGAAAACGGCCTTTGATGGAGTTCGAGCCGAAATGCAATGCCGACGCTTCTTTTGTGGCTCCGGTGTCTTTTTGCTGGGAACTAGATAATGCGTAATTACCACTCAATATGTGTTAAGCAAATGTTTACCTGTTTCTGCGAAATCAATGGGGCTTAATAAAGCCGAACGCAGCCCGAACTGTGCTTCTGCGTATAAGGGCAAATGCCTCAACCGTTTCCCCACAGGATGCAGTTTTCCAGGAGGTGTTGGGTGAGGGCTTTCCAGGAGTCCTTTCTTTCCTGGACCTGCATCCCAACGGAAACCCCCAGGAGCGAGCCAGCCCTTCGGCCAACAGTCCCCTATGCCATCCATCTTTTTGTTTTGCAAAATGAGGAAAGCCGAAGGACAGCGGCCGAAGGACGCGGAGTCCACGGCTGGCCGCAGAGCGCGTCAAGAGGACATCCGTGTGTGCAGAACGTCATCCTGACCAGGGCGAGAGCTTCTCTGAGGGAGGCCGGAGGGCTCCGCCTGAAGAGGTGCGAATCCAGCTTTTCATATGCTTGAAATGGCATAGAAGATGCACACCAGGAGAGAATGACTTGCTTACTGCAATGATGCTCTTTTGGGTGGGAAGTTCTGTGTGCAGGGAAGACGAGGAGCTCGCTCCAAGCACGGAGCTCTACTCTGCACCCCGCAGAGGCGGAAAATACCAAGAGCATGGAGTCTTTGTGTCATGGGAGCAAAATGCAGACGGATCTTGGGGGAACAGCTTTTAATGCATCTTCTAGCTTAGCTCCAGCGGTACCCGGTACAACCATGAAAATAAACGAGCCCCCACATTAAATAACAGTAAGCAATAAAATAGTGGGTAAGGGGGGGGCTACATCCTTAAACAGAGGGGATAAGAACCCGGTGGTTGGCAAGGCTGCCTGTGCGAAAGAGCCTTTGGGGCCTTCTTCTCATGACTGGGCAGCTGCGGCCCCCTCGGCGTCCCCAGTTTTAGGGTCAGCCGCACGGTGACGGCTTGCCTGCCGGTTGAGCTAGCTCAGCACCGAACTGGGCAACTGAGAACTGATGGGTGGCTAACGGAAGCATCAGCTCATATCCGAGGCTGCATTCCTTCTTTTCCTGAATTCGTTCAATTAATGGAGGAGATAAACACTGTAAAAGTAAAGGTGTGGCGCAAGGCATGTTTGTTTATTTATTTTTATTTGCTTCCTATATTTTTACCCCGTCTTTAACAAACATCTCAGGATGGCTTACAACATAGTTAAACATAGCAATAAATAAACACAACAATACAACAAGCATAAAAAAATAAAAGTGGACTGTGACTAAGCATGACCATTAAAAACTACTTAAAATATTTGAATATTAAAATGCTGGGTGAATAAAACGGTTTTTAACCTGGTGCTGAGAAGAATATGACGTTGGTGCCAGGCCAACCTCTCTGGGGAGCGCACTCCACAGTTGTGGGGCCACCGCGGAGAAGGCCCTGCTCTGGGTATTTGTTCTCTGTTTCTGTATCCTGTTTAGGGAGCAGAGAGGCCTGCAACTCTCACCAACGCCAAAGAGTTGGGAACTGGGGACGTTGCAGGACTTTCTGCTGTCTAAATGTGCATCAATTTGCACCCGAAACCTCTTCAGCGGCTCGCAGCTTTTTATCTCCCAGGCTTTTCAAGCACGACATTGCTGGGTGCAGGGGCCGTTCCGCCTGGAAGGATGCCTGGGTGGGCATCCTTGACCCTCGCAAGCACAAAACGCGTCTGGGAGGGATCCTGTGCGGGATCTCATGAACTGTGGTCTCATCCAGCAGGCCTTTTCGGATAGGATCGCTTAACCTTGAGCACCGGACATTGCGAAGCTTGTTATCTTATGAGGCTCAGGGGATTGGGGGGCCGAGGACACCGCTGCTGTATTTTTGGGGTAATTTATAGAAAGGAATTAAAATGCACATTCAAACGATTAGACTGAGGCCTTTAGAAGGTTAGATTTCATCCCTAGAAAACGCCAGTTCTAATTTTCAAGGCAACGAGTGGTGAGCTGGGGCAAGGCTGGGGGAGGGATCCTGGCAGGGGGAGGAGGAAGAGGGAGCGAGTTGCGGGGAGGGGGGGCAGGCGGGGGGAGGGAGGCAGGGGCAGCCTGCAGGTTGCTTCTCCCCAGGCCACACCAGCCTGGGGAAGAGACAGGAGAAGGAGCAGGGTCCCCCGGCAAAGAGCGGGGTGCAGCAGAGGAGCTCTTCTGGAGGGGTTTCTCTGCAGGAAGGGTTTGACCGGGCCTGCTGCTCCTGGTTTCTTTGCTGGGGGGGGGGGGGCACAGCCCCCCCCCCTTGCATTCCCCCCCGGGGTTTCCTTCGGGCCCTTTCGGGATGCTCCGACCTGTTCCGCTCCCCAGCCGCGAGGTGGCGCTGCAGGACAGCGCAGGATGGCAAAGCCGCGCAGGTTTCGTGGCGCTTGACCGGGAGAAAGGGAAGGGAAGGGAAGGCGCGGCGGCGGGGGGTGGGGGCGGTTCTCCTGCTGTAGGAAAAGCTGTGAAAATGGCCGCATCTACCGGGGAGGCCCTGGAGAAGGCCGACATCGTGCGGAGGACCCGGGCCCTCCTGGGAGGGAAGGCTCCGGAGCCGGCACAAATGGCCTTGCGTAGGGAAGCCCTTAACGCATCTTGACAATAGGACCAAGGGAGAGGAAATGGTCAAGGGAAGTAGCCCAGAGAAGCTGGCATGCCAAGGTGTCTTCCGGGCGTGCCTTCCATCACGTGCGCCATTCTGCTTTGAGTGCCGGGCCTGGTTTTCGGATGGCGGGTGTCATCTGAGCATCCCAAAGAGCACGGAAGGCGTTTTCTTGCACGGAAGCCAGCAGAGCCTGGGCCACCGGCCACAGAGGTCATCTGAAGCTGCGCCAATGAGTCCTAGCTGCGCTTGCCATTTTCACCTGATCAGGGCTGGGCTTCCGCGCACCTGAGGCCCTCCCCAGCCCTCCCAGCGGCCTAACCTGGCCCAGTGGGGTTCCCCAGGTGGACAAGCCTGCGTCCTCCAACTACCAATGACGTGGCGGCTCTCTGGCTTCGTGTTTCCCCCTCCCATTCCAAAAGTTTGAAACGCTCCTCCCACAGTGTGGTTAGTGCAGCAAGACCACCGAGCTGCAATTTTCTGGCATCCTTTTGGCGTGTTTTGGGCCCCATTTCCTTTGCCTTCACTGGAACGAGGCCTCTGAGGACCCCCCTGCAATGGCATTCGGCCCTTGAGCTGGAATATTCTCCCCGCCCTGATCCTACTGAAATCATGGATGTGCAGCTTGATGCTGCGGTGAAGCTCCAGAGAAGTTATCTGGGCAAACGGACCTTCACTGGAAGAAGCATAGAAACAGAGAAGCGGAGCGAGTCAGAAGGGGACTCCCGGGCCATCTAGTCTGACCCCCGGCTCCAGCCGGCTCCGCTCATGACATGCCCACCACGTGCATGTCCAGCCTTTCCTTGAACATCCTCACTGATGGGGCCTCAGCCATCTCCCATGGAAGCCCATTCCACATCTTCGGGGTCCTGACTGGAAGGAAGTGCTTCCTGGCATCCAAACTGAACCTGGGTTTCCTGAGCATTTTTCCCCTGGAGCACGTCCTGCCTTCCTCTGCATGGGAGAACAGGTCTCTACCCACCTCCGTGTGATGCCCCCTCACATACCTGCATGTCGCCCACAGATCCCCCCCTGAGTCTCCTCTTCTCCAGGCTGAAGAGACCCCGTTCCTTCAGTCTCGCCTCATATGGCATCCCCTGCAATCCGGCCACCAACCTCGTGGCTGCACAGAAGCAACATCGGCATCCGTGGCTGCAACCGGCACTGCTTCTGGGTGTCCAGACTGCAGGCTGCAGGTACCCTGACCCTTCACCTGCCCCCACTTTCCGTTAGCAAAGAAATCTGGAGCACGAGAACAAACGGAGAGACCTTCTGCGTCAGATTCATGGCCCATCCAGGCCAGCGTTCTGTTCCGATGGTGGCCAGCCGGTTGCCCATAGGAAGCCCCCTGGCACTGCATGGCTGTCACAGCACGCTCCCGCCCATGTTCCCCAGCACCCGGAGGAAGCACAGAGCCGTTGGGAAGAGGGCCGCTGAGAGCGCCGTCCTCCAATCCCCCTTCAAAGCCATGCGAATTGATGGCCGCGGAGTCATTTGTGCGGTTCCGCTCCGCACGTCAGCGGCAGTTTATGCCCCGTCTGTCCCAGGTGCTTGGGAAGCCCATCCCAGCCTGACGAATTCGTGCTTGGTGGCATCTTTAAATCCAGCTCATGTTTCCATCCTCTGTGAAGAGGGGGAAGGCCGACGTGTTCATAAAACACTTGTTTAGGTTCCTGGAGGCTTTCCAGGACCAAGAAACAGCACATTAAAACTATAATGATGGGTTAGAGATGATAAAAGACTTATTTGCAGGTGATTCATGAAGCTGGCACAGTGGGAAGGAAGGAAGGGCCTTCCTCCACCTCTCGCGGCACCGGCCAAGGGTGACCGAAGTCATCCCGGCCAGGCGTGGCCAGTCCTCTCTTTGCAGCAGCCCAGGCGGAGCCCAACCCTGTGCGGGCTTTTCCAATGGCCTGCTTCATCCTCACCGAGCCGTGGGCCCCTCAGCTGATAGGTGTGTTGTTGGGGGGGGGCGGTGAGGGAAGGGGCTGTGGCCACGGAGAGCCACCCTCCCTCACCTCCGGTGCTGTGCCCGGCCTGACCAGCTTAACCGTCGACCTTGGGCCGTCCACGGTCATCTTCTTGTGTCCTTCGATGCAAGTGTGGGAAGCACGCTGAGGATTCAGATAGACCTGCAAGAATTGTAGGGAAGGCCGTGACCAGCAGGCCTGCAGGGCAGCAGTGCCGATCCGCATTCTGCCCTGGGTGCCGCTCGGTGGAGTGCCAGCTTTCCATGCCGAAGGCCCTGGGGTCGGTTCCTGGCACCTACGGCTGGAGCTAGCAAGAGCTCTCGCCTTCGTCCTCGGAAGAGCTGGACGGACCCAGTTCCTGGAACCTATACCTGGAGCTAGCAAGAGCTCTCGTCTTTGTCCTTGGAAGAGCTGGGGATGGACGCAGTTCCTGGCACCTACGGCTGGAGCTAGGAACAGCTCTCACCTTGACCCTTGGAAGAGCTGGATGGACACAATTCCTGGCACCTACAGCTGGAGCTAGGAAGAGCTCTCGCCATCATCCTTGGAAGAGCTGGACGGACCCAGTTCCTGGCACCTACGGCTGGAGCTAGCAAGAGCTCTCGCCTTCGTCCTCGGAAGAGCTGGACGGACCCAGTTCCTGGCACCTACGGCTGGAGCTAGCAAGAGCTCTCGCCTTCGTCCTCGGGAGAGCTGCGTGGACGCAGTTCCTGGCACCCACGGCTGGAGCTAGCAAGAGCTCTCGCCTTCATCCTGGAAGAGATGGACGGACCCAGTTCCTGGCACCTACGGCTGGAGCTAGGAAGAGCTCTCGTCTTCGTCCTTGGAAGAGCTGGATGGACACAATTCCTGGCACCAACAGCTGGAGCTAGCAAGAGCTCTCGCCTTCGTCCTTGGAAGAGCTGGATGGATCCAGTTCCTGGAACCTATACCTGGAGCTAGCAAGAGCTCTCGTCTTTGTCCTTGGAAGAGCTGGGGATGGACGCAGTTCCTGGCACCTACGGCTGGAGCTAGGAACAGCTCTCACCTTGACCCTTGGAAGAGCTGGATGGACACAATTCCTGGCACCTACAGCTGGAGCTAGGAAGAGCTCTCGCCATCATCCTTGGAAGAGCTGGACGGACCCAGTTCCTGGAACCTATAGCTGGAGCTAGCAAGAGCTCTCGCCTTCGTCCTTGGAAGAGCTGGACGGACCCAGTTCCTGGAACCTATAGCTGGAGCTAGCAAGAGCTCTCGACTTCGTCCTTGGAAGAGCTGGACGGACCCAGTTCCTGGCACCTACGGCTGGAGCTAGCAAGAGCTCTCGACTTCGTCCTTGGAAGAGCTGGACGGACCCAGTTCCTGGCACCTACGGCTGGAGCTAGCAAGAGCTCTCGACTTCGTCCTTGGAAGAGCTGGACGGACCCAGTTCCTGGCACCTACGGCTGGAGCTAGCAAGAGCTCTCGCCTTCGTCCTTGGAAGAGCTGGACGGACCCAGTTCCTGGCATCTACGGCTGGAGCTAGGAAGAGCTAGCAAGAGCTCTTGCCTTCATCCTTGGAAGAGCTGGACCCTACTGGGCTAGATTGACCAATGGTCTGATCCTGCGTAAGAGTGCTTCCCCGGCTCCCAGGATCCTCTTGGCCTGTTTGCCTACAGATCTGGCCCCAGGAAAGGGCAATGCTTGGGAACCAGAGAGAGGACATTGGCCTGGGCTGACAGCATTCCCAGAGGATAGAAAGCGGGCCCTGCCTTAGCGTCACTTGCGAAGCAAGCGGGTATCCCCCTCCATTCAGGCATCCGCCCTCCACACGCCTGAGCCAAGATGAGGCGTTTTGGGCATGCCCCCCAGCCCGGCCCCCCTGGTGGTGATGGACTGCAGCTCGGGGCTGCAGAACCTCTTCACTGAGGGCCAAACGCTTCAAGCCCTTCCTGCCATTCACTGAGGCAGGAGAGAGTCGGCACACCTTGCAATGGGCACAATTGCACAGAAGCCACGCGGGGAAACACCGTCCTTCAGCTGGTGGGGAAAGGTGTGGAGCCCCTGGAAGAGGCCGAGGCTGCCCGGGAGATCCCAGTGGGCGGAGCAGGGGCCTGGGAGGGTGCCTGCAGCTCCCAGCCCGGCAGTTGTGCACACCTGCTGTGCATCTGTACACTCGACAGGTGAGCCTTGATTGCTCGCTCAGGCCAGAGTGCGCAGCCGACGCTGCTCCGCTTTCAAAATCAGTGGCTACATCGGAAACTCCCGCTAAGAAACCCAGTCAATGCCGGGGGCTCTAGTGGCACTGGCAAACAAGACATCCCCGAAGGAACCACTGCCCGTTCACATCCATGGCCGCCCCTAATCTGGGATAATAGGAATGCCAAATCCAATTTATTTTAAGGGAAAACCACTCGTTAAAGCTGCCCTGGACACATTCCCAGGCCTCTGTACCCTTTTTTCAGAGTGCCTTTTCTTCTCAAGAGCATTCGTAGGGTGGGTTTGATGTTGCTGCTTGCTTGCTTGAGAGCATGGCCCATTAAAAAAAGCCTGTGGAGGGACTGTGTTTTAAGGTGTCGCAACGCGTATTCTTGAAAGCGACCACGGTGCTGCAGCTGCGTCCTGAACGCCGTGTTTTTGCTGCAGGGAACGCCGGGAGTGGAGGAGGCAGGGACTCTTGGCCTGCTTTCTGGGGCAGCACGGATGAAGAGGGCCAGCCCTGGGAAAGGAGGACATTTATTTATTTATTTATTTATTTACTTTAATTATTAAAACATTTTATGCCGCCCCATTCGCCGAAGCCTCAGGGCGGCTTACAACAAATAAGTTAAAACATCATAACATTTTAAAATATATACATTAAAATAAATTACAAATATACAATATAAAATAAGCCGCCCTGGCCATGAGTGACTGAAGGAGGGAGAGCTCGTCCCAAGGCTGCCGCCGCCAGGTGCGGAGGCAACCGCGGGGTCTGGAGGTGCTGGGGGGAGCCATGGGGAGGCCCAGTCCCTGACCCCTGGATGTGCATCGGGAGAGAAGGCGAGCCAGCTTGCTGCGGGTGCTGTTGGGCTTATTGCTCAGGTTATGCTTTGAATGCTGTGTTTGGCTTCTGTTTCTTGGTTGGGGTTATGTTTTTCTGTGGGTTGAATTTATTATCATTATTTATTGTAATTTTTAAACAATATTTATTACAAAATTAATTGTAATTTTATTTTATTTTCTTGGGCTCCAAGATCACCGCAGATGGGGACTGCAGCCAAGAAATTAAAGGACGCTTGCTCCTGGGGAGGAAAGCTGTGGCAAATCTAGGCAGCATACTAAAAAGCAGAGGCATCACCCTGCCAACAAAAGTGCGTATAGTCAAGGCGATGGTTTTCCCAGTTGCAATGCATGGCTGTGAAAGCTGGACCATAAGGTCGGCTGAGCGCTGAAGGATTGAGGCCTCTGAATTGTGGTGCTGGAGGAGACTCCTGCGAGTCCCTTGGACCGCAAGGAGATCAAACCAGTCAGTCCTAGAGGAGATCAACCCTGGCTGCTCTTTAGAAGGCCAGATGCTGAAGATGAAGCTCAAATACTTTGGCCCCCTAATGAGAAGGAAGGACTCCCTGGAGAAGAGCCTGATGCTGGGAAGAACCGAAGGCAAAAGAAGGAGGGGAGGGCAGAGGATGAGGAAGCTGGATGGGGTCACTGGGGCGGTGGGTGTGGGCTTGGGTGGACTCTTGGAGATGGTGGAGGGCAGGAGGGCCTGGAGGAGTGTTGTCCATGGGTCGGACGTGACTGTACGACTAAACATACATAATTTATTGTAAGCAGTTTTAGATTTCTTGCTAGCTGTATGTTAGAAACCATTTTTTTCCTTGGAAATGTCTGTCTGAAAGGAAGAAGATGTGAGCGCAGCTCCCACACACGCGCACGCAGTGTTTTCTTAGCAGATGTCCCTAAAAGGCAAGGGGTGGGGGTCCCTGGCTGACTAGACTCTCCCCAGGAAATCTGGACGGTGGAAGCATAAGCATATTTTATTTATTTATTTATTTATTTATTTATTTATTTATTTATTTATTTATTTAAAACATTTCTATGCCGCCCCATCACAACAAAGCCTCGGGGCGGCTCACAACACACAAATAAATACAGAAGTAATAAAATAAATAAATACTAAATTATACAATAAATAACACCCCCCCGTGCATTCTCGGCGAATAAAAAAACCCCTTAGTTAATAAATAATTAACAGTTAAAATAAGTTTTAAATAAAAAGGTCTTGGCCTGGCGCCGAAAAACAAATAACGACGGCGCCAAGCGGACCTCTCTGGGGAGCGCATTCCATAGATGGGGCGCCACCACAGAGAAGGTCCTCCTCTGGGTGCTCACCCTCCTAATCTCATTCACGGAGGGTTCCCGGAGGAGGGCCTCTGTTGCTGGCCTCATTTTGCCTGGCTGGCACGTGCTCAAGGCGGACTCAGCAGGTACGGCTGGGGAGATCTGGCGCATCTCAAAGCCGGCTGCACGCTGCCCTTTCGGTGGTGCCTGCTGCACTCGCCAGTGTTGCAGGTCCCCCTGGAGAGGCCGGTCTGTTTCCGAAGCGTGTGTTGCAACGCCTCTGGGAGCCCACGCAATGTCACGACAAGGTTGTCAACAGAGGCCGGCCGGCCCCGTCTCCGTTGCGCTCTGGGCCGCTGCAGGGCTTAACTGCTGGAAACGTTCGACTCGCTTCCGTGTCAGCAGCCCTGTTTGTGGCTCTCTTGCTATCGGTTGTTTCTCTTGCTTTGCTGGGCTATCTTTTTACATCGGCCCCCGTGATTATCTCTGCAGAAGAAGCTGTGTCGAAGAAAGGGAATTAAATCGAAATTAAGGCAGTGCTGTCAGGATTCTGCCTGTCACAGGAAGCCCGTGGGACGGTCTCTGTGTGGCAGAGGGGCTGAAAAGCACCCCCTCGGTAGGGAAACCCCTGGCCGAGGCAGGTGTGAACCCAGAAGCACCCAGTCCCGAGCCCAGACCTTCCTTGGCAGCATCTCCCACGTCCTGCAGCCCGCGAGCGTCCGCTTCCTGAAGTAGCCGCTGCATCTGGAAGAGAGGAAAGGTGCGCATGAGGGTTACAGGAAAGGCCCAGTCCTTGCCCGCTCCTGTTGGACTGGACATGAAAGTGCAACGGGTGTGCGGCAAGCGCCGAATCGCAACAGCTGGACCCCCCGACCCCTTCCTGGATGGATGGCTTTGCCAGCCAGGCACCCCCGGGCAGCAGACGGAGGGGATGTGCGCCATCAAATTAACAGCGCCATATTTTTGGGAGAACTGTGAGGCAGGCCAATTTCTGCCTTATATTCTCATTTTTCTCACGACTCTGGAAGAATTAATGCAGCCTGATAATATACCGGGCAGCTTCTTTTCATCTCTCGGCAGATATACAGCCACGCAAATGGATAATTTCCTCATAAAATGTAGGAAAAACTGACAAACAGCCTCAAATGCATTAGATGCTGAAACAGAAATGGGTTAGGGTGTCTCTGGAGTGGTAGTCTCTGGATAACTAATTTCAGGTTGGTTTTGACCCTTCTTTTGTGGGGGAAATTCTGAGGTAGAGAGATGAAATTCTGAGACAGTGGATAAAGCTGGGGAGAAATGTATGAACAGAAGGAGGTTTGGGGGTTGACAAGGCAGGATATTACTGTATTATTAATTATTATTGCAACATTACATTTATATCTCACCCTTTCTTCCTCTTGTGAGAAATCTAAAGTAGCTTTTATAGCTCCAGCTTATCCTCAAAACAGCAACCCTGTGAGGTAGGCCAGGCTGAGAGGAAGCGGCTGGCCCAAAGTCATCGGGTGTGCATCACGGTAGAGTCAGGACTGACTGAGACCCGCGTCTCCGGGTCTGAGACCAGAACTCCCCCACTCCATCCTGGCTCTCTGCCCTCAGGCATCCACGGGGCTCCTGGCCCACCTGCTCTCATGAAGTCCCCAGCAGTTTGCACAGAAACAGTGAAGCACAGTACGCACGTTTAAAATATAGTATTCGAAACAATTCCAGTTGCAATAACAATATGGAACACCACAAGGAGCGGCTGTAAGATGCGTGTGATTCATTACAATTCATTACAAGATTTGATTCCTTACAATTCATTATGGGCTGGAGAAGACTGGTCTGAAGACGCGTCTGATCGGGAGATGTTTGGAAGAAGCTGCCTTCCTGCCTCTCGAACTGCCCCAGGGAGGCATCCGGGGGGGCTCCAGTGACCCAGGACTACGTGGCGCCCTTCTGAGGCTGTGATGTGGCTGTTGGGCCTCCCCGACGGGCTTCGGGGCCGGCAGGACGGTCCTCCGCTGGGTGTCTGTGCCCTTGGTTGCTCTCGGCCATGCGTGGTCACCCCGTGCCCCTGGACGTCCCTGGGGAGCCAGTGTGGCTCTCCACACAGGCGTTATGTGGCCACAGCCAGGCCTGCCTGGGAGCCCCCGAGTGACCCCAGGCGGCACTCGCTCCCGAACGTGGGTTTGAGCCCTTCAGTGCAGACCCAGCCCACGCTGGCAATGGTTTCCTGGGCCACTGTGGCCACCGGGGCCTCCCGCAGCAAGCGTGGATCCAGGAGCGCCCCCGGTGGCACTCCTGGCCCTTCAGGGGGTGCCCACCCCGTCCAGAACAGCCAGACGGGACAGTTCCCAGACGGGGAAACCCTTGCCCCATCGGGCCCCAGCGGGCCTCCCTGCATCGGGACACAGCTTTGGTTTAGGAGCCCTCACCCAACCGGACCTGCACCGAGGCGGCGTTCGGAAGGTGCGCAGCCACCCCAGAGCCAGAGGTCCAAGAGAGAAAGAGAGATCCTCCCAGTGTGGCTGGCATCAAAAGGGGATTCGACGCAGGTGACCCCTGTGCATTCTGTGCCTTCGGTATGGCCCAGCGTGCCTGACCCCGCCTAATCGTGGAAGCTAAGCAGGGTCAGGCCTGATCGAAACCTGGATGGGTGGCTAAAATTGCGCATTTCCTGGAGAGCTTCGGCTGCAGGGCGATTGGAATGAAATGCAATAATAAGGATGCTTCTTTTTCAAGGTCTTCAGCTTCTCCCAGTTCGAAGACACCCCTCCGCCTTCTGGAGGAGGAGAGGCCAGCTGGGACCGGTGCTTCCGAGAGCACCCGCCTTCCAAGCATCTTGGTGGGATGAGCACCTGCAGCTTCACAGGGCTGTGGAGTGGTTGGTCAAGTCACAAATTATGTTTAATAAACTTAACTCCATTGATGAAGAGCGATTGCACCTTGGAGACAGGCTGCTGCAGTTGCACATCTGCGGTTCGGCCAGGCACAGCGAGCAGGGCAGGGAGCCGGCCAAGGCAGGCGGCTGCATGACCCAGGATGCTGCGGCCGCGGCTGGGAAGGCTCCCTCTTCCCGCTTCTCTGCGTCCCCTAGGCCAGCTGGCCCCACAGTGGAGGAGCAGGCCTGGCCAGGCCGGGAGCAGGACGGCGGAAGCTGTCCGCTGGTGGTGGTGGAAGGCGCGATGTGTCCGTGGGTGGTGTGGAGGGGGGCCCTTTGGCGGCACCACACCAAGGCCCTGGCTCGCCTCTTCCCCTCTTTCTGGACCACAAGGAGATGCGAAACTCCTGCGTTCACTTTGAGAATCACACCCTTCTCTGCAAGGTCTAAATAGCTGTCGTAAGTACAGGTTAGGGGACAAGTGGCTGGAGAGCAGCACTTGTGAAAGGGACCTCGGGGTGCTGGTTGACTGCAGGCTGAACATGAGTCAGCCGTGTGATGCGGTGGCCAAGAGGGCGAACGCCACCCTTGGTTGCATAGCCAGAAGTGTGGCTTCTAGATCGAGAGAGGTATTACTGCCACTCTACACGACTCTGGTGTGCCCGCAACTGGAGTATTGTGCTCAGTTCTGGGCCCCTCATTACAGGAAGGATATAGCCAGGTTGGAGTCAGTGCAGCGAAGGGCCACAAGGTTGGTGGCCGGTTTGCAGGGGAGGCCATATGAGGCGAGACTGAGGGAACTGGGTCTCTTCAGCCTGGAGGAGAGGAGACTCAGGGGGGATCTGTTGGCAACATACAGGTATGTGAGGG
Organism: Varanus komodoensis; assembly: GCF_004798865.1. NCBI lineage: Eukaryota > Metazoa > Chordata > Lepidosauria > Squamata > Varanidae > Varanus > Varanus komodoensis. The sequence goes on from NW_025335761.1 coordinate 65,505,776, forward strand.
GGTGTCACACAGAGGTGGGTAGAGACCTCCCCTGCAGTGGAGGGCAGGATGCACTCCAACGGAGCAAAGCTCAGGGAGCCAAGGTTCCATTTGGATGCCAGGAAGCACTTCCTGACAGTCGGGACCCCGAGGGTGTGGAATGGGCTTCCCCAGGAGGTCGTTGAGGCCCCATTGGTGAGGGTGTCCAAGGACAGGCTGGACGTCCACATGGTGGGCATGTCGTGAGCGGGGCCAGCTGGAGCTGGGGGTCAGACTAGATGGCCCGGGAGGCCCCTTCCGATTTGCTCTGTTTTCTATGTTTCTATGTTTCTAAATTCATTCGGCTGGGATTTGCTCAGTTCCAGCCAGTGAGGACCACCGAGCGCTGGTATCCTGCCCAGATCTGGTAACTTGCGCATGGGTGTGCGTGCCCACAGGCAGGAGCCACTCCATTCTGACTGTCGGGACTTTGGGCAAAGAAACGGGAAATGGCACCTGCGTGGGAGGGCTGGGAATGGTTTGCGAGGGGTCCTAGGCCTCCTCACACCAACGCTTGGGGATTGTGGGTTAACATGGAGCTGCTGGCCCCCCTCCATCCCATTTCATTTCTATACCACCCAATGGCTGAAGTTCTCTGGGCAGCTTACAGCACAGAATCATAAAATCATAGAAAACTAGAGCTGGAAGGGGCCATGAAGGCCATCCAGTCCACCCCCTGCTAGTGCAGGACACCAAGTCACAGCACTCCACTCAAAGGGCTGTCCAGTTTCCCCTTGAATCTCTCCAGTGTGGGAGAGCCCCCCACCCCTCCAGGCAGCTGGTCCCACTGCCGTGTTGCTCTGACAGAAAGGAAGCTTTTCCTGGTGTCCAGCCTGAATCTCGGTTGGCGCAACTTGACTTGATTATTCCGTGTCCTGCACTCTGGTATCAGCAAGAAGAGACATAGAAACATAGAAACAGAGCGAGTCAGAAGGGGTCTCCCGGGCCATCTAGTCTGACCTCCGGCACCAGCCAGCTCCGCTCACGACATGCCCACCATGCGGACGTCCAGATCTTGACCTACCTCTTTGTGGCAGCCTTTGAGGTCCTTCTAGAGGGATCTCATGCCCCCCCTCAGTCTTCTCTTCTCAGGGCTGAACATGCCCAGTTCTCTCAGTCTCTCCTCACAGGGCAGCGCTTCCAAACCTTGGACCATTTTTGTTGCCCTCCTCTGAACCCTTTCTAATTTCCCTGCAGCTTTCTTAAATCTTGGTGCCCAGAACTGGACCCAGGACTCCAGGTGAGGTCTGACTAGTGAGGAGTATAGAGGAACTACCATTTCTCGTGACTGGGAAGTGATACTTCTGTTAATGTCTCCCAAAATAGCATTTGCTCTTTTGGCAGCTGCATCACATTGTTGGCTCATGTTTAGCCGATTGTCCACCGCTACTCCCTCAAGGGCGCTGTTGGAAGGCCGGGCCAGGCAGGGACTGCAACGAATTTTGCAGCATTTTGCTGGGCTTTGTGGTGGTTCTTTCTGCAGGAAGCATCACAGAAGTAATTCTCACAGAAAGTATTCTTACCAGCTGCCATAGATACTATTTATTTTGTAGACGGCAGAGCCAAAGACCAACCAGCCCATCCACACGATCCCTCCTTCTTCCGCTGGCCAAGCAGGGCTGGGTGTACAGGACCTTTAAGGCGCAAACACACCTTAAGCACACCCAGCGAAAGTCTCTGACTTTTCCTTTTGACACTGAAATGGATTTCATCACAGTGAACCGTAACAGACCCATTTGAAGACGGCGATTATGGAAATGCTTTCCCATGTTTCGTCCAGATGGGAAGGCGAACATCTGGACTACCATCTACAGTTACACATTTCATGTCTCATAAAGATGTAGCTTGATCGCTTTTCAGAAGCTGGTCCACATTCTTCAGTGACGGATGCTACAGAATGCAGTAAAGTTTATTATGGAAATCTGCTGTACATTGGCCATAATTGGCTAGCATAGAGGAGGAAAAAGAAAGAACAATCCTATTTTATCATTTGAATTTCCTGCAGTCTTAGATCGACTTCTATGTTTGGTTGAGGTTTCTGGTGCTTTCTCACACAGCTTCTCTCCTTATTGACCATCTTGGTGAATCGTTTTCCGTTGGACCTTTCTGAAAGGCTTAAAAACAGCTGGTGTGCACGCATGCAGGTGCTTGTGATTGGTTCAGGGCTACGCAAAGCAGAAACTGCTCACAGAGCACGGCTTATCCAGTATATAGAATCCTTCTGCATAGTTCCCAGGAAGCCATGAGGACTAGAAGCTTTCCTATATTGCAAGTGGAAGCTCACATTCTGGGCTTTTGGAGGTAACAGATCTTGTAGTCCCTGGCCTTCACTGTTCATGGCAGGTGCCGCTCCTGTGGGTGCCACGCAATGATTGTAATCTGAAAGTGGATGCGGGGGAAGAACCATGTAGGTTGTATTATTATTATTATTATTATTATTATTATTATTATTATTATTATAACATTTCTATGCTGCCCCTTGCTGAAACCTCGGGGTGTCTGGATGCAAGTGTTTCTTCTTAAACCTTGTTTTGTGTTAGAGTGGAAGACATTTAGAAACATAGAAACACAGAAACAGAGCGAGTCAGAAGGGGCCTCCTGGGCCATCTAGTCTGACCCCCGGCTCCAGCCGGCTCCGCTCACGACATGCCCACACTGGACATGTCTAGCCTACCCTTGGACACCCTCACCGATGGGGCCTCAACCGCCTCCCGTGGAAGCCCATTCCACTCCCTCGAGGTCCTGACTGTCAGGAAGTGCTTCCTGGCATCCAAATTGAACCTTGGCTTCCAGAGCTTGGCTCCATTGGAGCGTGTCCTGCCTTCCTCTGCAGGGGAGAACAGGTCTCTCCCCACCTCCGTGTGACACCCCCTCACATACCTGCATGTCGCCAACAGATCCCCTCTGAGTCTCCCTGTCTCCAGGCTGAAGAGACCCAGTTCCCTCAGTCTCGCCTCATACGGCATCCCCTGCAATCCAGCCACCAGCCTTGTGGCCCTACGCTGCACTGACTCCAAACTGGCTGTATCCTTCCTGTAATGAGGGGCCCAAAACTGAGCACAATACTCCAGTTGTGGGTACACCAGAGTCACATAGAATAATAGTAATACCTCCCTCGATCTAGAAGCCACACTTCTGGCTATGCAACCAGGGGTGGTGTTTGCCCTCTTGGCCACCGCATCACACGGCTGGCTCATGTTCAGCCTGCAGTCCAAAAAGCATCTGTGTCCCATACGGGGATTGAACCCGCGCCCTTGGCATTATTAGCACCACGCTCTAACCAACTGAGCTAACCAGCCACGAGGCTACCTTCGCCTCATGCCAATGCATAGCATTACGGACGGCCACCCATGAAATGAGAGGGCGTGTGTGCTTCAAAGAGGAATGCCCACTTCTGCTTGGCAGTGTGCAACTTGGGCGAGGCGGCAGCATGGACCAGCGAACGCACAGCACTTGCCAGAGCTGGAAAACCTTCCTTGCTCACACCGCCCCTTTTTCTTTCTTCTGGAGAAGCGTGAAACGTTCACGGCTGGCCTTTCTGGAATAGGAATCAAGTATATGAAGTCATTTCTTTTAAGGAAGGTGCTCTGCACCTTTTTGGATAATGTAATTTCTCATGTAGTCAAGGCGATGGTTTTCCCAGCTGCAATGTATGGCTGTGAAAGCTGGACCATAAGGAAGGCTGAGCGCCGAAGGATTGAGGCCTTTGAATTGTGGTGCTGGAGGAGACTCCTGCGAGTCCCTTGGACCGCAAGGCGATCAAACCGGTCAGTCCTAGAGGAGATCGACCCTGACTGCTCTTTAGAAGGCCAGATGCTGAAGATGAAGCTCAAATGCTTTGGCCACCGAATGAGAAGGAAGGACTCCCTGGAGAAGAGCCTGATGCTGGGAAGGATTGAGGGCAAAAGGAGAAGGGGACGGCACAGCATGAGGTGGCTGGATGGGGTCACTGGGGCAGTGGGTGAGGGCTTGGGGGGCCTCCGGGGGATGGTGGAGGACAGGAGGGCCTGGGGGAGTGTTGTCCATGGGGTCGCGATGGGCTGGGCATGACTTCTATTCCCACAGTGCCCATTCTGGGATCTGCAACAAAATGTGGCCATGTGGAGGTTCTCCTGTGCAGGTTTTGGCCAGCCCAGCATGCCCTTTCTCAGGGCATCCCATCCCATCCCATCCCATCCCATCCCATCCCATCCCATCCCATCCCATCCTCCCTACAGCACCCACATCCTGGACCTGCTGCCCATGTTTGGCTCTCGGGGGGCTGCTTTTGGAGGGCTTTTCCTGGGGTTTTTCTCCCTTGAATGTTTTTCTTGTTTTGCAAGCAGTGGGGGTCCCTTGAGTGTGACAGTACTTCCTGCGTGGGCCTGGTGTTGGGGGGGGGGTGGGCTTTTGACTTTGGCAGGATCACTGCTCAGAGGATGACCTGGTGATCAGGATATAGGATCGCAGCAGGTCAAGGGGATCCCTTCCCGTTCTTTCCGTTGAGCCTGAGATCCGGCAGGCAAGCCAGGGTGGAGCTCTTTGGACTGCTGAGGAAGGAAGTGGAGGCACGGACAGGCCTCTGAGCAAGGCTGCAGTGCCTCAGATCTAGGGGTCAAAACCCCCTGAGGCCCCTCCCCCATGCCCCACCACTCCCCCAACCCCCCCCATCGGTTGGTTTCCCAGATTTTGCCACGCTTTCCTTATTCTATTTGACATTCAATGGCATATGTTTGGTTATATCGGCTGTTCTAATTAGATCTGGTTTCACTGAAATTGTTTTAGATGTTTAAAATGGATATTTAAATTGGTATTTTAAGCTGTTCTGCATTTACACATTGAAGTTTCAAACTGTGATTTCATTGCATCCCTATTTTTATTGTATCTTTTTTTTGCAGTTTTAAGAAATGGTTGTGAGCTGCCCAGAGAGCTTCAGCTATCTGATTGTAAGAAATTAAAGAAAGAGAGAGGCAGGGAATAAGGAAATACTGGAAGCAAATACCTTTCAGGAGAGACTGGGGGAACTGGGCATGTACAGCCTTGAGAAGAGAAGACTGAGGGGGGACATGATATCCCTCTATAAGGACCTCAAAGGCTGCCACAAAGAGGGAGGTCAAGATCTCTTCTTGCTGATGCCGGAGCGCAGGACACGGAATAATCAAGTCAAGTTGCGACAACCCAGTTTCAGGCTGGACATCAAGAAGAGCTTTCCCACTGTCAGAGCCACACGGCAGTGGGACCAGCTTCCTGGAGAGGTGGGGGGCTCTCCCACACTGGAAAGATTCAAGGAGAAACTGGGCAGCCACCCGAGTGGGATGGTGTGACCTGGTGTCCTGCACTAGCAGGGGGTTGGACCCGATGGCCTTCTGGCCCCTTCCAGCTCTACTATTCTATGATTCTAAGAGAAGACTGAGGGGGGACATGGTATTCCTCTATAAGTACCTCAAAGGCTGCCACAAAGAGGAAGGTCAGGATCTCTTCTTGCTGATGCCGGAGTGCAGGACACGGAATGATCAATTCAGGTTGCGACAACCCAGATTCAGGCTGGACATCGGGAAAAGCTTCCTCACGGTCAGAGCAGTACGGCAGTAGAAGCAGCTGCCTGGGGAGGTGGGGGGCTCTCCCAGTCTGGAGGCTTTCAAGGGGAAACTGGGCAGCCACCTGAGTGGGGTGCTGTGAGTTGGTGTCCTGCAATAGCAGCAGGGTGGACCCGAAGGCCCCTTCCAACTCTACTATTCTCTGATTCTAAGAGACGACTGAGAAGAGATACAGTAGAACTCTACAAATAACTGAGAGTCTGACGCTGAGAGAAAGGACAGGATCTCTTCTTGATCACCCCAGAGTGCAAGACAAGGGATAACAGGCTCAAGTTACAGAAAGCCAGGTTCCGACCAGAGAGCAGGAACGATTTCTTGACTGTGAGAGTGGCACAGCGATGGAACCAAGGAGCAGGGAGGGTGCTGGCCCCCCACTCCAGAGGAAGTCAGCGTGCAAGACGCACCGTCTGAGAGGGATGGTTTAGCTTGGAGCCCTGCACTGAGCAGGTGGTTGGACCCGGTGGCCTTCTTGGCCTCTTTCAGCCCTACTAGTCTATGGTGCCATGGAATTCTAGGAGGGTGAATAAATCGCCAAAGGTGTCATGGCCGACAGTAAGACCTTTAAGCCAAAATACGTTGCATTGTAAAAACTGTTGTCCGCAGCCTTTGTTTCAAAGGTTCCACGCACCACTAGCTTACAACCCCCTGTGAGTTTCTTTGGAAAGGAATTCAGTCCTCCGGTCTCAAAGGCAATTGTCCCCGCCCAAGGCTGGGGTGCCTCTCTTTACAACTTACTGTTTCCCTCCCAGTTTCTGTCTTCAGCTCTCTTCCTCGTGTTCAGGAACATTTTCAAGGACCAGCCCAGCTCCTGGCCAGGCCAGGCCTCAAGGTCGTGTCTAGTTACCTGAAGGAGCGCTTATGTCCATATCTGCCCGCCCACCTCTTGAGATCTGTGGGAGAGGCCCTTCTCCGGGAACCCTCCATGAAGGAAATTAGGAGGGTAGGTACTCGGAGGAGGGCTTTCTCTGTGGTGGCGCCCCATTTATGGAATGCACTCCCCAGAGAGGTCCGCCTGGCGCCGTCGTTATTTGTTTTTCGGCGCCAGGCGAAGACCTTTTTATTTAAATGTCATTTTAATTGTTAATATTATTTGCTTATTTTATCTGGCCAGGGTGACTTATATTGTTAATTTGTTGTATGTATTATATTTTAATTTTATGTTGTAAGCCGCCCCGAGGCTTTGGCGAATGAGGCGGCATAGAGATGTTTTAATAAATAAATAAATAATAAATAGTTCTGTCCTGCACCCCCTGAGACGGATTCAGAGAAATTGGTCCATGTCCTGAGAAGGAAGATTGGGGGCTGGAATCCAGTCCTGGGGGGAAAGATGGAAGGAACTGGGCATGTTTATTTATTTATTTACTTAGAGCATTTGTATGCCGTCCCATCACATAGCCTCGGGTCGGCTTACATAAATAACATAAAACATAATACAGATAAAATCCAGCTCCACCCTGGGGAAGCGTTTAGCCTGGGGAAGCGTGAACTCAAGGGGCTGTGATAGCCTTTTCCGAGTGCCCACAGGTTGCCAGGCAGAAGAGGGCTGCTGCACCGCTTTCATCGCCCGTAGGATGAGAAATAGGAGGCTGTGTCCCGAAAGGGCAGATTTTGGCTGAACACCAAGGAGAGTTTCTTCTGGTGGGGCAACTGGGCAGTGCCAGCCTCTGCCCAGGGAGGTGGGGGTCTCTCCGTTCATGGAGGTGTGTGAGAGGCACCTGGGTGGCCATCCCCTGGAGCGCCGGAGCGCTTCTGCGTAGCCTCAGGTCTGATCCTGTCTCATCTTGGAAGCTCAGCGGGGCTGGGCCTGGTGCCAATCCGGATGGGGGACTTCATGTTCTGAACCACCTACAGCGCTTTGGCCACTAGGTAGAAATGTAGTTAGGGTCATACATAAGAGAAGAGCAATGTAGAAATCAAAGAGGTTACATAATTAGAAGAGAAGGAATCTCTATTCTTGGACATGCACATGGTGGGCATGTCATGAGCGGAGCCGGCCAGAGCCGGGGGTCAGACTAGATGGCCCAGAGGCCCCTCCTGACGCGCTCTGTTTCTATGCTTCTGAAGTGGATTCTGCACTGAGAGGGGGTTGGACTAGATCGCCTCGAAGGCGCCCTGCCCCTTGAGCAGCTCCTCTCCGGAGGCGTGCATTGGGTGCTCAGGGCCCCCGTCCTCTGGGCTCCCTCCTGGCATCCTAGCCACATTCATGGATTTTTTAGAGCAAGGATCACTTGGGATGTTCCCAGTGGCCACTGTGGTCGCCGCAGAAGCCTCGCCGTCTGTCGCAGTTGTGCTTTGTGCTGCGGCTCCTCCTTGCATTCTGTAAAGGACCCCAGAGAAAGGTGGAGAGGAAAGCCCCTGGGAAGAACCAGGCCAGACCGGAAAACTGCATGACCCCCAGCGCATGATGCGCTGACCCTCTTGCAACGAAAATGGAGGAGAATGGAAAATAATGAAAAAAATGGGGTCCTAAAAGAAAATGGAAGAGGAAGGCCCCAGATCCTCATTATCTCATTTCTGTACCACTCTAGTGGGGGCACCCTTCACCCCAAACCCACTGAACCAACGGCTCCATCTTTAATCGCCTTGGTTTGTTCTATACACAGTTCCTCGAACTGTGGGGTGCACATGGCAGAAGTCGTGGCTTTCCCACCCTTTCTTCGTCTGGTACTTGCATGTGTTTAATATCACGGATCGGTCACTTTTGCCTGGCTTCTTGTCTGCCCCACGCGGCTTTTAAATGGCTGAGATAAGCAAACTTCCAGGACGTCCTTGCTCGGAGTTGCCTTGCCTTGAGCGAGTCTGTGTGAGACTGTGTGGTCCTCGCCGTTGCAGCGAGCCCTGCGTGGGGCCCCGGAGCTCATTTGGGAAGCCTCAAACTCCCCGAGGGCGATTTTGCTCCGGGATAAAGGACACACCTTCTGCAGCCCTTGCGAGCGGGGCGAAGGACTGCGGGGCTCACGCATGCAAAGTGCGTTCGACCCTCTTCACCAGCACTTTGTACATGCTCAGCAGCTTGAAGCAAACTTCAGGATGCTCTCCTGAGACAGCAACTGGCAGAGCGTTTACAGAGCTAGACGTGGGTCTGTCTGCAAAAACCGCACTGGGGTCACTCCCAGGTCTGGAAAGCGTCTCCTTTCTTTGCCGGTGACACAGTCCAAGAGCAATTGGTGCTCCGTTCCAGCCACACCTGGGAGGCAGGTGGCTCTGGAAGGCCGAGTGGAGCCGTCGGCGCTGGGGGGCCCTGATTCTGTGAGCTCCTGGGCAGGGCCTGCGTCCTCCCTTGAGAAAACCCTGCATGGCCACTCGAAAGAAAGAAGCGAGACTCATACAAAGCACCTGAGCAGCTAGTGATGAGATGGATCTGGGTTGAAGGGGGACCTTTTTCGGGTGAGATAGTCCTGACTTAACTCAGAAGTAGCTGAGGACTCAGACATAGTAAGGGGCAGACAGTCGGCTCGGAAACCAACCGGATGTTGCAACCTACGTTCTTCAGCGACTCAACACGGGGAGATGTGGACGGATCAGTTACGGTTCTTCTAGGGAGCGACACTTTAGGTCCCTCGTGGCTGAAAATGGCTGCTGGTCCTTCTTCCTCGTTGCCCCAGCGACTTCAGAAACAGAGCCCTGTTTTGGCCCAGTCCTTGACTAACTCAACAAGGAGGATTAAGTCGGGTGGCTTCCCAGCCCCTTGGGCAAACCGGCCGGTTTGGAATGATGTCTGAGCTGAATCCAGCTTCCTCACCTGCGCTGAAAGACCTCGAGAAATGGCCAGTTGACATGGGACAAAATAAAATAAAATAAAATAAAATAAAAATCTGGCCCAGGCTTTGCGCTGCTGTCGCACGGCTCATTTTCCTGAAATGTTTTGCTTTGCATGCAGAGAATACTTAACTGGGGCAGGGCAGGGACAGGTGGCCCTGCCAGCTGCGAGTCTGATCTAAGTGTGATAAATAGAAAAAGACACTAAAAACCAGAGAGTTGAACCAGAATTGATCACCCATAGCTGTCCCCGTCATTCTAACAAAACCTGCCCAGCTGTTTTCTATTTATCATGCAGGAAGAGACTCCAAGCACGGAGGGAAATGGGCCTGTATGAATTCATTTTGTGCACCCACCGAGACAGATCTATTTGGGAAGCTTCCACCAGAGCAGCCTCACTAAATTCGAGTATTCACAAGCTACATTTGAACTATGGATAATGAAGTTTTCAACAATAGACCGCAGGCCAAAAGGCCATTCTCTGCTGCAGTGGAGTAAATCAGGAAGAGCCCCACGAAGATTGCAGGAATGACGCGGGGAGCCGAAGGCGGTTTAACCTGGGAAGCATTGGGCTGTAATGAGATTTTGGTCCCAGCAGAAGATCCTATTTTGTTGGTATCTTATTCCTTATTGAGAAAAATAAGACATCTAAGAACAGAAATTATGGATGCTGGAAATGCTCGCAATTGAAAGGTGGGTTTTGTGCTGGAATTATCCAAGATCGAGGCTTGGGGGTGGCGGAGAAGATTGTACAGATATCCCTGAGGACTGACTAGTCCGACTTTGCCCCGTCTTGCGCCTTTCAAATGTGTTGGACTGGAACATGTATCACCCCCTGGTGGGATGGCCAATTCTGGAAGGGGATTACAGACTCGCAGAAGGCATGAGGTTGGAGAAAGCTGAGCGATGCTGTAACTTTTGGTTGGCTGAAGCTTTTGCTTGGGTATTCAGAAGAAGCAGCACAAAATTAACCCCGTGAGTCAGTCTGGAACTTACTAACTCTGCAGAAATAGTAATTGGAAGAAAAAAATAGCACACACCTCAACACGTCCAATTATAAAATAGTTCCAGAAGTACAATCTAAGGCTAGGTTCCGTTTATTTCGAGTCCATTTTCATATATTGACTGGGGTATTTCCATTGGTTTCTTCCGTCCCATTGCTGCATTTAGCTGCAAATAATTAAAAAACCATGTATGTAAACTGATGATTCAACTTATCCTTGAAACGTATTTTCTCTTCAAAATATGTATTTTGACTACAGTTTTGTGTCAACAAATGCATCTGTACATTTGGGAGATACTAAATCCAGAGGAAAGCTAAGGACCAACCCACGTCGGTTAATTACCCGTTCCGTTTGTTTCCTCCGGTGTCCTATTCTAAAACATGGAAGGGGGTGAAAGCATTAAAACTTACCAAAGGCCTGTGATTATGAGAGAAGCACCTTATAGACCCTCTTTGGGGATGAACATGAGGCCTGGGGGGGTAGCCCCACAACAGCCCCCCTCCCAGGGCAAAGACAACTCCAGAAGAGCCGCAAAGCTGCTTGTGGGAAGGCGTCATGAGCAAGCTGCATCCTGACTGTGCAGAGGGGGAAATCCACCCAAACAAGAGGGACCCACTTCTGTTTGCCTTTCTCTCCCTATGACCTTTCCACTGCTACCCAGAGGGATTGCTTTCCCCAGCTGCCTCCAACAAGCACCTGAAAAGCCCTCTTTATTTATTTTATTTATTTATTAAAACATTTTTATGCCGCCCCATTCGCCGAAGCCTCGGGGCGCGGCTTACAACATTAAATTCCCTTGCTGCAAACCCTACAAGGGAAGAGAGAAAACAGACCACACAGTTTAAGCAGTCAAAGGTCTGCTGAAACTCTATTCCTATTAGGGAAACTTAGAAGCACAGAAACAGAGTGAGTCAGAAGGGATCTCCCAGGCCATCTAGTCTGACCCCCGGCTCCAGCCGGCTCCGCTCAAGACATGCCCACCATGTGCATGTCCAGCCTGTCCTTGAACACCTGCACCGATGGGGCCTCAACCTCCTCTGGTGGAAGCCCATTCCACACCCTCAGGGTCCTAACCATCAGGAAGTGCTTCCTGGCATCCAAAGTTAACGTGGGTTCCCTGAACTTGGCTTCAATGGAGCACATCCTGCCCTCCTCCACAGGGGAAAAAAGGCCATGACCCACCTCTATGTGGCGCCCCCTCACATACATGCATGTCGCTAACAGGTCCCCTCCGAGTCTCCCCCTCCCAAGACCCAGCTCCCGCAGCCTCGCCTCATACGGCTTCCCCTGCAAACCATCCATCATCCTTGTGGCCCTGCGCTGCGCCGGAATGACATGGGGAAAACCTTTTCCTACTAGTTATAAAATAGGTGAAGTATTCTGGCACACTCACACAGAAGTAAAAGGTAACTGGAGCGAAGCAATCTAGTTACTTCCTAACCAGACTGTGTCCCTATTTTCTCTGAGTTCTTCTTAGCCACCTCTGACTGCCAGCGTCCTCAGCTTTTCCAAGCACCCAGCTCTCAGTTTCTTTCCTTCCCACCTTCCTCTTTTGCCAGCCTTCCTCTCCACTTCCTGCCTTCCTCAAAAATTTCCCAGCCTTCTGGGCCTTAATTTTTCCTGAATAAAAACAGCTCGTGCTCTTCCGGCTGCTTGGCTGAGAGGACTCCCCGCCACCAGACACCCCTTCTGCAGAGTTGCTTGCAAACGTTTCTGAACAGCCTCTGCGGTGTGCAATGTGCAAAGTTGTGTTGGCGAGCTAGGGCTCCCGACTGTGGCTGGACCTTCTGTTCCCTCCTGGAACACGTTCCCTGAACTTTTATCCCTCTGAATGCGGCAACCGCAGAGAGGAAAATCAACTCCATGGTGAACCGAACGGCACACGAAAGGACAAGGCGACTTTACCGGTTGTGCATGCAGAAAAAAGCAGACTCAGATCGGAGGGGCAGTGCGGGGGGCGGGGGGGTTAATCCATGGACCGTGTGGCGCATCCGGAGAAGCTTGTCTTCATGGGTCATCCCACGAAAGTCCGTGTGATTTCCCTCCAGGGCAGAGACAAGAAAGGGGAGTTTTTCCGCCGGCGCCTGGAACTGGTTGCCAAGAGATGGAGTGATGAGCACTGTCCTGGGTGACTCTCAAAGGAGACAGTTTGTGCCCATTGATCAAAACCGCTGAATGGACCCCACAGGTTTGGAGGGGTGGCCTAGCAGAGGCTGAGCGATCCTCATCCCTGGGAACACGTCCTGGAGACATACCCAGGGCCGGGCGTCACGCCCGTCCTGTTGGTCTTCGGTCTGAGGACGTGGAGATGCCTGCCGTAGCCACGCTGCCACGAGCAAGCAGCACCACGCAACCCTTCGAGGAATCCCGTGTGCTTGGCCTGTAAGGTGGGTGTTGCTGAAACATGGGGAATTGTGTTGTCTGAATCCAGCTGTGCTCACAAGCCACGGTTGGGAATGAAAGAGGCATTGCTCTTGGTGTATGTTGCAGGTCACGTTGGCCTTTGGGTGAGGAGGACGGGGCCCGGGAAATGAGGCCCCAGGCACAGGGGGAATGGGGGAGCCCGAGCAGCCAGGCCCAATCCTTGAACCCATGATTTGGCATTGGGAGAGAAGGGGTTGGCCCATCTCCCCTCCCAGAGGGAAGCAGGGCAGGGCTACTAAAAAATAGTAGCACTAGATTCTTGGAAATAGATTCTTGGAAATAGATTCTAGGTTGGGCTCAACAAACTGCTCTGTACATGCTCAGAGACTCTTTGTCTGCTGGCTATAGTTGGATGGATGAACATCAGAAATAAACTGCTTTTGCCCATGAATGGTCTATTGTTTTGAAGGTGGTGTTGGTGGTGGGGGAACTTAGCTTCAGACGGATAACCACAAACAATCCACAGTTCATAATCCAGCACAAATGACGGAATCTCTTCTCAGGACGCTTGCAGGGCCGCGACAAAGCTCCGTGGTATCCGTCCCTCTTCTTTCATTTCATTTCATTTCATTTCATTTCATTTCTTTGGCAAGCTTCTATGCCGCCCCATTCGCTGAAGGCTTGGGGCGGCTCACAACAATAAATAAATACATATAACCATATAAAACAATATAACTGGAGATGTCCTGGCCAAAGATATAAAATCAATAAATAATGTTAATAATTAAAATGACATTTAAATAAAAAGGTCTTGGCCTGGCGCTGAAAAACAAATAATGACGGTGCCAGGCAGACCTCTCTGGGGAGCGCATTCCATAGATTGGGTGCCACCACGGAGAAGGACCTCCTCCGGGTACTTACCCTCCTAATGTCCTTCACGGAGGGTTCCTGGAGAAGGGCTTCTCCCGCTGATCTCAAGGGTCAGGAGGGCACGTATGGATGTAAGCGCTCCTTTAGGTAGCCATAAACCTAAACCTAAAGTTCATAAACTCCCAATGCTTGTCCTGGTCTGAGAAAGCGAACTGAGCCAAGAGGAAGCCTGCAAACATTCACGGAATGAAGGCTGCGTCACTGGGCTGGCCTCTTCTGGGCCGTGTGTCGATTCCTGGTGGGGCTTGATTCCCGGTGCTTGCTGGGTGAACTGCAGGCATGCTCACCAGGACCGGAGCCCAGAGAATTCCATGGAATTTCGCCCCCCCCCCATGGATTCCCCACACACCCCTAGTTACTTGTAGTAAAGAAACCATGGTTTGTTAACCAAGGCTGGGTTCAGACAACCCATATGCCAATAACAGCCAATGGTTCGATGACAACCCACACTCCCCAGTGCTCAACCCTGGGTGTGGGCAATTGGGTTGTCTGAACGCAGCCATTGGCATCTCCTGATGTAAATATTTCTATCCAATGGGCAGCTGGAGACTAAAGAAACAGCTGAACCTGTGCAGTGAATGGGGCTGAAGGCAGATTTGAACAGGAGGGTGTTCCAGGTGGCAGCCTGGTCTCTTACGGTGGAACCAGATGCGTGGGAAAAGGCGAACTCCACCTTGGGCATTGCCAAGATCGTCTTCTCCTCATCCGAATCTTCGGTGTGCCTGCGCCGAGCATTTTGTGTGCTGTTGCTGCGATCACTGAGTTGGGAAAAGGGCAGAGCAGGGAAACAAGAAGGATCAGGCTCTCCTGCGATGGACGGTTAGAGCTGCTGAGCTTGTTTAGCATAGGAAAAAACGGGTAAGGGGGAGGGGTGTTTAAAATTAGGCATGGCTGGAGAAACTGGTCTGGGGGGGGAGACATTTTTCCTCCTTTCCCAAAATACTCGAAATTACACGAGGGAGGGGGCTCTCCGTGGCCACCAGCATCTCTGGCCATGGGCTGCCTCCTTTGCCAGAGGGGGCCGGCCTGCATTGCCGAGGAGCTTGGGCAGGGGGCGCCTGGCACCCCTCCTGCTGGAGGGATCCTGCGGGCAGCTGCTTGGCCACTGAGTGAATGGAGCGCTGGACTGGGTGGTCTGACCCAGCAGGGCTTTCCCTGCCCTGTGAAGGGAGCGATGGGCTTCCTGAAGCGCCGAAGGATGCAGGACGGCAGGCCTCGCTGCTTCTCTGTGCTTCAGGGGCCCGGCATGGGTAGCCTCTTGCGGCAAGCTCTGCCGCCGGTTAGCAGGGAGTCCCACCCCGCTCAGTGCGGGAGCTGCGCTTCAAGCAAGGGCGGCCCAGAGACGAGCCGCTTCGGAAGGCCGTGCGCAGCCTCTCCAGAAAGGGCCCGCATGCGGCATCCCGCCACTCTGGCACTCCGGCAGGGACTGCCGGAAGCACGCCTTCCCACTCGGTGGGATCTCATCTCGCCCGGGTTTTGGTCCCCTGCTGCCTATAATGGCAGCAAGAGTTACTTACTGTAATTAGATTTTAGGAGGTGAAGTGAATTTAGGGCAGCTGCCCGTGAGTGATTGCGAAGCTTAATGACAAGCTCCTTCTGTGCTGCGTGGAATGCGCTCCCCTTTTGTTAAGCGGTGGAACGAACATAATGTGGCGCTTTTGCATGCAGTGTGACGATCCACTTGGAGTCGGTTTAATCTACCTGTGGTCTCTTCAGGGCACCGCAGAGAAGCAACGATGACAAACAGAATGCTAGAGAATTTCGGTGCGGTGGGGAGAGAGGTAACCAAGTCATAGCAACAGTCAATGGTTGTATGCACTATTGATGCACATGTTTGCATGGCTAGGTGGACCCCACATCTCTGGGCAATCAGAATTCCGGGGGTGCAGTGTCCCTCATGCTTGGCTTCCCTTGGGAGGGGGACACTGGGGGCTTATTGGTGTCCTGCAACATTTCTGCCCGCTTATAGGAAGTCTACAGGTAGAGACAGGTACTCGGGCAGCTTGGTCGAGCTCGGAGGCGCCCTTGGTTGGCTGCCCTGTTCTGCAGCAGCTGTCATGCATTCCACGCTGAACAAAAGCTCTTTACATTAGACCACTCCAAAAGTTGAGAGAAGCGTCTTTTAACTACCCTCGCTAGTTCTATCAGTAGCAACTCCGAAGGCCAAGGATTTAAAGAGAATTCTCTTCCAAGAATGAGAACCTTGCTTTAGCACACACTTAAAAAAGGGTCATGTGGTTGGCGCAACCTTCCACTGAGTGGTTTTTCAGCTTTTGGGCAGTTTCCCTCTTATTCTAAAATGTTGAAACGCCTGTGCTAAGGTACTGGCAGTAAGAGCTTTAAGCTAGAACAGGCTGGGGGGGGGGGGCTGGGGGGGTGTTTTGGCATCACTCTGGTGGCCTTCTGCTGTATCCATCCACGGGGTGAAGCCCTAAATAGCTTCTCTGACATGGAACCTGGCATCTGTGCAAATTTAGAAACGGTTGCTAGACTTTTAACAAGGAGGTCAGGTCGCCTACATGCCTTCTGCTCAGCCTGTTGTCCAGATGGGCTCCCTCCTTAGCGTTCTTCGTCTTTAAACTAGGCCTGGCTTATGGACTGCTCCCGGACAGCCTTCAGCTACTCCACCGGCCCCGGGAGGAAGTCAAAGGCCGGCCGAGCCAAGCTGACCATCAGTCGAGCTGCGCCCTGAGGTGAAACGGCCTGCGTAAGCTCCACCATGTAGCGTTCAGGCATAGGATATTCGGCTTGCCTGACCCCCTGCGTGGAAGAGCAACTACAGGGAGGGGCGATTTCCCCCCACAGCCTCCCATGCTTATATTTGGGCTTGTTTTCAAAATTTCCAGGCTCTGCAAATTCTGCATTGCAGTTACAGTCTGTGGTTAAAATGGAGTCTCTCGCAGTTTTAGAGCGCTGAGATGTGTTTGTCCTTTCCCTCCCCTCCAAATCTTCTTAGTGTGAATGGCTGCATTATCATTCCTTCCAACGAGTATTTAATAGATTTCTTGGTCCTTCTGTTTTCTAAGCTAAAGGCACGTCTTTCAATGGGGTGGAGCAGGAAAGGAATCAGCTAGAGGGTTTAAACCTGTTAAGGTTTTCATCTCTTTGTTAAATATGTAGGATGTTTTTTCCTAACAGAGGCATACAGAATGCAGACTCATTACAGCTTTTAATGGGAACATTTTGAAGATGCTGCTCGGTTATTGAGAGTACATGAACTGAAGGAGCGGTCTTAAGTGAGCAAGCACATCCATAAAGAGGATAATCCATATCCCCCCAGTTGGGGGCTGGGAAGAAACTAAGTGTAGCCCCCTGCTGGTGGGGCTGAGTGAAAGGTGGGCCCACAGAGCCGGCCACTGCATGCACAAAATATGGGCTGGAAGAAGGCCAGGCCAGGGTCTTTGGATGTTCTTACGTTCTCGCCAGTGCTGGTGACGCAAGGCCGCATCTCTCCCCATCCTCTGAGCCAGGTAAGCCAGTGGAGGGGCTGGAGTCCAATAAACAGAAGGTGAATTCAGACAAGGCCCGTCTCTGCGGGTTTCTGTACTCGGAGAAGTAGGGTGATCACTTGCTTCCCATCAAAAAGAGGACCCAGCAGGCTCTGCTCTTCTGAAAGCCCCCTTCAGCATTAAGAGAAGTATCGCTTCCAAATCAGGAGAAGAAGCAGTTCCTCTATGCTCCTCACTAGTCAGGCCTCACCTGGAGTCCTGGGTCCAGTTCTGGGCACCAAGATTTAAGAAGGATGCAGGGAAATTAGAAAGGGTCCAGCGGAGGGCAACAAAAATGATCGAGGGTTTGAGACTAGGAGAACTGGGCATGTTCAGTTCTGAGAAGAGAAGACCGAGGGGGGAACATGATATCCTTCTATAAGTCCCTCAAAGGGTGCCAGAAAGGAAGGTCGAGATCTCCTCTTGCTGATGCCAGAGTGCAGGACATGGAGTAATCAAGTCAAGCTGCAACGACCAAGATCCAGGCTGGACATCAGGAAGATGTCCCTCCCTGTCAGAGCAATACGGCAGTGGGACCAGCTGCCTGGAGAGGTGGGGGGCTCTCCCGCACTGGAGACATTCAAGGGGAAACTGGGCAGCCACCCCAGTGGGATGGTGTGACTTGGTGTCCTGCAACAGCAGGGGTGGGACTAGATGGCCCTCATGGCCCCTTCCAGCTCTACTATTCTACGATTCTAAGTAGGGGCAATGCACTTGATCACAGCAGGAGGTGAGGCCAAACCTCCCTCTTTCCTCACATGTTTCGCTTTCCTCGAAAAAAAAGCAGGCACTTATTTCTTGTTGCAAAGATCTTATAAGCAGGGAAGAGAGGAGCAGGCCCCTTGTGGCCCATTGCTCAGGCTCAGTCCAACGGAGAAGACGGGCTGACCATCACTTTGCCGCGAGGCGCGGAGAACAGCTTCACCAGCAGGCTCAGCAGCCTCAGAGTGTGCACACGCGCACGCACTCGGCTTGATCCTGAGCAGATGCTTTTTGAAGCAAACGGCATTAGCAGCTGCTTCCTTACTATTATAAGCTTGACGGCTGCAGACGCTGTACGCGCAATTTCTTGCATGTTACTTATACTGCGGGAAAGGAAAATCAACAGGTCAAGTCTCTTGCTCAGCTAAGCAAATGTCAATTGAAACTATTAGCTGCTGAGCGGAGCATCCACCAGAGAGATGCTGAGTAGAATTCTAACTTCTTGCTGCCAAACCTGTAGACGCCGCATGCATTCAAGGGCCCTTTCCTCTAAATCTCAGCCAGCGACTGCACAGGGAAGCTGAGTTCTCCCTTTGCCCTTCAACCCGATTAGGTAAGTCCACTGTCACCCCTTCGTGGGCTATCAGTCTAAAAACTTCCCCTGCAGAGTGGACATCTCACCGCTTGCGCCAACAAGCTGAGAGGCGGAGCAGCTGCTTTGCATTCGGTTGGTCCAGGACCAGTTCCTGGCATCTCCAGGGAGGGCTAGGAAACATAGAAACAGAACCAGAGCGAGTCAGAAGGGGTCTCCCGGGCCATCTAGCCTGACCCCCGGCTCCAGCCGGCTCCGCTCATGACAAGCCCACCACGTGCATGCCCAGCCTATCTTTGAACACCCTCCCCGATGGGGACTCAACCGCCTCCCGTGGAAGCCCCTTCCACAGGAGAGGCCCCCAGTGGGGTGGCCAGTCAGTGCTGAAGAGGAGGGGACCCAGAAGAAGGCAGCTCTGACGTTCTTGGAGAAGGGAGCAGCCACCCTGTTGGTGTTTCTTCAGCACATCAAACTCCCCTCCATCCTCGGGGACGAACGAGCCCCAGCATGGTCTACTCTTCAGACAAGTTTTCCGCAAAGTCACTTGGAACAGAGCTTAGACTGATGCTCCAGCCGCACCAATTCCTGGGCGGGAGGGTCCGGTTGCTGTGGTAGCATTTTGGTCGCGCACTGGCTGGGCTTCCTCTGAAGATGCTTGGAAGCTTCTCTTACGAGGCCACGCAGCTGCTAGAGCAACGTTCCCTGACGTGGTCTATGGACTACGACTCCCACCATTCCCAGCCAGCCATGGTCCAACTGCTTTGCTTTGCTGACCTCACACCCATTGTGGGAGTTCTCCAGGCTGCCTTCCAAAGGACTGCTGCTGGGACCACCGTTCCAGGGAGAGCACTTGCCCCCAGCCCCACCTCCCTGGCCTTGGGGGCCATCTTCTCTTTGTGCCCCCCCCGAGGTGGGCCAATGCCGGTGCCTCTCCTCTTCTCGAATGCCCGGCCCTCACTGATGCTCTTTCCCGGTCATCTCAATCTCTGGTGTCGTGCTGTTTTCCCAGGCATTTCTCTAAAACGTGTTGTGATAAAGGGCGCTAAACAGATAAAGACCTCTCCTCTCCAGTTCACTTCTGCTGGGCACACAGGTCCGTTTTGGCATGGCCCCCTCCTGCTTGATCCAGTCTTTGCATTTGTCGAGCCGATTTGTAAAAGTGTGTTTGTGCGTGAGTCACCGGAGCTGCCATTTCTGAGGTTTTCACCTCCCGTGGGGGTGTGTCAAAATGTTCCATTGTGGGTAAATATTTTTAATTCCAGGGAAAATAATGACATAAGTTGCAAGGACTTATTTCCTGTTTAATTGCATAAAGCAATTTAGTCACGCTGAACAAATTAATGGTTCCATCACCCAACCTGCAGCAGCTCTCTCACTGTTTTGGGAATTCGCCAGCGTAAGGTGGGAAGCGCCAGCTGTGACTAAGGGCCGCGCTGAAGCTGGCAAGAGGCAGCCTTGCCCAGCCTGAGCCCTCCAGATGTGGGGGGGGGGGCACAGATCCCCTCATGGCAGCTTCCATGGCCAGCATCTCGTGCACCAGTCCAGGGCTGGAGTGGTTTCGGGAGCACCGGGAGCAGCCCAGCAGTGAGTTCAAGGAAGAATTATCCCAGCACAGACTGGGAGCTACTGGAAGGGATTTCTGGTCAGGGCAAGAGGGCCTTTCTGGAGGATCCTTGCTTTGGGGGCTGTACCTGGCTGTTAAAGAGTTTGTGTTGCCTTCTCCTGGAGGCTGTGCTGGTCCCTGCTCCTCAAGGTCTCCTCATTCCCTGGAGGAGTCCAAGGTGGATCTCCCAGGGTTCTGGAATTTGTATGGATAGGACATGGGATCTAAGGCAGTGAGCAGGGGCTGGGATCCTCCTGACTCTGAGGAGGGAGCAGAGAGACCCTGAGCAGCGTTCCCATCAGTCTTCTCTTCCCCAGAGAAGAAGCTGGTGGCTGCGGGAAAGGCACATCTGGATTCTGAAAAACCATGTGTTGCTCCTGCCAAGGAGGGTCTCCCAGGGGGACATCCCTGACTTGGATGCAAAATACGGTCAGCTGGGCTTCCTCTTGGCAGGGCTGCTGTCCATGGTCCTGAAGGTCTTCCTGTCCTCCTGAGTTGTTGACCTGTCGCCCGCTCCATGTCTCCTTGCTTGGCCAGTTGCCTGGTCCTGATGGATCCAGACTTTATGCCGAGTTCCTCGAAGGTAAAAGGGGATGTTAATGTCCTACCACACAGGGATCATTTGTGGCGAAGGCGTTTGCCTATAAAGTCAGTGTTGCTCAGTAGGGGAATCTTTCCTGTTTCATGCCACACCTTCGTGAAGCCCATCAATTTCAGCTGAGGTTTGGCACTCCCTTCTCCTTGAATGTAAACACAGAAAAAGTGTATAATTTTTGTCATCCTATTTAACAGAATGTTATTTGAGAAAGAAACCTTGCTGTGTCTCAACTTTCTTCAAATTCTACTTGAATTTCAATTAGTGGAAATTAATTAAATCTAATTTCATCTACTTGAGTGAAATGCAATATCTTTGAATATAATAGTTTGTCCAAGGAGACACAGGGCCATTTAATTAAAAAATGCTAAAAAGGAAGGGAGTTTCAAAGAGTGATGTGAACGGATACACAGTTTCATTACACTGATTGGGAATGGAGGTCTGGAAGCCACGAAACATCTGCCTCGGAAGCTGGCCTGCAGGACTCGTTTGGAAACTTTCTTCAAGTCGCCGCCAGGCTCAGCTCCCACGACTGATGTGACACACATTCCCAGATCAGTGGTGGGCAATGTCAGAGGCCAGTCCGCCCCACATTCCCCCCCCCCCCCCCGAGCACCTCTGGGCAAGGGACTTCCAACTGCAGGTGTTCTCGTGTTGAACCGGCCGGCTAGGATGGCTTTGTGATACCGTCGCAAAAGTCATGAGCGAAAGGCACCAGCAAAGTGAGATGACCAGCTATTAAGGATGTCTGGTTTGGTTATTTATTTATTTATTTGGAGCACTTATATGCCGCCCCATTCGCAAAAGCCTTGGGGCAGCTTCCAATACAAATAAATAGCTATATGAATACATAAAAATCGGAGACATCCCGGCATAAATATAAAATCAATCAATAAATTCAACAATTAAAATAACGTTTAAATAAACATTTGGTTGATTCCAAATGGAATCCTTCTCCTCCTTCCCAACTCTGGGTGGTTCCTGCAGCTTGCAGGCCAGACAGTGGGAATGTCAGATGCGACTCGACTCTTCCGCTCTTTTGATCAGACGCCAGGCTGAGCGGCTGAGGACGTCCACCACCATGCAGCTCCACCCATTCAACACGGTTCCGGTTCTCACCATGATCTGGTTCTCACCAACCTCTTGGCTTTCCACTGGGCCTTGTCATTTCAGCTCAACAGGTTGAGGAGGTTGACCCAACCTCCTCCTCCAGTTCGGATTCAGATTCTGAGATAATGACCTTGGAAGGCTGTATTTCGGAGGAGTGGCTCTACTTGCTAAAGATAGCCCTGGTGGGAGTGAACGAAACAGGGCAGTCAGAAGGTAGCTTGGGATCCACTCGCAAAGTTCATGGGGCTGGCAAGTGGTCTGGGCCCTGAATGTAACAGCAGCAACCTCAGAAGCCACTTCGGGTGCAGTCAGCCTCTGTCCCTGGCCCTGTCCAGAGACCTCCCGTAGCTGTGCTCTTGCTCACACCCTCCCTGCCTTGGCTGAGTTGACGCTGGCCAGCCGGCCCGCCCAGTCAGACAGCCAAGCCGTAACTCTTCTGTAACTCTTCTGAATGGCTTGGAGAGGGTAACTGTTGGCCAGGCATGCATGCAAGCGCTGGAGTGGCGTGGCTCCCGCCCTTTTAAGGACCATTTGCTGCAAGGGAAAGCAACCATGGACAAGACTGTAGGAGCCAATTTCTGGGTTTGTTGTCCCTCAATGGAGTAAGTTGTTCTCAAGGCGGAGATATTTATTGCTTCTTCCTCTTCCTCTCCTTTGTTGTCTTCGTCTTCTTCCTCTCCTCCTCCTCCTCCTCTCTATACTGCCCCAAACCCAAAGCTACCTGGGAGGGTCAGAACAATTTATTGGGTACAACAATATGCTTTCAGGTTCATTCTTGAAGGAGGGTACAATTGGCACAAACACCCGCGGTAGGTCACCCGTGCCCGGCAACACAGCACACGCCCTGCAGCCAGTTTTGGGATGACTTCCGGGCAAGTCCCCAGCACATCAGTAAAGGCTCGATCGAGGCCGGGGCGCAGCTGCTCTTCCAGGCGGCAGGATGGGCTCCTTCCAGAGAAGGCCTTGGCGCCGGCATTCCAGTGATGGGTGGGCTGAAGGCAAAACCGGCAGGGCCAAGCTCCCGAAATTACTGGTCCATTCTGGCCGAAAGCTCTTACCGCAGTGGCGAAAGCTGAGGGGAGCCTTTTCAGACTCTCAGGAGGGAGGGGACGCTCTGCACGAAGGCAGGAAACCACCGAAAGATCTGTGCTCGGGGAGGGGAGGGCAAAGGAAAAAGGCCCTCGGGCTCCTCGGAGGACACGCTGTCCCTCTGCCCAGAGGTCCCTCACCCTTGGGGCAGACCATCTCCGCCCCCTCGCCCCCAGGTCTCTTGCGCTTTTTCGGCAGCATGCGTGGCACGGAGCGAGGAATTCCAAGCACGTGAGCACCGGTCCCCCCACGGCAGAGCCAAGGCTGCTTTCCCCCTGCAATTCATCGCCATGAACGGGGAGCCCCTCGCAAACAAATGGGTGGAACTGCAAGCTCTTCCTGCGCTGCCGGGGCTGTAGAGCCAGTAGGTGGCGCTCTCCTCCCACGTTTCCGCGGGAATCGCACCCCCCCCCCCACTCCGGGCAGTGCTGCCCCCAGTGGCTTGCTGTTTTCCATCTCGTTTCATGCGGCTGACCGGCAGCGGCTGAATCGTGGTGCAGTCTGGGCTCCGGGGCGAGTGGAGGGCCCAGGGCCAGGCCTCGTGAGGGGCTGCGTTCTGCAGGGACGGTTCTCTGCAGGAGAGCCCCCCCGCCCCCACACGCAGCATCCCCTGCCCCGTGGAAAGTGGGAGTGGACCTCCGTCGGAGACGGCCGAGCTCCCTGCAGATTGCACCGAAGCAGCGGCCGATTTTCAGGCACCCATCCGATTTATTTTTGAAAGCAAATGTTGGCCCCTAAGGAAGCGAGCGGTGTGGGATTGCCGAAATGCCTCGCACGTGGCCGTGGACATGGGGGTGCGCGGAAGGAAGACAGCAGAGAGCCCTCAGAAAGAAAGGCACTGTAGTTCTGCCTGCAGCGACTCTTGAATTCAGGCCCTGAGAGAAGGGATGTGAGGGAGACTGGCAAGGAGGCAGCCCAAGTGTGAACTGGCCAGAGCTGCTCCGAGACGATGCCCAGTCTCTGCCCAGGCACAGTGGCTCGTCCTGAGCCGCCCGGGGGCACCGCTCCTGCTCTTTCAGCCCACGTGGGCCTCCTCCACAGGGCGCCAGGGGCCGGGCCTGATGCATCCATGGGCTCGTCCCGCTTTCCTCTCGGAGCAACCTGGCTCGATGGCTGGGCTGAGCAGTTGCCTTGCTCTTCCCAGAGCCAACCTGCCTGGAAGGCCCGGCTTGGACAGACTTGGGCAGACAGCAGGCCCGGCTTCAGCGCCAGCATGGTTCACGGGGTCTCCTGGGGCACCCCTTCCTCAGGACAGCCTCCCACCCTCTGCTTGCTCTGGCTAAGCAGAGGGCCAGTGAGTGAGGCGTCCTGGGTGATCACCATCCGCAGGGTGAACTTTCGGGACCCCTGCCTGGCTGGCAGGGGTTGGCTTTGGCCAGGTGCTCCTCAGAGCTGGGCACTTGAGTCAGGGGGCTCGGAGGGATCCAGAGGATGGGAGGGTCCGCAGAAAGCCTGGCAGCTCCTCTCCGGCTGCAGCACCACGGCAGGCGAGCAGGGCTGGGGAGACTCTCTGCGGCCCCTGCTGGAGCTGCCCCCTTCCAGCCCCCACGTCTCCACCTGAGGCAGGGGATCCCCCAGCCCTCCTCCAAAGGGTGAATCCTTCATGGGGAGACCAAATTCCACGGGCATCAGCCACTGCTGCTGGGCTTCTGCTCATTCTCTTGTGCTGCTGTGACCCCCATTCGGAGCAGAACGGGGGGCAAACAGCCCTGGAAAGGAGCCCAGGCCCTTGCTCCTGGGATACAGAAGCTCTGACGAGCTCTGGGAATTCTGCTGACCTGCCTGGTCCTGTGAACGAACCAGAGCCCATTTCCAGCGTTGTCTGGGGAGCCACCAGCACCTTCCCTCTGGATGCGGCCCCCTGCTTGCAGAATTGCACAAAGCATCCCTCCAGCCACTCTGCAGGGGAGGGTTGGGGACCGAGGGCCAGATGCCCAAGTGAGGGCACCCACGTGGCTCTCGAAGTCCCGCACCTTCTGGTGTCCAAAGCAAGGCGTTCTGGGGACAGTGGCTGCGCATTCTGCCGGTCTGGCAGAATTCCAGGAGGTTGGCGGCCCTGCAGTGGGTAGACTCAGATCCAATTTCCACTCCTTGTCTTTTCAGCAAGAGCCACTTTTCAGCCTAAGCCCCACTGCTGGAACTGCGGAGGGAGCTGCATTTCCAATTTTATACCTCATTTCACCTGGATTCCCCTTTTCAGGGCAACTGTCTCCTCTTTGGTTGCGTATGTGTAAACCACAGTTATCTCTATAAAATTCTGCTTGTGTTACAACCCGGGGGAGGCACTCGTATCCGCATCACGACTTCTTGGAGTGCATATTTCACTCTTGATGAATTAGAGCGCTGTTGGGCTGGGAGGGACCACCGAGGCCACGGGGTCCGTACTGGGGTCGCGAGATGCCGCCGCTTTTACAGAAGGAGACCGACCCCCACCGGACTTCAAACTTTCTGGCTCTTGCTAGTTCTTCCTCTTGGGCAGATTCATGCTGCGGCTCTTCCCTGGAGTGATTGGGATGACCGTTGGGTGGGGGAGAAGAGGAGGAGACCCCCCCCTGCCCCAGTGATTGCTGCTGGTGTGCTGTTGTGACTATTAATAGTCATGAAGCATTCCAGCTTTTACCTTTGTAATCTGCCCAGAGGACGCGAGGGATTGCTGATGTGTTGGGCCAGCCTTGCCCCAGCTGACACCCTCCAGCTGCTTGGGACTTCCAGTCCTGCCAGGCTTAGGTAGGCATGTCTAGTGGTCAGAGATGCTCGGAGAGGTAGTCCAAAACATCTGGAGGGGATCGGGCTGGGGAAGGTGCTAGGAAACGCCAGAGGCCGAGCTGGCGCTGCGTTGCATTTTCCCAGCTTTTCTTTGTCTGCCTGGTGGTGAGAATCAGGTCAGGCCAGAGAGGTGCTTTCCTGACCTGGCTGGGTTGCAAACCTAGAGGGTGTTTTGGATGCTCAGAGGGTGCCGGCCTTCCTCGGGAGTCGCCCGGAGGCAGCAGCAGCAGCAGCAGCAATTCTCAGCATGCAGACCGATCAGGCTCTGGTAGACCTGGGGGCCTCCCTGTGGGGCAAGAGCTGGTCCTGCATCCTTCTGTCTCCAAAGGACGGGCGCCGGTCCTGAGCCACCTTGGCCAGTTGGTCCTTCGATGCTTGTGATCACAGAAATGCTGCTGACCAGCTCCAGGTCAGCTCTGGACTATCTCATGCCACTGACACAACGAAAGGCACCGTCTGATGCTTCTTTGGACAAAAGGTCCGACAGCTCCTTGCATTTCCATCCAGCTTGGAGCTGGGAAGCAGTTTTGCCCATCCTGATATCACCCCACTCTGCTTCAGGGGATGGTCCCGAGTCCGAGTGTTATGGGAGAGGGAATAAAATGCCTCCCTTTCCATTTTCTTCGCAGCAGGCACAGTCGAAAGCACCGCCATCATGTCTCCCCCTTTCACCGTTTTTCCTGAGCTGAACGGTCCCAGTGGTAGCAGCTGCCCCTCCAGCCCCCGGATCGTGTCCGTTGCTCTTCTCCACAGTTCTTCCAACTCGATAATATCCTTTTCCAGGAAGAGATCAGAACTCTGCACAATATTCTAAGTGTGGTCACACCAAAGATGTATGCAGATGCAGACTGGAGTCTTGTGTTCACTTCTGGGCCCTTTGTTACAAGAGGGATATAGCCAGGTTGGAGTCCGTGCACCGCAGGGCCACAAGGCTGGTGGCCGGTTTGCAGGGGAAGCCGTATGAGGCAAGACCGAGGGAACTGGGTCTCTTCAGCCTGGAGAAGAGGCAACTCAGAGGGGATCTGTTGGCGACATACAGGTACGTGAGGGGGTGATGCGGTGGTCAAGAGGGCGAACGCCACCCTTGGTTGCATAGCCAGAAGTGTGGCTTCTGGATCGAGAGAGGTGTTACTACCACTCTACATGACTCTGGTGCACCCACAACTGGAGTATTGTGCTCAGTTTTGGGCCCCTCATTACAGAAAGGATGTAGCCAGGTTGGAGTCAGTGCAGCGCAGGGCCATGAGGTTGGTGGCCGGTTTGCAGGGGAGGCCGTATGAGGCGAGACTGAGGGAACTGGGTCTCTTCAGCCTGGGGAAGAGGAGACTCAGGGGGGATCTGTTGGCGACATGCAGGTATGTGAGGGGGTGTCACACGGAGTTGGGCAGAGACCTGTTCTCCCCTGCAGAGGAAGGCAGGACGCACTTCAACAGAGCCAAGCTCAGGGAACCCAGGTTCCATTTGGATGCCAGGAAGCACTTCCTGACAGTCAGGACCCTGAGGGTGTGCAATGGGCTTCCATGGAGATGGTTGAGGCCCCATCGGTGAGGGTGTTTAAGGACAGGCTGGACATGCACATGGTGGGCATGTCGTGAGCGGAGCCAGCTGGTGCCGGAGGTCAGACTAGATGGCCCGGAAGGCCCCTTCTGACTCGCTCTGTTTCCATGTTTCCGTGTAACAAGGGGAGGGCAGTCTTGGTGGTTCTATTTTCAAGTCGTCTCCTCATTACGCCCAGCACAGATTCTGCTTTCTCCCCATGGCGGCCACGCACTGGGCTGGCATTTCCTTCAAGCGGCCCAAAATTCCTTCCTTGCTCTGCCACTGCCAGCTCAGATCCCAACGGTACACACCTGATGATGGGATATTTCTTTTCCTTAACATCTATCACTTTTCACTTGTTACTTGCCTGGCCAGGAATGGTGGGAAGTGTAGTCCAACGGATCTGCTCCAGAAAGCCACAGAAAATGAACAGGCTTGTTTTCAACATAGGTCATCACTGATTAAAATGGAGCTGTTCGTGTTAAAACTGCCCCTGCAGTTAATCAACTAAATGTGAGTTGATTAATCTACCAACTAAACCAATTCATAGAGTCGGTATTTTGAAAGGACAGTCTTTGGGAAATCCACCTTCCTGAAAATGCTGAGTCCAAGGTTCAGTGTAGCTGAAAGGCAGATTTTTCTTTTTCCCACCTTTGAATGACAGAAAAGTTTCATTCATTACGTTTTAGAAATCCGAGTTCTTTTCCATGGAGACAGCAGGAAATAGATCACTTTTGTGCCAAACGGCTCATTTTAATTTTAAAGAAATGAGCCTTGAATTGCTGAAAATGATATTTTTTTGTGACTGTGCCGGAGAAGCTGTGAGAGATAGCCGCTACGATGTAAATGCAGCTTCCCCACCTTCGGCTGCCTCGGAGGTGCAGGAAACTTACCTTGTGGGGTATAAATATTTGGACGGACAAAGGCACAGCTAGAAGAAAGAGGGGGCTGGCCTCTTTCTTTCTGAAGACCACGGCACGGGCCCCACTGAAATGAACGGGACTTGTATCACTGGTTGGGCTCCAAACTAGTTCAGTCAGAACGAGGCCAGAATAAATGCGTTTGTTGTTTCCCAGAGGCAAGCGAACGGGGCTGGAATGTATTTCAACGGGGCTTTTGTAGGAGAATTTCCGAGGGAAGTATTGGTACTGTGGAAATAGCTATGTTTCCTCCTCGTGTGTAATTGACTGCTCAGCAAGAGGCAGAATGTTTTGTTCGAGGAGAAGATGAAAGCATGAAAGGTGGGTTACTGTTTGCAAAGCAAACAAAGAAAAGATGCTTATTTTTGGCACAAAGAAACGGCTTTCTTTCGGCCTAGACCGAAATGCATGTGTATCTTTGAAAAAGTCATGCTAATGTAAGAAACGGAGTGTCCCTGTGGATGTACAAGGGGTTGCAAAGAGCCAGTGCAATGATTGTAACCTGCAAATTGCGGGCCGGGCTCCGAAGATGCTACTTATCTGATCATTTAAACGGCATGTCCTTTCAGTGGTGGAATAATATTACACATGCGGTTCACGGGTGGGAGATGTGTGGAGGGCCAGAGTGAGACATCAGAGGCCTGCACGCCCATTATCGGTGCAGAACTGCATGTCTGAAAATAATAATTATTATTATTATTTCCAGCTTCCATTTGTATTGCAGCTTCTGTCGGTAGAAAATAGAGCTAAACAGAGCAAAAAATCACAGTGATGACATTGCACAATACCTTCTATCTGTGGTTTCTATACACATTTAAATGTATTCATTCTATTTGTATCCTGCCTCTCCCTTTAGGTATCGCAAGAGGAGGACAAGGGTTGTGGCCCACGTCCATTTTATCCTCACAACAACCCTGTGAGGTGGATTAGGCTGGGAAGGTGAAGTGAATGGGACTCCCCAGTCCTTGCCCAGGGGTCTAATTCAGGCTTCCCCAGTCTGCGTCTCTCACCACTACACCCCACTGCAGTGCGCTAACTATACTGCTCTAACCACTACACCACACTGCATGACATTGGCTCTTTGCTCTTTGGGATCAGAGGATTTGCCATATAATGAAGGAGCTTCCGAGCAAGTCATTCTGGCGTTCACAGGGTGGACCGCCGACGCCACATGTCTGGCGCTGCTTGTGAGGAGTTGTGCCGCCCGGGCTGCCTGCCACCTCTGGGCCATGCTGGGCCGTGCCAGGATTAAGAAGTCCTGGCCGTGTCCCGGTGGTGCCAGGGGACACCCTCATCTGGAAGGACCACCAGCTTCTGCAGATGCCTGCCCGGCCCCTAAGATCAGGTGAGGGAGCCCTCCTCTGAGGTGGCGAAGAGGATGGCAAATGGAAGCGGGGCCTTCTTCGTGGCAGCCCCCATTTACGGAGCGGCCTTCTGAAAGTACCACACCCGGCACCATCTCTATGGTCTTTTTGGCACCAGGCAAAAACAGTCCTCTTCTCCAGACATTTTAATAATTGATTTTATACTTGGAGATTCTTGTTTTTAACTTTGATCTATTTGAACTTATATCTGACCTTGGCGGTGTGTTTCTGTGTTCTGTTGTATGCTGTTTTTACTATTGTTGTTTTATGTAATATTGTATCCACTCAGAGAGTCTTTGGCTAGTATAGCCGAAAATAATTTGAATCAATCAATCAGTCATCCAAGATTAGCCTTGAGAGGCGGGGGCACAGAAGACGAAAGGACAAAATGCCTCCCCTGTTTTCTCGGTTTTCCTTTCGTCGGACCTGCCCTGCCTGTGGGCCGGCAGTCAAGAGGAATGGCTGCAGGTCCCATGACCTTGCCGAGCCACCTGGGGAAAGGCAGTGAGGGGGAACATTGTACCTGGATGCCCCCACCTCTCGGCAGCACAGAGCCCGACTCCTCCGGCTGGTGCGTTCCCTGCCCATGGGCAGACTTCCCTGCCCCGAGCACCCAGCAACTTCCCACCCATCAGCCCCTCCCACCCCTGCCCAGAACCCTGATGGGTCAGTCAGGGAAATCCCGTCTCCATCCACAGGGCAGAGCGGCTGGAAGAGATGACGCGTCATCAGGGGCTCCACCGTGACCGTTTTCGTGATGAAGATGATGAGGATTCATTTTACTTCCCCACTGCTCAATTGCAAAAGTTCTCTGGGCAGCGGACAACAGCTAATAAAACACAATAGGAAATATACACGACAGTAAAAGCTGAGTAACTTTTCACTAGAGATTTAAGAGCAGGTCTTAATGGCTCGGGCAGCTAAGGTAAGATCTTGGTGCCATCGCTGTTCAGGTGGCCGAGCATCCTCCAGCCCCGCTGGCTACGTGAGGTTGCTGGCGGCCTCAGCACGGACAGCCGCCTTAAGCTGGCGCTTGGGTTGGTGCTGGCGGCTTCTCTGGGGATCCTCCCACAGCTTGGGGTGCACAGAGAAGACCTAGCTCCCCGTCGCCACCAAGCGACCCTCCCTCAGCAGGCCCTGCATCTTGAGCGTGGCGTCCCAGTAGGTTGGTCCCGAGCCGTGCGGGGCTTTGGATGGGTTAAGACCGGCACCGTGAGTTGGGCTCAGAAGCACAGAGGCAGCGCTCCCAGGCGGGCCAGAACTAGAGGACCGTGTTCAAACCTGCTCCCCGCTATCAGCTCAGCGGCTCCCTGTGGCACAAGCGGCCAGGGCGGCCCCACGCAGAAAGCGTTGCAGTAGTCTAAGCTTACAGATCGCCGGAGCGTGGGTTACTCCAGCCAGGCCGTCCCTGTCCAGAGAGGGCGCAGCAGGGCCACCGGGCGCAGCTGGTGGAAGGTGTTCCGTGCCACTTGGCCTCCTGGGCCTCCGGGGCCAAAGACGGCTGAAGGAGGGCCCCTGGCTGCCTGGGTTGCTTCACCGGGTGGGCACCTGGGGGAAGGCCTCAGATGGTGTCCAGGTAAGTAAGCAGGGGAAGAGATGTTCCCTCCGGTCCAAGACTGGTGCCGTCCCCGAGGAGGGCCAGGTGTCCTGCTTGACAGAGGACGCTCCTCTGCTTGAAGGGCTCTCTAGGCCAAGTGCAGTTTAAGGAGGCGTGCGTGAACGGAGAGCGGCAGCCACCACTGAGCCGTGCCCATCGGCCCGTAGGGCGTGGAGGGGCCCGGCATCCAGCCACCGGCAGGACAGGAAGGCGCGTCAGCGGGCGCTCACTTCTTTTGCCCTCAGAAGGCGTTCCCAAAGCCCCGTGGAACGCCCGTCCGATGCAGAGGGCAGTCCTCTAAACCGAGCCCCGGGCCACCCCCTGTGCCGGCCTTTTCTTCACTGCCTGGCAGTGTGCAGGGTCCCATCCGGACCGCGATCACTGCACGTGCCGGAGGTGAGACTGCGTTTTCCTTAAAATTTCCCCTGCTCATGCAGAGACTAAGGAAGCGTCGGCCCCATTTCTGCCAGGTATGGATTTAAGAACAGCGACAGCTCCAGATCTGAAGGGGGGGGGGGAGGTCAGCAAATTGCCCTCTAATGGGCCCTTCCCTGCAGGAGAGGCCTCTGGCTGGTGGTGGCTATAGCCTGCCATTTTAAATTTCCCACAATATTGCTGGCATTGAGGAGTTCCAGGGCATTGTGGGAAATTCAGCATTTAACCCTGACAATCCTCGGGAAGTGGCCTGCTCAATGGGGCTCGATGGGGCCGGCTGCCAGTGTGTGTCTGTGGGGAGCCCAGCGGGGGGCTGAGGGCAGGGGGGGTTGTTTCACTGACCTGGGGGGGGCGTGTTGGTGGGGGTACACACCAGGGCCTCCAGATGCATCAGTTAATTCTTTCCTATCTGGCTTCTTAACTGCATGTTGGCTTAATTGCATAATCTCATAATTTTCATCTCTGGCTAATTAATTGCAGCTATACTGGCATGCACTTCCCGTTAAGGCTTTGTCAATTCTCCAATTTATAGCTCAACTAGTGCCCACTATTTTTATTGTTGTTTTAAATGGAAAATCACTCCAAAGCAGAGGGTAGCGGATGCCACAGGAACAGGCCATGGGGTTTTAAAAATCATATTTTATACTGATTTTCTGTCTCACCCTAAAAGTGTAGAATAAGTAATTGTGAATTATGCACAATTCTGCATGCACAGACACATGCATTAAAATTCTGTTTCAGATCAGTGGAAAGCTGAACCAGCAGATGCAGAGACCGCAGTCTTCTGCAAAGAGGGGCACAGCCTTTCAAAACCAACTGGGCATTGTACTCCTGGTTCAGAAGTAAGCCTGCAAGTAGAACTTGTTCCCAGGGCCAATGAATTGCATCGTAGCATAATAAGGGAACCAGCAGACAAGTTCCCAGAAGCACTGGCTATTATCTTGGAGAAACCATGCAGTGGTGATGTGCCAGGTGACTGGAGGCGGGCTAATGTTGTCTTTATTGTCAAAAAGGAAAACAAAAAAGGAGGAAGGTGGGAAATGAGGATCAGTCAGCCTGAGGTCTGACCCTGATTAAATTCGGGAGTGGGTCATGAAGCAGTTGATCTGGAAACTCCTTGAAAACAATGCAGTGATCATTCGAAGCAATATGGATCTGTCAAGATCAAATCCTGCCAGACTAATCTGATCTTTTTTTTAAACTGGATAACTTCCCTGATGGACCATGGGAATGCTGTGGACATAATCTATCTTGACTTCAGCGAAGCTTTTGACAAAGTGCCCCATGATCGCCTGATTAGCAAACGAGCTAGAAGTGGGCCAGATGGAAGAGCGAGCAGGTGGATCCCAGTTGGAGACAGAATCGGGCTCCAAGAGTGCTCATCCACGGCACCTTCACAGACCAGAGAAATATAACAAGCATGTATGGATTCAGTCTTCAACATTTTTATTGCTAATTTGATTGAGGAGGGGTGGAGAGCACTTATTGGATATCGGTTGAGGCCTCATCGGTGCGGGTGCTCAAGGACAGGCTGGACGTGCACATGGTGGGCATGTCGTGAGCGGAGCCGGCTGGAGCCGGGGGTCAGACTAGATGACCAGGGAGACCCCGTCTGACTCGCTCTGGTTCTGTGTTTCTAATCTGCAGATGACACAAAATTGGGTGGGGTACTTGGCTCTAGAGTGCTACAAGTGAGAAGGATCCTAAAACGGCTGTACATCACAAGCTGAATAAGAGAGAAAAAGAAAGAGATGGATTGGCTCCAGAGAGGAAGCCGCAGTTCTGAACAGGGACACCTGAGCAGGGATGTGCTGCGTAGAACATTTGGGGGGGGGATGCCCTAAGTGGGGGGTGACTGGATGGCAGATAACAACAAGAAGAACGCGCAACGTGGCTGCGATTGCTCTTCTGGGCTGGATTATTAAAACTTTTATATACTGTCCCCTACCAAGGTGCACGTGCAAAGTGCCGGGCTGTGGATGCTGTGCCCCCCCCCCCTTCTGGGAGTCCTGGAGAGCGGCTGTGAGGCTAGGCAAGGTTTGGCTGCAGGGGCCAAGCATCTGCCAGTCCACGCAGAAGAGGAGTTCTTCACAGGCGTGTTTTATTCTGTCTTTCTCGATATGCCGGGCACCTTTCAGCCCAGAATGGGCTCCCAACGTGCCTGACAGGCAAAACATTTGAAAGCTTTAAACTGGGCGACAAGCCTTCAGACCGGGCTCCTGCAAGCCACGTCCTGCTCCGGGTCAGGGGAAACGTGGCCAAGTGCCGCAGAGCCACTGCCCCTTGGCATGTTCCTTCAGAAGCATTTACAGGGGACATCGCCAGTGCTCAGAGCACCCCTTGTGTGTCTTGTGTCCAGTGACCCTTGTCAGACCATGTGGGCCGTGAACTCAAGGCTTGGGCCCCGGAGGTGTGTGCGCACATGGATCAGGCCCGGCTTCTGAACCTGGCTGTTGCAGTGTGTCCAGGAATGTGCTTTACTGTGTGAGGCTGCAGCACAGCCAATGAACAGGCTGCAAATGCACCACCCTGCCTGACCTGCTGCCCACTCTGAGCCTCAGAACAAGTTTTCCAACCCCTACCTTGAAAACATGCCTAATGACGAAAAAAGCTGAGGAGAGTGGAGGAGGGTAGAACGCAACATCATGCTGATAACAGTTGATGTGCTACGAGGTCTTTGGTGTGCCCCTGCCAGCTCCCCTCTGCCCGTAGTTTAAACTTCCGAAGAGAGCACATCTTCTGCCTAACTCGTCCACCAGCTCTTCCGCAGAGCCAGCCCAGTTCCCCAAGCTGCCTGCTTGGCTCCTTAATGTGCCATTGCAGTCCCACAATTTGCACGCTCCTCTTACCACACAGACACGCAAAGCAGGCATTTACATGCCCACCAGCTAATTAAGCAGCCAAATGAGGGATTTTGCACATGCTGTTTAAGTAATCACATTTGGAAATTACTGTGGGGGATTAGCCTGCTCCTTTTCCCTGCCTCTGGTGCTGCAGAATCGGGGGTAATTTTGGAGCCGCGACTCAAACGCTTGGCCCTCTTCCTCCCTCCGCCTTCTCTTGCCCCAAAGCCCCCGCCCCCCCGCTGCGGCTCTCCACCTGCAAATGAGGACAGGCATCTGCGGTGATGCGCACGGCGATGGGCTCCGTCCAGCACCTCCTTCTGCAGGGGAGAGGAGCCAGCGGAGGGGCAAACGGCTCCTGGCACGCCCGGCGTCTGCCGCTCTCTGTGGGGGCATTAGAGCATCGCTGTCGTCTCCTGGGTGGCGGCGAGTGGAGGGGAGCGGAACGCATCTGTGTCACGGCAGCGAGGCCGAACGCGGTCCCCCTCCCCACTGCGCAGCTGCTGCCGGAGGGGCGCTCCCCTTGCCAGATGGCTGCTCGCTCTGCTTTGGAACGACGACGACGGGAAGCTCATCGTCCACTCGTCTCAGGACCTGCTCCTCGGAGAGGGATGAAGCAGCCGCTGGCCACCCGGTGCAAAGGCCTCTTTCGCTCCCGCCGTATCCGCCTCGGTTCCCACAGCTTTGGCGAGCTCTCTCCTTCGGTGCGCCTGGCCCAGCCTCTGCTGCGGGTTCAGTCTCTGAGAAGCAAGCCAGAAGGCAAGAACTGGGGAAAAACAGGCCGGAATGAGCGGCTGGGCGTGGATCAGCCGTGGGGTGACGTTTCATCCAGCACTCGATGGCTTCACATCTGCCCCGCCGAGGCCCTGGAGGCACCTCTGCAGTGACAGGAAGGGTCCCCCTGCCTGCAGTTCCCTCTCCCAGTTCGGACAGCCCTCCCAGTACGTTAAATCTGTGCCAGGGCTTTCCTGGTGCTGCTTGCTCCATGCACCGAGAGAGGCCGGTCGCACTGCAGGGGTGGGCTGCAGTGCTATTTGGGGGGGGGGGGGGGCAGTCACCTTTCTGACATCGCCCGGCCCCTGGGAAGGAGTTTGCCATACCTGGACCAAGAACCTGCTGCCCTTGTCTGCCCCTGCCTCCGATCCGAGTTTTCCTGCCCTGGGGCTTCCCACTGGATTGTGATAACACACCAGTTATTTCTGTAAGTTGACATTCATATCCCACCTTTTGGCATCTTGCAAGGTGTCCATGGTGGCTTACGGGGCCCTTTCTCCTCTGGCTTATCCTCACAACAACCCTGCGAGGTAGGTGAGGCTGGGAATCAGTGGCTGGCCCAAAGTGAGGCTGGTGCATGCCGCTGTTCTCTCTCACACCGAATCTGTAGCCCCACGGCCACCCCCAGCCCCACACGCAGTGTGAGCTCATAGTCCTCCACCCCCCAGGCCCTGCCCCCCAAGTCCTGGCGCAGTGCTTGTCCCATGGCTGTGCTGCAGAGGAAGGGAAGAGACAAGGCCCTGTGTCGCTGCCTCGGCTCCCCAAGCGGCTACATCTGCCGGTCTCCAGTCCTGGATGTGACCATGAAGAAGCCGACTGACCCTCTGGAAGGCATCTGGCGGAGGGTGACCAAGGCCCTGAGCCCCGTTCCCACGAGGAAAGGCTGAAGGAGCTGAGTCCCTGACCAACCCGATTTGCCCTCTCTTGCCCCAGAAGGTGCGACCCAAACGGGTTGAAATGGCGTGCAGGAGGATTTTGTCCGGACAAAGCAGGCCCCGCAGACCTGGTGCCTGGCTGTCCCACGGTGACCACGTGGGGGGACACAATCAGGATGCCCCAAACCGGGGGGCAGACTGAACCCCTGGCTAGCACCCACCCTTCGCGCTTTGGGCAC
Organism: Varanus komodoensis; assembly: GCF_004798865.1. Taxonomy (NCBI): domain Eukaryota; kingdom Metazoa; phylum Chordata; class Lepidosauria; order Squamata; family Varanidae; genus Varanus; species Varanus komodoensis. Next base: position 65,541,958 of record NW_025335761.1, read on the forward strand.
CCGAGGGGAGGGAGTGTTGCTCGCTCTCCAGGTCAGCCAGGCCAGCGGGAAGCTCCCTGGGGGAGGGGCTGCACTGGGAAGGGCGTGGGAGGGCTGTGGAGGCGTGCAAAGGAGCCCCCTAAGTAGGGCTTGGACCGGGTCGGTGCCTGGGCCCCAGGAAGCCCCCTGAGTTCCAGGGTGGGGAAAAGTAGACAGAAAAATGTACTAAGAAAAGAACGAAGGCGAAGCATCAGATCCAGGAGCCAACCTGCTGCAGGCATTCTGTTCTTCAAATGTTGGGGTTGCATCTTGTCTAGCATTACGCTAGTCAAATATTTGCCGAGGATTCGCGGCGTATTTGATGTCTGTATTGAAAGCCTGGCAGGGAGCTGGCGCTCTGCAGCGCTAAACGGCCGGGCTTCGGGGTTCTTGGGGTTGCCGAGATGATGTGTGCGGAGCACTCTGAATTTTTTAAAATGTTGGGAAACTGCTAGGAAACGTTATTTGTGTTTGAATTGCTGGCATTTGACAGCACAGGGCCCTGCAACAGCACCGTCTATGGAACAATATTTGATAGCGGAAACCTCAAAGTAGATAATATTTGAGGATGAGTTTAACACGTGGTCCTCTTTTCCGGTGATGTGGACCTCTGCACGCACTCTGCGGGCATCGGCGTAGCACCTTCTCTCAAGCCTCTTTTTGCTGAGGGAGGCTGGGTAACCCCGAGGGCAGGAGGCAGGCGGGAATGGCAGGTCCTGGGGCCTGGCTCCTGCCCCTCACGCGGCCCCTGCTATGCGTCTGCAGCCCGCGTGTCCCCCACCGGAGCCGAAACGAGACGCGTCCTGATGGCGGATCAGGGCAAGGGCTCATCTCCTGCAGCGCTCGCTTTGCGCGGGGCAAACCAGCTGCCCGGAGGATGCTCCCCACGATGGCGCAAATGCCCTGGCGCCCGCCCACCCATGTTCCCCGGCAGCTGATTCACGGAGGCACTCCGGAGGTGGAGCAAAGCCATCCGGACCGGGCGCTGCCGATTCTGGTCTTCCTGGGAGTGGTCCACCCCCCGCGAGGCCATCCGGGTGGGCGGCCATCGCTACATTCGGCCAAGGGCAGTGCCAGGCGGAGAAGGCCTCCTTTAGCAGGCCCCGGGCCTCCCACCACTCCACTTCCTGTGCGAGACTCAGTCCGGGACCGGCTCAGCCGCAGCTAAAGGGGCTTGCAAATCGCGGCAGCCCAGACAGGGCACCCCCTGCCTGCCCTGGAAGGCGCTGCTGCTGGTGCATTTTGCCCACCGGAGCGCCAGGTGAGTGCGGTGGTCGGAACGTCCATTGCCAGCCTGTCCCGGCGACGTCTCCCCGGCTGGGGCACCTGGCCAGGTGGATCCATTCCTGGGCTGGTTGCCTGCTGACCAACTGCTCCGGGTTGGCTCAGCCTAGCAGCACCCTGAGCCCACAGCCGGGGTCCCTTGACCTTGGATGCCCACTGGCAGCCAACAGCCTCTTGCTGCCTATGAGCCCGGAGCGGTAGCCAGAAACCCGCAGAAGCCGGGCTCGCCGTTGCCCTTCGTAAACGCCCTGGCATTGCTAATCGCACCTGCTCGGATCAGTCCCGCCTGCCGCGTGCACGCCCAGCACCGAGGGCCGACTTTCCCTCCAGCAAATAGCCCTCCGCAGATCACATCGCCCCCACGCGGGCGGCCTCCCTTCCCCACATTTGGTGACTCAGAGACCCACCGAAGGGTCGAGAGGGAAGGGTCAAGACGGCCACTGGTCCAGCCCCCTGCTCAGGACAGGGCTCCAGGCTAAACCGTCCCTGACAGAGGGCTGCCCAGGTGCATCTTGCATGCCTCCAGGGTGGGAGAGCCCCCCACCCCCGCAGGCCACTGGTGCCGCTGTCACGCTGCTCCAGCAGTCAAGAGGTTCTTCTTGATCCCTAGCCAGAATCCGGCTTCCTGGAACTTGAGCCCGTTATTCTGTGTCCTGCAGGGAATCTGGCCCTCTGCATGGCAGCCTTCCAAGCCCTTGAGAAGTGCCATCTTGCCTCATCTCAGTCTTCTCTTCTCAAGATTAAGCACACCAAACATGGCTCATCTCTCCTCATCGGCTTCGTCTCCAGCCCCTGGGTCCTCCCTGTCGCCCTCCGCTGCCCCGTCCCAGTCGTCTGCATCTTTCTTGAACTGTGGTGCCCAGGACTGGGCACAGGACTCCAGATGAGGCCCCACCAGTGCTGAGCAGAGGGGCGCCAGCGCTGCCTGTGATCTGGAGGGGAGCCTTCTGTTCACGCAGCCCAAGAGAGCATTTGCCCTTTATGCAGCCACGTCACCTGGGTGACTCATATTCCGCTTGCAAGCTACCCCAGTTCCAAGGTGCTTCGCACTTGCAGTACGGCTGAGCTAAGAACTCCTCCCTTGTAATGATGCATTCGGTTTTGTTTTCCTAGACACAGGCCTTGGCATTTGTCTCTACTGAATTTCATTCTGTTGTTTCCAGCTCAGCTTTCCAACCTATCAAGATCTCCTTGAATATATTTTCTGTCTTCCAGCTTAACAATCCCACCCAGTACTGTGTCACCTGAAAATCCGTTAATTGTTCCTTGCACTTCCTCACTCAAATCAATCATAGAAATGACGAAGATTTCTGGGCCCAGAACTGACCCCAGTCGTGCTGCCCTTTGCTCGTCCTCCCCAGCCTGGGAAGCTGACTCTGCCGAGCCTTCGCGGAGTCCGGTTCTGCCACCGACTCTGGATCCACCCGGTTGTTCATCCATCTGGCCCACTTCTAGCTCGTTTGCTAATCAGGACGTTGAGGGGCACTTTGTCAAAAGCTTTGCTAAGGCCAAGAAAGATTAAGTCCACAGCACTCCCAGAGTCCACCGGGCGGGTGGGGGGGTGACCCAATCAAAAAACAAGATTGGGTTAGTCTGGCAGGATCTCTTCTTGGCTTCTCCACCATAATTCCCCACCTGTGCTTTCTCTGGGTTTTTGCGAAGGAAAGTCGAAGGCAGGAGGGGGAGGGGGAGGGGGAGGGGGAGGGGGAGGAGGAGACCTTCAAATCTGGGATGGGTAGGTTTCACTGAGAAAGCCTCAGCCTCGAGTTTGCAGGAGCTGGGCAGGGCGTTTGGGCATTTTGGGGGGCTTCCACTCATTCGAAAGGTCACCGTAAGTTGGAGGTGCCTTGATGCCAGGGAGATACAAAGGTGTCACGGAAAAACGAACGGCTGCTCCTCAGCCAAGGGCGGTGCGCTTTTCCTTCTCTAACTGTGGTTGGCAACATCACAGGACACGATCCGCTGGGGTTGCCGGCTAGCTTCTGGGCTCGGAGGCTTGCGGCGACCCACGCAGGGCAGGAAGGGTGCCATCCCCCCGCACCTCCTGGCTTCTCCCACTGCCATCAGGTCGCACTTCCGACGTGGCTTCTCCCCCCGCTGCCTGCTCACCAGCCTCTTCCCAAGGTGCGTGTCCTTTGCATTGGCTGGATGTCTGCAGAGCTGCGTAGCTGCACACGCGTGTGATCAAGGACACATGGAAAGAGTTTGGTAAGCGGCACACTCGCATGCATGGTATTTAAAGCACGACTGCGAACAGTGTCGCGGCAGATCCGAATCTGATGCTAGCCAAGGTCAACGGATCAAGAGCGGCCGAGATGTTCAAGTTTCTGGGAAAACTTCACAATCAAAATGCTGGTTCCAGATGTGACATCCCGCATTCAGCACTTGCGTGTGAAAAGGGGAACGTGGCTGAATTTGCAGCACTCTTGACGTGCTTCTGAGGCCGTGGCCGCCACCATCACCATGACCAGCACGCTGGGTGGAGCAAATCGCCCGGCCGGGAATCGGGCCGTTCCCCACGGGCCCCTTCTCCTCTCTGGGCTTTGCTATGGATGAGCTGGCAGTTTGAGGTGAAACTTACATTCTTATTTCTATGTGAACACAAGATAAAAACTTCTGTAATTAGCAGCATGCAGTAATTTCTCTTCCAGCATAATTGGAAGGCTTACCATTTAAGGATAACACATGGAACTTAGCTTATTATACGGCTCATTTGCTCAAAAATGATTGCAAATCTAACAATGTTATCAAACGTTGTAGTTATCTCTGTGTGTATGGGCATCCAAAAGGGATATATTTTTATTCTTCTATAAGAATGGCGTCCTTTTTAATTGCTGCTGCTAAATTGTATAATTATATTAGTTTTTAGTCATGGGAGGGTGCTCACCGTGGGCAAGTGGTCAGAGGATAATTAATTAGCATGCTGTTCCGGAATGGGGCAAACAGCTGCAGTTTGGACTTCAGAAAGGAGCACTTGCGTATGGCAGAAAGGGTGTTTATTTTAATTCAAGCTGGCCTGCTGGATCTTGTGCCTCCCCAGATGTTCATATTTTGCACCGAAGAAAGGCAGCCAAGTCTGGGCCAGGATGAAAATCCATCCGACTAAAACAGCCTTGCTTATTTTACATAAACTGGTCCAGTGGGGGGTCCTTTGTTCCCCCTGCAGCACTGGTGTGCTGGTGGGAACCCCATCAAACAAGGTCTCCGGGCGAGGGGGGGTGGCTAGACAAGGCAGGGGGCACCCAGCCCGTTCTCTCTACCTGCAGAGTAGGCCCTGATCGGATGCATAATTGTTTGCTTCCTCCCCGCTTTGCTGAGAGCTCCAGCTTCGCTTTGCCTTGCGTCTCCCTACACAATATTATTGGCAGCCCGGTTAAAGAATTGCCTGAACGGAGTGTGCTTTGTCAAAGCAAAACACCCTGGTCAGCTCCCAGAAGGTCTGTGGCTCATTTTGCTTGCTAATTAGAAGGGTTTGAAATATGACTGGCTAAGCAGCTCCCATCTATGGCTGGGCAAGCGGGCTTTACAAGGCACCAGATCTGAAGATCTGGCTCTTTGGGCTTTGCAAAACACATTAAATCTTGATTAGGGCCTTATTCAGCCCCTTCGCCGGGCAACAAACAAGATTAGCATTAACAAGCAAAATCATTGAAAAGTAGAGCTGAAAGGGGCCCTGAAGGCCATCGAGTCCAGCCCCTGCTGGTGCAGGACACCAAGTCGCACTGTCCCATTCAGGTGGCTGCCTGGTTTCTTTTTGGATGTCTCCAGAGTGGAGGAGCCCACCACCCCTCCAAGCAGCTGGTCCCACTGCCGTATTTCTCTGACAGTGCGGAAGCTCTTCCTGATGTCCAGCCTGAACCTGGGTTGTCGCAACTTGAACTGATTATTCCGTGTCCTGCACTCTGGGATGAGCAAGAAGAGATCTTGGCCTTCCTTGAGGTCCTTCTAGAGGGACCTCATGCCCCCCCTCAGTCTTCTCTTCTCAGGGCTGAACATGCCCAGTTCTCTCAGTCTCTCCTCCCAGGACAGTGTTTCCAAACCCTGGGTCATGTTGCATTTTCGATTGCGATGCACACCTGCAGTCCAACGGTGGTTGTTTTGTGCTGTCAGCGTTTCTCCAATTTATGGCAGCCCTGTGCATGAGCATCCTCCAACATCTCCTGCCCGGACGGCCCCTCTCAGCTCTTCCCAGTTCAGGTCCGAGGCCTCCTTTACGGATTTGCTCCATCTCATCTCTGGTCTTCCTTTTCTTCCTCTGCCTTCAACTTTCCCAGCAAGACTGTCTTTTGCAGGGAGTTGCGCCTTCTCATTTTATGCCCAGGTATGATCAGGCACTCTGGGGAAAGTTCTGCCTTGGTTTGATCTGGGACCTGCTTGCTTGTCTTTCTGGTGGTCCTGAATACGCACAAACCTCTCCTCCAGCA